>NC_134404.1:100375236-100725236 GCF_038048845.1 Mixophyes fleayi | reverse complement strand
GTATAGATTTTCGTGGACTCAATGCCATTACTATCAAGAACCGGTATCCCATTCCGTTGATCACTGAGCTATTTGACCGCATCAAGGGAGCCCGTATTTTTACTAAGTTGGATCTTCGTGGTGCTTACAATTTAATCAGAATCCGTTCCGGTGACGAATGGAAGACGGCGTTTAACACCAGAGACGGGCATTACGAATATCTGGTAATGCCTTTCGGGCTATGTAATGCCCCCGCTGTTTTCCAGGGCTTCATTAATGAGATTTTTCGGGACTTATTATATGTATGTGTCGTCGTCTACCTGGACGACATATTGATTTTTTCACAGGACCTGCCTTCTCACCACCAACATGTGGCAGAAGTCCTCTCCAGGCTACGGAAAAATTCATTGTTCTGTAAATTAGAAAAATGTTCATTCGAATTACCCCAGATTCCATTCTTGGGGTATATTGTTTCCGGAGTTGGTCTGAAGATGGATCCTGACAAAGTAAATGCTGTACTACATTGGCCCCAGCCAACTACTCTTCGTGCCATCCAGCGTTTTTTAGGTTTTGCCAATTACTATAGACGCTTCATTCAAGATTTTTCTTCCATTGCATCTCCTATTGTGGCCCTGACTCGTAAAGGGGCTAATCCTAAGCAATGGTCTACTGAGGCTATCCAAGCCTTTCAAACATTAAAAGAGTCCTTCTCTTCGGCTCCAATCCTTCGTCAGCCTGATGTGACACTCCCTTTTTTCCTAGAAGTAGATGCCTCTAATGTGGGCTTAGGAGCTATTCTCTCCCAACGCTCGGAACAGCAAAAATTCCACCCTTGTGCCTTCTATTCTCGGGGTCTCCTACCCGCAGAGAAGAATTATACCATCGGAGACAAGGAATTACTGGCTATCAAAGCCGCATTAGAGGAATGGAGATACTTGTTGGAGGGAGCTCGCCATCCGGTGACGATCTTCACGGATCATAAGAACTTGTCATATCTCCAGTCTGCCCAATGCTTGAACCCTCGTCAAGCAAGATGGTCTCTTTTCTTTTCCCGTTTTGAATTAATAATTACCTTCAAACCAGCTGCCAAGAACAAAAAAGCTGATGCCTTATCTAGAGCCTTTGCTACGTCCTCTGATATAGAAGAGGTTTCCAACCATACCATTCTAGACCCCAAATGTATCTCACTGGCTGCTTCATCCACCAAAACGCTACCATTTGGGAAGACCCTCGTGCCTTCTACTCTAAGGAAGAAAATCCTTTCGTGGTTCCATGCCTCTCGTTTTTCTGGACACGCCGGTGAACACAAGACTTTTGAGATCCTCTCTCGAAGTTACTGGTGGCCTTCAATGAGGAGAGACGTCAAAGAGTTCATTGCTTCCTGTGAATTATGTTCGCAATTCAAATCCTCCCGCAGAACCCCAGCAGGGTTGCTGCGACCACTACCCATTCCGTCCAAACCATGGACCCATATTAGTATGGATTTCGTTACTGACTTACCACCTAGTAAGAACCATAACACTATTTGGGTGGTAGTGGACAGATTTTCGAAGATGGCTCATTTCATTCCTCTGTCTGGTTTGCCTTCCTCGTCTATCCTGGCTGAACATTTCATTAAAGAGATCTTCCGTATCCATGGATGTCCATCTGAGATTGTGTCTGATAGAGGAGTACAATTCGTGTCCAGATTCTGGCGAGCCCTTTGTAAAACCTTGGGCATACGATTAGCACTCTCATCTTCTTACCATCCACAATCCAATGGACAAACCGAACGTGTCAATCAAGATCTTGAGACTTTTATAAGGATATTTTCATCAGCCAATCAAGACAACTGGGTAGAGTTACTCCCTTGGGCTGAGTTCGCCCATAACAACATGTACCATGAGTCATCATCCAAAACTCCATTCTTTGTGGTTTACGGTCACCATCCGTCTTTTCCGGAATTTCCTGCCCTCCCGCCCACCCAAGTTCCTGCGGTGGAGACTGTTTGTCAGACCTTTAAAAATATCTGGTCTCAGGTTAGAACCTGTTTAAAGAAGACATCTGTCAAATATAAATCTTTCGCTGATAAGAAGAGGCGGGCTATTCCACCACTAAAAATTGGAGATCGTGTCTGGTTATCCACAAAAAATATTCGTTTGAAGGTTCCATCCATGAAATTCGCCCCTCGTTTTATTGGTCCATATAGGATCATTCAAGTCATCAATCCAGTATGTGTGAAACTCCTTCTTCCTAAGAGTCTTCGGATTTCTAATGCCTTCCATGTATCTTTGCTCAAACCTCTTATTATCAACCGTTTTTCAACTCCTCCCTCAGCTCCGCAGCCAGTTCAAGTCCATCAGGAGGAGGATTTTGAGATTACCGAGGTACTAGATGCAAAAATTTCGCGAGGAGTCCTCCACTTCCTCGTTCATTGGAAGGGCTTTGGTCCTGAGGAGCGCTCTTGGATCAAAGCTGAAGATCTTAATGCTCCTGCCCTTTTGAAGAAGTTTTACTCCAAAAATCCGGACAAGCCCGGTTCCAGGCGTTCTGTGCCCACCTTTAAAAGGGGGGGTACTGTCACTCACCGGACCGTGAGTGCCTCTTCCCGGACATTTAGGAACCGTGGCCGTCCACCATCCTGAGGGTCTGCGCATGCGCAGCCCTTTTCTATACTTCAGTGTATACCCCTTTAACTTAATTGGCAGATCAGGCAACCTCCCTATATTAAGCACCTGTGGTCACTACCACGTTGCCTGATCTTGGAGTCTCATTCCTCATGAGTCTCTGAAGGTGTTCCTGTATTACTTGTGGATTCAGTGCTGCTGATTCCTGTGGTTTCCAAACCACTTCTACTACTGTGGTTCCATACCACTTCTACCATCAACTGTGTCATCATGACTGTTTGCTGATTCCTATCTGCTGCCTCCGTGCACTACAGTCTTCTACACCACTTCAACGTTATTTTATATCTATGTGACTGTTTACTCATTGCTATCCGCTGCCTCCGTGCACTCCAGCTTTTACCTCACTCACCTGCTTCTCATCAAGTCTGTTTGTTGATTTCTATCCGCTGCCTCTGTGCACTACAGTCTCCTGCTTGCAACTCGCCTGTGTTCAACATCGTGACTGCCAGCTGACTGCTATCCGCTGCCTCTGTGCACTACAGTCTCCTGCTTGCAACTCGCCTGTGTTCAACATCGTGACTGCCAGCTGATTACTATCCGCTGCCTCCGTGCACTACACTCTCATCTCATCTTTGCTGTGACTTCCTCGAGACTGCCGCTTTCCATTACCATCTGCTACACTTCGTGATCTACAGCTCCTGCCCTGCGCTGCACTCCTGTTTCCCATCGCTGTTGGTTCCTGTGGTTGCTACTGGTTACCTCCGTGTGCCGCTGAGTCCTGCCGCTGTGGTCAGCGCTATCGTCCATCTCCTGCTGATCCACTCTCCACGCCTTCACGTGTTCCACTGGCCTCTACCCTCCTGTCAGCATTGGATTTGTATCTCTTCTACTACCCTCTGCTGGATCATCTCCATTCTCCTGGGTTTCCTATGAGTCCAGTTCCACGTGTTGCTGACTCCTGTGGATTCGTGTCCCTGTCGGTCTGCTCACCTGTGCGCTGCACCTGCTAGACCGCTGCTTCTCCTATCCAGGGACTTCCTATCCAGTCGGCCTCCAGCCGCTCAGGTACCGCTGCAATCCCATCTGACTGCTTCTGCTGAACCACGGTATGCATACTTCTCATTGACTGTGCTGTGTATTGCATATCTTGCTGGACTGTGTTTGGTTCTCTCTGGAGTCTGCTATCCGCTGAGTCTATTGCCATCATTGACTGTGTTATCATTGTGCTGGACTACTTCAAGAGACTTTCTAGATTGCAGACCTGATCAGTCATTTACATATATATATATACCTTTATTGTGCATATTACTGTGGATCGTGTATAAGGTGCCTGTGTATATCCTGTGTTGCAGTCTTCCCCCGTGCACCTCCTCACATATATATGCAGTGGTACAACTTGCTGATGTCAGACCACTGATCCCTGTTTCCGGTATCACCTGTTCCATTATCCTCTCACATAGCAGTGGTACAACTTGCTACCGCAGACCACTGACTACCTGGATACCTCCACTTGGATTCCATTCCTTCACTCAGACAGCGGTACAACTTGCTACCCACAGACCGCTGACTCTCATCACCTCCTTGTTTCTGTTGGACATTCCTCCTCACTATAGCAGTGGTACAACTTGCTATCGCAGACCACTGACTACCTTCACGTGTCCTTGTCCATACAGTTCCTTGTGAATCATTACCTCAGTATTACCAGTGTTGTTAGTCATAGACTTTCCTGAGCATCTCATCGGTCATCATTTCGTGTTCCGTGATCACCCAGCTACCAGAGTACCCTATTACCATCTACATTGCTCTGGTAAGCCTAACATCTGGTGATCCCTGGGTAAAGACTCCTAGTGCCCGTGACACTCCAATTGCATACGACTGTTTGCCCGAGAGTGTAGGGCCAAGAATCCCCCCACGCTGTCTTCCACAAAGCTTTGAAAGCACATTGCCACTCTCTCGAAGGTCCTCAACCTAAACAACATAGAACTGGATGCAATAAAAACAAGTATGTGTGTGTGTGTCCATGTTAATATAGTGTGTATGTCCCCATGTTAATATAGTGTGTATGTCCGCATGTTAATATAGTGTGTATGTCCCCATGTTAATATAGTGTTTGTGACCCTATGTTAATATAGTGTGTGTGTGGCCCCATCTTAATATAGTGTGTGTGTGGCCCCATCTTAATATAGTGTGTGTGTGGCCCAATGTAAATATAGTGTGTGTGGCCCCATGTTAATATAGTGTGTGTGTGGCAGCATGTTGATATAGCACGAGTGTGTGTGTTCGGCCATGTTGATATAGCACGAGTGTGTGTGCAGCCATGTTAATATAGTGTGTGTCTGTGTGCGCGGCCATATTGATATAGCGTGTGTGTGCGGCCATGTTGATATAGCGTGTGTGTGTGTGCGGCCTTGTTGATATAGCGTGTGTGTGTGCAGCGATGCTGATATAGTGTGTGTGTGTGGGCGCAGTATTTTAATATATGTGAGGGAAGGGAGGATCTTAATATAGTGTGGGAGGTAGGCTATTTAATGGTGGAGTGTAGGTGGGGGCTAATTATTTAAGGTGAGGTGATGGAACCTTTAATTTAATGCTGGGGTGGTGTCACTCACCGGATTGTGAGTGCTACTTCTAAGGTAGCTAGGAACCGTGTCCGTCCATTATAATGAGGTACTGCGCATGTGCAGTCCCTTCTAACCTTCAGTTCTGTTCCTTTAACTTAATTGGCTGATCAGGCAACACTCCCTATATTAAGCACCTGTGGTCAATACCACGTTGCCTGATCTTGGAGTCTCATTCCTCATGAGTCTCTGAAGGTGTTCCAGTGCCTCCTCGTGTGTTCAGCTAAATGCTGATTCCTGTTTGCCGTTTGTGGTTTCCAGACCACTTCTACTCCTCGTGTTCCTAGTGACTTCAGCAGCTGATTCCTATCCGCTGCCTCCGTATATCTACAGTTACAGATTACTGCAAACTCTCCTGTGTTTCATCGTGACTCCAGCAGCTGATTCCTATCCACTGCCTCCGTGTGTCTAACAAGTTACAGATCTCTCCAACTCTCCTGTGTTACATCGCTACTGTTCCAGCTGATTCCTGTTAGCTACTTCAGCGTGTCTACAGAGTCCTGCTCGTCTCAGCGCTCCAGTCTGCATTCCACCTGCCGTCAGTTGACCCGCTGCCTACTGCTTCTACAGTGTGTCCATTTGTGTCAACTTGCCTGTTAGCATCGAGTCTACGCTCCTCGGCTTCCAGCTCTGCTACATCGCTTCAGCTCTCCCGTGGTCTCCTGCTGTTCAATTCGATATACTACTGCTTCCTGAGTATTTGTCGTCCTTGCTGGCCTACCTACAGTGCGCTGCACCTACCTGCCGCTTCCATTCTGCAAGGACTTCTCATCTCGTCAGTTCCCTGCCGCTCAGGTATCCTTGCAGCTATCTCTAACAGCCTGCTCACCTGAACCAAGGTATGCATACTTCTCATTGACTGTGCTGGTGTATTGCATATCCATCTGGACTGAGTTGTTCTCCTCCGGAGTTTCCATCCTCTGAGACTATTGCTACCATTGACTGTGTTTCCTTTTGCTGGACTATTCTAGTGACTTTGTTTATCTGTGCAGTGCTGTTCATTCATTATTATTATTGTGTGCAGTTCAACGTGGGATCAAGTTCAGTGTACCCGTGTAGACTCTGCATTGCATTTATCTCCTCGTGTCCTTCCTGACATATATATTCAGTGGTACAACTTGCTAGAGGCAGAGCACTGATTCCTGTTTCCCTGTGTCACCAGTTGCATATATCCTCTCACATATGCAGTGGTACAACTTGCTACACGCAGACCACTGACTTTCCCGTTACCTTCACCTGGATTCCATTCCTTCACTACAGACAGCGGTACAACTTGCTATACGCAGACCGCTGACTTCCACCTCCTTATTACTCCTGGACATTCTTCTCACTATAGCAGTGGTACAACTTGCCGTGCGCAGACCACTGACTACCCTCACGTGTCCTTGTCCATCCAGATCCTCATGTTCAGTTACCTATTGTTTACCAGTGCTGCTAGTCATAGACTTTCTGAGCATTCTCTAACCATCTGCTGTTTCCAGTTCCATTATCACCCTGCCATCAGAGTATCATATACCAACTCTACTGCTCTGATAAGACCATCAGCGGGTGATACTGGGTAAAGACTCCTAGTGCCCGTGACAGGTAGTTTGGGGCTATTACTTGAATATGGGGCTGATTTTGGGGAGGAGGGCTATTTATTAAATGTGAATATGAATTATTTAATGTGGGGGGTGGTTGTGGAAAACAGCTCTATTTATTAAACGTTAATGCTATTTAATTTATTGCTGGGACTGTTTGGAGGGAGGGTAATAGGTTTTGAGTAAATGGGTATACTGTTTAATGTTGGGGACTGGTAGGAGGGAAATAGGTCTACTTATTAAATGTGAATATTTTTATTGTTGGGAATGGAGGGAGGCCTAATTATAAAATGTGAGTGCTATTGATTTAACACTGAGGCTGGTTGGAGTTTTCTATATCTCATGTACCCGTGTTTTTTTTTTTCAAAATAGGGCATCCAACATTCCAGGATCAAGACAAGCAGGAACTGAGCTAAAGAAACCAGCTGATACAAGTGGTGAAAGTGACTAGAACAGGTAGGAGAGAGCAGGACAGTCTGCCAACTGTTCTGAATCTGGTCGGGCAGTCCTGAATTTGGGTGACTGTTTCGCTTAGTCAGGGTTTAGTTCGACTGCAAGGACAGTTGAGAGGTATGTCCCACTTCACAATGTACTGCTTGTGAAGATAGATCGGTGTGCATCTAGCAGTAGTGCACACAGTATTGCCTGTGTATTTGTATAAAATGATAACCATGTTACATCATAGTGGCCCTGCTGTCTGAAAAACCCTGCCCGAGCTGTAATCAAGCTCTGGTTAGGGGAAGGGAGCTGATAGCTGCTCCCGGTCCTTGGACATGACACAGCCTGCAGAGCAAGTCGAGGAGCTCACAAGATTTGGTAATGTCGTGAGACAAAGAGCTTCCCTGCTTACTCTACAGGAAGTTGCCACCCTGATGGATGTCAGCAAAATCAGCAGCATAGATAAGTACAGTGGGTTAGGGGTGTCATAATGTGGCTGGAAGGGCGTGATAAATGTAATGTTTTATTACAATATATGTATCAATGCCACATGTTTACCACACCCCCAGCACAATGCGGTCACGTCCTGTTCGAAGCCGCAGCAGTTTATTTACTAGTCTATAGAGAGGGGCCCCAAAAGTTCTCTCTAACTGTGCACAAAATTTCTCTTGCCGGTCCTGTACATACCATTATCTGATACAGGTAAGCCCTATGCTGCAAAAAGAGAGTCAAGCTGCTCGTAATACATTTGTATCTCACGGGACACCGTATAACAATTACCTTTGCAAAAAGTACTGTAATATTATTATTATCTGGAACAGAGGTGGGCCTGTGTACTTTAAATGCCAGGGCTGATTTTTAGTCCCAGTCCGGCCCTGATCATAGAACATATATAAATCAGAAAATATAGAAATGTATGGGCAGGGATTTCCTAACTGTAGTAGATGTACTCTGGATGAAGGCTCTCTCATATACCAGGGGGTAAATGTATGAATCTCCGGATTCTTCATCTCCGGCGTGTTCAGCCTCTTCAGCGCTTAAATTTAAAGCGGCGCTGCATTGTAAAGGGAAGTTTCCCTTTACAATGCAGCGCCGCTTTAAATTTAAGCGCTGAAGAGGCTGAACACGCCGGAGATGAAGAATCCGGAGATTCATACATTTACCCCCAGGTAAGGGACTGTCCTCATAATAACATATTTTGGCACCAGATCACAGGAAAAGACAGCTTATTCTAGATAAAACAGTAGCTCTGAAGCTCATCAGTTGCCACTGCGTGCACCTTGCCGTTACTTACCATTATTTATTATGAAGGCAATAGCCCTAAATTGGAAACTGTCAGCGGTGCCCACAAACTTAAACTGGAAAGAACTGGTTACCCGCTCGCTACCTCACTTCAAACTATGCAAACTTCGAGGGGGGTGCCCAGAGAGATGTAATAAAAAGATGTGAAAAATGGTTACAGTGCTGATCAATCTAATTGTGCTCTTCTCTGATTCTATTTTATGTACTAAAGACTATATGGAGCCTATCTATCAACAGTTCCCCATTTGTGGCAATAAGGCTGATTTTTTTTATTGCTGCATCATGGAAATTAAGAAACCCTTATCACCTTCATGTATCAAATAATATTGCAAGGTCAGCTGAGCAACAGTCAGCTGCTCAGCAATACTTGTATACCATAGACCTACATGTATAATAAAAAATATGCAAAAAATCCTTTGCCATTGATAGTTGCTGACAGTCTAGAATAGAAAATAAAGAGAAGGTTGCTAGTGACCAAGCTTCTGGTAGGTCATCAACACCGTGGCTACTTTCATAAGCTCTATGCATTTAAATGTGAGCATAAAAATTGATCCAAGAAAGCAGTGATCTCTGTTTCACCTTGATCAACAACTGCTTCAACTTTTGCTTCTAGAAGTTAAAACAATTAAGGGTATTAATTCATTGGACTTCAAATAAAACATTTAATACCTTCACAATAAAAATGCTACTATAAAGCCTTTAGAGTCACAATAAAGGGATGATGCCTTTGTTGTTTAACTTTACAAGGCAAACTTTTCAAAGATGCTGATAGTTTAAAGGATAAAAACAATTATTCCTAATCGTGCTAGACGGCATAAAATCTATATTACCTCTGTCAAGCTACCGAATTGATGTGATAAATATTAAAGAAATTAAGAACTTTTGAATGAAAAAAAGAACGATCTTGACAATAGCAGAGATTGGGTATTTTTTAGTGAAGTTAGGGCATCATAATGAGTAATTGGAATCTTTAAAATTGTAATTGATTATACAATTGAAACTTTTACTTTAACAACTGTACACAAAAAAGAGTTTGAAGCAGCAATATCAATTATGTTTTTGTTTAATCATACAAAATCCTATAGGTAATCTATACTTTAAATGCTGCAAAGTTGTATCAGTATCACGCATCTCACCAGTTAATTCCATTCTGATCTTTATGTACATTGGTTTCCCTTGGTTGCTGTAATCTGCTGTACAGCCTTGGACGCGATTTTGCCAAGTATTCTGCACATGCGCAACCTCTGCTCCGCAGTGATTGGATGATCACCAGCCAATTCCCTTTATAAGGCTCCTCCTCCTTTCCATGAGGGTCAAATCATCAGGTCTCCCTACCTGTTAGGAAGCATTACCTCTGACTCCTGTTCTTGCTTATACTTACCTTTGTTCCTGACTCCGTGGGTTAGGCAGTTCATTTAAATGGTGCAGCTTTACTGCACTAATGTATACCTCAGTCCTTCTGAGTCCTGCAGCTCATCGCTTCCCAGCATCATCGTTCAGCTTATTCTGCTGTTAAGACCTGTGACTAAACTGCATCACTCAGCATCTGTCCTGTTCCTGAATTACTACACTTGTGTATACCTCAGTCCTTCTGAGTCCTGCAGCTCATAGCTTCGCAGTACTATCTGCTCAGCCTATTCCGCTATCAAGACTCGTGGCTATACTGCTGATCATCACAAAGCATCCGTCCAGTTCCTGAATTTCCATATACTTGGGGCTACATTCCATTCTGTCTTGCAGCTACTTGGTGGTTCTCCGAATTAGAGCAGCTAAGACCATATTCCCTTGCGGGAATCCCTGGTGAATACCTCTCTTTGGTTAGACTCCGCACCTCTCTGGGGGTAAGCTGTCACTTTAGCAGAGATCAAGACCATTCCCACTATCCGGCTTTTGTGACAGGCAGCCCATATAAACCTGTTGCATGCAATTAACTTTGAAAAGTCATCAAAATATAAAAAGCCAATGTGATTATTTATTGCTGCCAGGCTGACTGTCAAAGTTAAAGTGGATGATTTAAATTGTGCTACTCTAAACCACAGAACTGATAGTAAATACTGTTTCATTACAAATTGTGATAGTGAACATTTTTATAAAAGCATTGGGGGATCCTTAATATGGACCCTATTTAGATTGTTTAGGTTATTGGCCCCATTTCTAAGTTTGTTTACAGGAGAAACATTAGTGTTAAGCTACTATAGCTATTATAGCTATTTCAGAAAAAAAATATTAAGGGTAGTGATACCACAAACAAGTGGAGATGTAAGGGTTACATCTATATGTTGATTTAGTTTTGATTTGATTGGGAATGCAGATTTTTTTTCATTAAGGGAAGTTTAAGATGTGCTTCAAAGTTTGTGGTATATATGCTTACCTTGCAGTTTTTGATCAAACCCCTGAATGCATTCTCTGATTGATAAAATATGTTTTCCCACGTGGATGAATGAAAAAAAATATTTTAATGTCTTGAAAAAGCAAGAGCGAAATGTGCGTCTGTGTTCACCTTGCTGAGTGATTATAACCACGGATAGTTATGTAATTAGGTAGACATCTCACAGTTATCCACCAGTCAGCTAGTTTATCCTTAGAGTCCTTTGGCTTATGCATTATATATCGGCTGGATCTTGCAACCATTTAGCAAAGATCTTTAGCGATTTCTGAGGCACTATTTGAATGGCACATTAAAGGAATATTTGCCACCTATTAAAAGAGACTCTCACTATATTATTAAAGCGCAGCTATTATCTTAGGAGCAATTGCGCTGTAGTCCTGCCACCTATATATCAATTCAATAATTATGTATTTTATTATGTACTCATTGAATGCCTATAAGGAAAAGATTTTCGTCTATTACATGCTGGAATTGGCAGCTGTTTAGTATTGAGGTTTCAAATCATTATTGTTAGATAATTGGCAAGATATGAATCAGAGATCATGGAACGCTGAATGAGACTGTATTCCAATCAGTAGAAAATTTTATGCCCAATTATTCTGTTGGTGGAGACTCTCACATTTTTCCCATAGACATAAACTAGCAAATTAAGACACTATTATCGGTGAATATGTGTGACTAACTAGCTAATTGGTGTCTAGTGGTAAATAATATTGCCATCCTACAATAAAATACAAGATGTGGTTGTTTGTATATATTTAGTTACTATCAACAATAAAGAGATATTACAAATTGCATTATCAGATAACATCTTTTCACACAGCAAGGTCCGGTGTTATCCTTTCTGTCTTATTCTATCTGTTTTTAAATATTTTGCTACAAGCTACCAAGTTGGATTGAGCTGGGATTTTTCTTTTAATAATACTAATAAAAAAATATTTTATTTTTCAACATATTAATTATTCAGAGAGCCCCTCATTTAGGACATATTCTTTCTTTCTCTCAGTATAAGTCACTTTGATACAATGTATACACTTTCTGTTGTGTCTCTCTTGATAAACAGAGTTTTATTTGTACTATTTATCAAATAATAACTATAATGTATCTTGTTATAAAGGCACATTATTTTACTTTTTACATAATTGTAATTGTTTAGGGCATATAGAAATAATGGTAGACTAATGATAACCCCAACATGATGCAAAATCTAAATTATTGAAAAATATGTTATTGTCTTATTACTGTAAATGAGATCTTATTCTAATTCTGAAAATGATAACTGAGAACTGTCTGAATCAATAAATAGTATAAGGTGTGATCTGAAAAGAAAGAAAAACTGGCTTGGGGTTGGCAAATGAGAATGATGGGTGACTAGGTAATCTGACAGCTCTATTTATCAGTTTCAGATGTAATTTTTAAAGAAATAAAAAAAGTGTAACCGTAACAATCCAATGAACATATGTCCTTCTCCGCTCAAAACGTGTCAATATTCAGGTGTCAGTGTCCAGTCTTTGAAATGAAATATTGAGAAGTGACATTAATGATTGATTTATAGAAACAGGTATTGGATGCAACCAATAAGCCTGATGGTTGATTATCACATTTAATAATGTCCTTAAATGGATGCTGTACCAATGTAATATCAATACACTTTACCATGTACATGACCACAAATTGCCACTAATGAACAATCTTATTTCCAGTGGAAGCACTGTGTCAAGAAGAAAACCTGGAAAAGGTTAGGTTAGCTTAATTGTGAGGTTAAACACCCCTTCAGGTGTAGTATGTTGTCTAGAAGCACAGCTGACACATAATATTAAAGCTCAGTTCAGTGGCATTCACAACATCTCCACTTCTTCAAACCCGCAGTTTAGTAAATCTAGCCCTAAGTATCCTGACATTAGTCTAAGGGAGATTTATAATCCATTATTAATGAGGATTGAGAACCATCCAAGAAGTTCCAAACCTAATTTCTATTAATATATATAATAAAACCACACAATTAAATTTCCATCATAGAACATACATGTGACTGGATCACTTATAAATAACTTATGGTATAAATTTATTTAAAGGAAATGGCGCAGGATGCTTATTTATATAATTGCCAATGCACTTATTTTTGATATTGTGTATATTTTGATATAGGAAATCCTTATTTCTGAGACCAGGGGAAGAGCTTTGTTTCTTGTTTAACCTTGCTAGAGAAGATGCATTATTTCTGGAGGTATATATCTGATACAATGAGCCTTTGTGGATGGAAGTCTTTTGTGTATTGTGATGTGGGGAAATGGTTTGTTTGGGGTTTGTACCTTTCTTTGGGAATGTGTATTCTGCAACAGTTTTGTATTACAAGTTGTTCTTCTGATTTCATCTGACCTTAGCACTGGTACCTCCAATTAGTGTGACTGCAAATAAACATCACTTGCTTCAAAGACCTGCTTGAAAATATCTTCCATGCTGATAATCCTGTGACCTACAGAATCAACGCAAAATCTAATTTGTTTCCTGCTGTTTCTGAGGTTTGGACCCAGCTTTTCCTGTACCACCGCTCTGCTTGCTACCCTGCAGCTCTGGTCAGTTTGATAGGTCAGGGGGGATCCATCCACAGAAACCCTGATCCATAGAAAGAGGTCAGGAGTACCAGCCCAGGTACGCCAGTAACGGGGTACATTCGCAGCGTTAGTTACTCAGAAGAAACCCGGTACTGGATGCCGGTAAGGAGTCCAGTGGTGGCAGCATTTGTAAGCCCCTCCTACTGCGGCAAGAGTGCGCGTTTGGGATAATGAAGGTGAACGGTGGCAAAGTAAGCCCAGCCGGGTTCCCAGTAGCAACAGACAGGGTGGCATAGACGGTCCATCCTTTCACAATACATATCCCCTCAGAAAATACAAAAATGTATAGGCAGGGATTTGCTAACTGTAGTCAATGTACTGTGGCTGAAGGCTCTTTCATACACCAGTAATGGGACTGTCCACATATTAATAAAATGTGGTACCAGATTGCACAAAATTACAGCTAGTTATAGATAAAAAGAAGAAAAATATCTTGCGCTGGGCTATATACAGACATACAAATATAATATATATTGTATGTCAGAGCAGCTGTGAAATAAGGGGCTAATTGCTAGTTCTAGATAAAACAGTACTTCTGAACCCCATCAGTTGCCTCTGGTGTCTAACACATGAAATAATCTGTCCAGCTTCTGTTTGCACCTTGCTCTCCTATTTACTGTTCTTTACTATGTAAGCAATAGCCCTAAATTGGAAACTACCAGCATTGCCCACAACCTTAAACTGGAAAGTACTGATTAGCCACTCGCTACCTCACTTGAAACTATGTAAACTTCAAAAGGGGTTGCCCAGAGAAATGTAATAATATATGGTCAAAATGGTTATAGCGCCCACAGACTTCTGTTCAATCTAATTGTGCTCTCCTATGATTCTATTTTATGTGCTAAAGATAATATGGAGCCTATTTATCAAGAGATCCCCCGTTTGTGGCAATAAGACTGTTTTTTTATCACTGTATCCTGGCTATTAAAAAAATCCTTATCACCTTAATTTATCAAAAAATATCACCAAGACAGCTGAGCAATAGTCAGCTGCTCAGCAATACTGGCCCAGAGTGATAAGGGTTAACTTACTGCTTAGATGGGCCAGTCTCTGCAAATATGCGCATGCATGAGCTGCTTTTACTTTCAGATCAACTTGTTAAAAAAAAAAAAATTAAAAATAGATAAAAAATACTTTAAAAATTAAAAAATAATTAACACATGTTACCAGCACAATATTTGTTAAATAGACTTCTCCATGCAACAGCATATGGAAGCCTTTGTTGGTGAAAGGCAGAGATTCTTAACTCAGTCGTGGTCTAATGCCAGTGATAGCAGTGTTGTCACCAGTGGTAACCCTTTCATGCATATGAGATGATAAAAAAAACATATTGGGGCTTTTCTCTGACAATAGGACTTTTTTCCCTTTAATCAATCTGCCTGATTTTACTTGATTGCTGCTTCACCTCTTGCAAATATACCGCCACATGATATGTTACTTCTTGCAAATAGAATAAAGCATTATTTAAAAAAAATAGAACAAACAAAAATACAAGCAATCATAAATGTTACCATAATTAGACATTATTGCCCCTATGCCTGTTCAATATATACTGTATGGCACATCAATGCGAAATAAAATAAAAATATAGTTCATTATAATGATGAATTAAGTTGTAATGAAACCCCTTAACCCCCTTAGCTTAGGTTTTGACAGTATTAAATAATGTCCTAGTCTTTTAAATAGCTTCATTAAGGAAACAAATTATCTGTGCTCAGTTTATCAACCGATTTGTCATATTTACAGCGGTGTGTCAAATGAGGAGTATTCTGCCCAACTATTTTTCCTCTACTCTTTTTCTTATAGATATATAGCTCACTGCCCTTCTCTTCCATGTCTCTACCCCTTCTATGCTTCTTCTAACCGTGACCTAGATATATACCTCAGTGCCCTGCTCTCCCACGCCTCCACTGCCTCTATGCTTCTTCTAACCGTGACCTAGATATATACCTCCGTTCCCTGTTCTCCCATGTCTTCACTGCCTCTATGCTTCTTCTAACCGTGACCTAGATATATACCTCCGTTCCCTGTTCTCCCATGTCTTCACTGCCTCTATGCTTCTTCTAACCGTGAGCTAGATATATACCTCCGTTCCCTGTTCTCCCATGTCTTCACTGCCTCTATGCTTCTTCTAACCGTGACCTAGATATATACCTCCGTTCCCTGTTCTCCCATGTCTTCACTGTCTCTATGCTTCTTCTAACCGTGACCTAGATATATACCTCAATGCCCTGCTCTCCCATGTCCTCACCGCCTCTATGCTTCTTATAACTGTGACCTATATATATACCTCAGTGCCCTGCTCTCCCATGTCCTCACCGCCTCTATGCTTCTTCTAACTGTAACCTATATATATACCTCAGTGCCCTGCTCTCCCATGTCCTCACCGCCTCTATGCTGGCCCTACCACTGCCTTCTCACTGAGCAGCAAACTCCTCTCCATGTTGTCAGTGACATTGTTCTTTATTTCAATCTTTGATTTGACTGCTTCTGGCTTTTAGTTTGATTGTGATGTCTTTTTTTGTCTGCTACATTATCTGACCTTTTGGTTGTGCCTTCATTCCTTTACTTTCATTACCTCCAGACCTTGGTAAGGATGTAGCAAAGTCAATGACAATGCTTAAGCTGGATACACACTACACTGTTTTCGTCCAAAAATCGGCTCAAACAGCCGACATACTACCGCTCGTTCAAAAGTCGGGTCAGTGTGTGCAGTGACACGATGGTCGAAAGTCTGCCCAAATGGATGATTATCGCCTCATTTGGTTGGTCGTACCGTTTAATATTTTCGTTCCAATCTCGTTTCCGCTGTGTAGTGTGTATAAACTTCCGACCAATCCACAACAGTGAGTACGAAATAACAGTCATTGCTCACGACAACATGGCTGTAAAAAGTCGCTAAAGGGACGTCCGCTCTTCCCTTTATCGTCCTAAACAAGGCTAGTGTGTATGCAGTCCATGGACCGAGCGATCAGAACATCGATCGCATGTAAAATCGCTCGGCATAAAAAGTTGGTCGAAATTTCTGTAGTGTGTACCCAGCTTTACTTAGTGCTCAACCAGGAGTGGGTTTGGTGTTATGGTTTGCTCTCTTCCCCTACCCTAACTCTTGCTCTTTTTGTACAGTTTTTAAATAGAGTAATATGGTTCCTTTATTCTATTTAAGTTTTTTCTTGTTTTATTTTAGGTCACATTGACTATTATAAGAAAACTTTAACTTGATCTGACAAACCTGAAGCAATAAAGTAAGAGCATAATTATAGTCATAACAGTCTATGTAACTTCTGTGAGGCACAATAACATTTCTCTGAGCGCAGACAAAAATATTAACTCCAACACCAACAATGTGTCTCCATATTGTTTAATTCAGCAATCAAATGTAACATCTCTAATGGGGACATAGGGAATGCATATACAGTTCAGTTACCTGTGTAGAGTATAATTTTGCATACAATTAGTAGCTATGTATAAAAGGAACGATTGGTGCACTGCAGTTTTGTGCAGTGTCGAGGGATAAACCCCCCTTTTCTTGCTTTTCTATTGATCTTAAGATTTTCTAGTTAAGCATCTGCAAAAGGGCATATTTTGTTATATATTTGCTCACAAAACCTTACCATAGCATTGGGAGTACTCTCACAGTAAAGCCAATTACACAAGCCATATAAGAATGCACAGGTCCCAGCAATTTAATCAATACTTAAATATCTTCAGCCCTCATATAGAAATTAAATTGATGTTCGTAATTGTATACCATCTCCCATTGGGGTAAATTCATTAAAGCCCACAGAGATTTAACACTTCTAGTATAACATTAGCTGCCATTGACTAAGTAATCACCCCTGCGTCTTATGGTCAGTAATGTCCATAGCATTGAATTTTCCCTATGGTGCTCTTTTAACATTTGCTGTAATGGATGTGTTTTATTGACACATATAATTACTGCAAAGATTTAGGTCGTAGGGTGAACATAATCAGATTTAATACGGAAAAAAGTGAACAGTGCTAAGAAATAGCCAATTTTTTTTTTTAGAAAAGCCTAAATAAAAAACAACTAGGAGCTTAGCAAGCTTCACGCCATGCTCCGCATGAGACCACATCTCATATGAGTTTAATTCTACCTCAGGCAGAGCCTCTGGACGACAAACAGTGATTGCAGATGAAAATACAGCAGGCATTTTTTGTTCTACTAACTTTAGTATAAAAAAAACAACTTCCTGCAAAAGACTTGTCAATACTTTTGTGTTTGCAGCTTAAAATATATTACAAACTGTCAACATATTTTACCTTTTGAGATCAAATTTAGTCCTTGTGTCATATATTTAATTTTCTATAAGAGTATTGCTTTCCACAAGGGTCATATATATAATTTACACTCCCACTCTATCTTTCATAATTTGTTATGTTTTTTTATTGTATAATGAGATAGTGGTAAGAAAACTGTGGGCAATATAAGTAAAACAAGGATTTGTGTACAAGAACACAGGCAACAAGTGAGGATATTTCCTAAATTATACAGTTTAAAGCAGCTATGTTCCAATGCTTGTAACTGTATAAAGTATGCAGATTACAAAAGAAACATACAGGCAATGTCATTGCATTTTATGCAAAAGCCTAAATTCATACTGGGTTCTACCATAGCACCAACCCAGTGATGCAAACAGATATATTTATGTTATTGGAAATGAAGGAGTATAAAAAAGAGATTATCATTAAGAGACTTATGATTTCTAGTAAAGTATCTCCTAATTTTCTTTCTACTAAAACCATACATTTGCTATCCCCAATAAATTAAGTCTGAGAAGATTAGGTGTCAATGATAAGTAAAATCAGAGAACGTCTTTAAAAGTTAAGGGGCCTGATTCATTAAGGAAAGTAAAGCAAAAAAAATGAGTAGCTTTGGCAAAACCATGTTGCATTGGAGGAGGAGGTAAATTTAAAATGTGAGGACAGTTTTATAATTGAGGTAGAGCATGTCCTAGATCAACTTTTAATGTCAGTGTAAAAATAAAGCTATCAAGTATGTGTGTGCTACATGACATAACAGCCAGTATTTTCCCTTATGTGCAAAATAATAAACTCATTTGGACCCCTTGCATTTCCACGTGGTTTTGCCAAGATTCAAAGTTACTATTTTTTTTTTGCTTTCCTTAATGAATCAGGCCCAAGAAGTGTTATTAAATGGCAACAATGAATGCTTTATCGTATACTCATTAAAGTATGAGAAGACTATAGCTTGTAATTTTCTGATCAGATTTTGACCCTCTTGGCCATTTGAGGACGATATCATTTGCCCTAGGGCTCTATAAGGAGCTTTAGACAATGTTAATTTTTATGGTGAAATTTCCCAACTCCTTCAGGAAAGGATTTTATTGCACATAGCAATCATCCAAAGAATCGAAACAAGACATGAGTCAATGAGTGTATGTTTCCTGTTATTAGACCTATTCGGAGCCAGTGTGGATTCTCATCAAGAAGCCGCTGATCTGGTGTTGGGCTTAATCTGACAGTAAGGAACTATTAAGTTCAACACCAGCAGTAAACCACAATATATGATTCAATATTCAACTAACTCTTATATGTTTTTAATTGACATTTGAATCATTATTTAGAATGACATTTAGCTTCGTGCTCCCTATCTCTCTCTCTTACCCATTGAAGATGGGGTTTTTTAATGGATGCAGAAAGTGTTTAATTAACCAAATGTGAATGACCTATTAAATTTCAGCGCTAAGGACTCAAAAGAGGACTGTCTGCAAAAGATTGAATTTGATTTTGCTGTGAGAGCAGTAATATGAATAATTCATTTCTCGGGTGAAAAGCACAGTATATTTGTTTTGCTATACCGACTTCAGCTTGTTTAACTATGCCCCACTTCTGCCTAAGCTAACCTTGATGCGCTCCTGATGTGTTCCTGATTCCTTCAACTGGGCTCCATTCTGATACCTGATATGTTACAATGGTTGGTTATAGAAATAGATGTACAAAAAAGTGATGTCTTGTTTGGTAAGACAAAGCTTGCTTGGTCCTGAATTAGCTAAATTGTGATAGACAGATTTTCTAATGTGTTGATCACCTTGGAAACCACAGATTCACAGTCTAATAGACTAATTACCATATTGATTGACAAGTCAATAAAAGGAGAGTCTGGTATATTTCTATTGAGAAATATATGGCTCGATTAGTGAGTTAATTGACTGAAAATTAGTGAACAAGTCGGATGATGATGTTTCCCAGTCCTCAATGCCTAACATCTATTATACCTACATACCTATAACATTTGCTTGTATGACTTCATTGCAAATGCAACTACTGATCAACAATTCAGCTATCCAGTCACTAAGCCTATAGATACCACATTAAGAAAAAACAGATAAAAACTGGTCTCCTTTTACAAAGATTATTCTTTCATTGGCATTTTACAGTTTGTTGACAATATCTTGGTAAAATATTCTTGTTAAAAACATCAATAAATGGAGAATTGCAAATAAATTTTCCACCAGGTCAGATATGTCTCAAAATGATTTTTGAATTCCTGAAAAAATTGGGAAAATTAAGTAAAACACAAGGGCATATAATATTCTGCTCTGATAACAGTATCTACCTCTATATTTACATGTATTAATATGTGGCGGGCACATTTGTACTTGCTGAGGAGAAATTAAATATGCTGAATCCAGGGGAACAGTGCCCTGGTAACCAAATTCTAATAGGAAATTACATAATATTTGCTTGGCTTGATCATGCAAAAAGCTTTGAATTTTTAAATATCTTGTCCCTCAAAACATATAAGAATCAGAAACCTGCACATTATTAGGGTTAGCCCACGTTTTGTAGGGAGCACTCCAATCTGTGCAGCCACCTACTGTACTCCCATAAAGATGTTGTCCTTTAGATGCTATCTACGCTTGGTAGCCTATGCTCACAAATCATCATCATCAGCTAATTATACAGCGCCACTAATTCTGGCTAGTCAGACCTAGTAGCAGCACTTGGCCTGACATAGGGCAGTCAGGCCTTATACCAACTATAAGCCCAACCAGTTATGTTAGGAAAGGATGGAGCTATCATACTCCATTAGAATTTGACCCCTTTCCTCACATGTGGTGGATGTGGTTAAATTTGCACTGATAACAATTTAGGGCCTGATGTTGAGTCGGATGCAAGTCCAACTGATCAGTGCAAAAAGAACTTTTACCAAGGACCTGTCTCAGTTTGCACTCTGACTAAAAGGGATCTCCCCCTTGCATCTCACTGCACTTAGAGAGGTGCGATGGGGAAGTTAGTGGGCTAGACTAGCTATGTAAAGGCGTGTTCAAGCACTTTATATGCAATGCTGAGTTGAAAGCAGCCGCAAATAGGTCTCTAGAAAACGTGTCATTTATGGGTGCTTTCTCCTGGTGTAACTGGCCTTGCTGTATTTAAAGAGAAGTAAAAGTAATACCCCATTCATACTGCACCAAAAACCCGGGTTTTTGCAGAGGCACGCTGAAAAACCCGGGTCTTGGTGCAGTATGAATAGTCCAACCACAAAATCCCGGGTCTAAAATCCCGGGACTTAGACCCGGGATTTTGCGAGGGGTAATTCCCATGTTGGACCCCGCTCGCCTGCAGTATGAATGGTGCAACCCGTGTAATTCCCGGGTCTCACCATTCATACTGTAAAAATAAATAAATTGGGAAGTAAAAAAAAAAGATTTTAATTAATAAAAAATACATAACAAATGTTTACTTAACTTATTTTCAGCCAGCGGTGTTTACGGTGCGTTGCCGGCTGTCAGGGGGACCTCTGGGTACTAAAATGACGTCATTTCTAATGGACTAGAAATGACGTCATTTTAGTACCCAGAGGTCCCCTTGACAGCCGGCAACGCACCGGAGACACCGCTGGCTGAAAATAAGTTAAGTAAACATTTGTTATGTATTTTTTTTTAATTAAAATCTTTTTTTACACTTTTTGTTTTCTAAAACTCGGGTCAGGCAGGTGCAGTATGAACCCGCCCGACCCGGGAATCTTCTTATCTATACTGCCCTGTGCCCAGGCAATATCCCGGGTTAACAACCCGGGATATTGTCGGGGCGGCAGTATGAAAGTGGTATAAATGACATTTTAAAAAAAAGGTGTGCACCCCCTCCCAAACAGCTTAATCAACCCTAGTGCTGTGTGGGGAGAGAGAAGTGCAATATATATAATTATTTTTTACACTAATTTATTTATTAAGTTATCTACTTTACATGGCCGCTGTGACTGATACACTTAAGTGTATCATGCACACTGGCCCATAAGGCAGATAAAGAGGTGTATTTGTGCAATTTGCATAGTATTCTAAGTCATACAGATCTAAAGATCCCTAGAATCCTGTGTAAATTACATGATGCGATTTACACTTACGATTTTAGTGCAAATTGCATCTAACTCTACATAAGGCCCTAAGTGATTTTTCCAAACTCGATTTGCAAGTTTGATAACAAAGTTAGAAAAATCCACGCAACCTATCCTCGACATACAGCATGTTCCACAAGAAGTCTCGTCTACCTAGGTCCACTTTCTTGTGTACTAATAATGAAGAAGTTATAGTATATTTGAAAGTAAACTTTCTTTTTCTTTCATTTAGTTTAAGTCAAGTTTGATTGTATTGAGTATTTTAATTATGTGTAAAAGGCTGTGTCCTTTCCAGCATCATTGGTGCCTGTGAGAATAGATCTGAGGTCACCTTTTCACTGCATTTATGAACTTGCACAATAATGACCATCAACCATATCAATTTCGAAAGGAAAATTATCAGTGTGGTCATAGTCATGCCATAAATGCTGCAATATTGAGGCAATTGCATGATTACCAGCTGTAATATCCCAGCATGTATGGTCAGCTTAAATCCTTTTTAACCTCATCTACTGCTGTATTTTATTTGAGTAAACAACGTCTTTTGGAAGTCTGCATAAACCTCTTTACCCACCGTCATTGTCAGTGTCCTGTTCACCGCAATGGTTTGAAGATGCTTGTATGTGAATGTTGCATTTAATAGGATTGTAGTTCATAGCTTTCCTTCATTGCTGTCACCATAAATGATCAATGCTGTCACCATAATTCCAACATTTATTGTGGTTTACAAATAAATAAGTTTAAAACACTTGCAAAAGAGAGAGAAAACTATGTGACTGGATAAAATGTTTTCCAGCAATGTATAACTACACCTACTTTTGCAATTTTAACCAGGCATTTCTAAGACAGGCAATTTTTTGTTTTATACGAATAAAGTATATAGTGAAAATCTGTTGTCAGACATATTGCAGTGATTACTTTAGTGAAAAACAGGGGTGTATGACTTACACAATTGTATGGCCCTATGAGGATAACATATATCCTGATAATCTGCAGCCACACATTCTGCAGTCATTAATTAGGCCTTTATAACACAGGCAATTTTTTGTCTGTATAAGGTTAACATGTATATCAATTATCTGCAATTATTATACCAGACTGTGGTAATTGTAGTTAAAAGCAAACAATTGAAAGCCTATGTTAGCTGAATGACAACTATGTTACAGAATAACAACCTGTTGCTATTTCATAGTGTAAATTTCAATTACAAAGTTATTTACCGCAATAAAACTATTAAGGACTGATATTACAAACCTACAACCTTGACAAATCAGTCCACTTTTGAGAGAGCAGACTCAGTGGAATGTTGGGAGTGTAAGTCTGATTGCAGAGAGTCCAGAGATAGGCAGATAGGTCACACTCAGTTTGGAGGCAAGGGGAGACTGAGTCGAGAGATGCTTTCTTTACAGTGGGGAAGAGGAAGCGCAGAAGTTGGGAGGGAATATGTGTAAGTGGGTAGGTTGTAGCGTAAGATGAAGACATGAATACACAGATTTTTTTTCCCCGAGTACCAGTGAAGAATGAACTGAGTGTGAATTGAGGAGAGTAGGTGGGCTGTGTAGGAGAAGGTGGGGAGGCAGAATTGGCATTAGTAAATATGTTGATAAATGGTGTTGATTTTATCTTTGGTGTAAGTGCCAAAACCATGGGCAGAAGGGAGAGGAGGTTAGAAAACTGGGAGCATACTAGAAAAAAAGAAGTAAGGTTGCTTGGCAAGTGAAAGGGCAGTGTTGAAAAATGAAAGGATGACTGTATAGTGGAGGAAGACATCTTTGGAGCATGATTTCCTCTAGCAGCAACAGAGTGGGAGCCCTTTTGCAGGTGATGGGTCTGTTTGGTGTGTCATGGCTGAGGTTTGGATCTTCGGATTCTATATGTGGCAGCTGGAGCTGCATTATCTAGGGCTGAAAAGAATCTGTAGTCATAGATAGAAGAAGTCAGGGCAGGACAGTGTAATAATAGGATAAACTCGTTGTTTTACTGAAAATGAGAAATGTAACTGGCTGAGAGGTGTAACTTTGTGCATGTGTATTTGGGTGCAGCTGGGGAGCATAACGGAAGTTGAGGCTGGAAAAAAGAGGTTGTTGTCACAGAGTAGGAAGGCCAAGGAGGAAAAACTAGAGATGGAGCAGAAGAAAGATAATACAATGTCAAGAGAGTGTCCATCACAGTGGGTGGGAGATGATGCTCACTGTGCCAGTGAGACTATCAATGGGAATGTTGAAATCACCTAGTATAAAAGTAGACAGCTCAAAGGATAGGAAATAAGTGAGCCAGGCCGCAAAGTTGTTGAGGAATAGGGAAACTGGACCTGATTGGGGGGGGGGGGGGGGTTGGCGATAAATGACAGCAAAATGAAGGTGAAGAGGATAAAATAGATGGACAGTGTGTACTTCAAAGGAAAACAATGAGAGGTAGGATTCCGGTGTATGACTTGGAAGGGGTACTATGGAGAAAGTGGAATATTTACTCCACCACCATGTTTGTTTCCGGATCTGGGATTATGGTTCAGGGAAAGTCCTCCATACTATAGAACTGCAAGCAAGGAGGTTGAGGGATTTTGAATTGAATTGATAATGTAGGAATGTTAGTTTGCAACATAAAGATCTCATTCCAAAGTGCACAAGAAAAGAAGAGGGAGGGTATTGGAGATATGTGAATAAGGTTGGAGAGATTGGAAGTATGGGGTTGATGGAAACTTTTTGGAGTTGAATAAGGCTCATGAGCAGATAGTGTGGATTTCATGGGTTGGGTGAGATATTGCTATGAGAAAGAGCAGCACCAGAAAGAGAGGCATGTGAGGTTTGTTTCTGCTTTCGTGTGGCAAGTGCAGAAACAAAAACAGTATATGGGTGCAGACTAGCAAGAGAGAAATAGGGAATTGGATATAATAATAGGGGATGGAGAAATAAAATGCAGAAGAGAGAAGAGGAGCTTAGAGAGTATGGTGAAAGTATGTATCTGAAGGAGGGATGATAAATTGAGATTGTGCATGGTGGAGTGATGTGGATGAATGTGGATTTGCTAGAGTAGGTAATGAGAGAGTCGGGAGGAGGAATTGATGCAAGTTGGACAGGGCAACGGAAGAGATGGAGGTTACTTTACTGCCCCATTCCTGGTTATAATAGAGTTAGTAGCATTTGTAGCTTTGAGACTGTATCGAGCCTCGGCAATGCGCAAGACACTTCCTCTGGCTGCGTCCCGGCTGTCATAGCAACAGCCGGGACGTTACTTCTCCACTCTAGTCCCTAATTGGCTGCATTTAATATTTAAAGTAGGGAGGGTCTAGCTTCCCTGCCAGTTATAGTTCACAGTCTGTGTTGTTTGCTGACCCTGCTGTTTTGTCTCCTAACCGTGATTGATCTCCTTTTGTGACCTTTGCATATTCTTTGGACCTTGCCTGTTTGCCTGTTGCCCTGACCTTTGCCTGAATATTGTATTCCGCTATTTCGCTTGTGGCCCTGACCTCTGCTTGAATTACCGGACTTGCTTGCTTGCCACTGGCCTTGACCTTTTGGATTTACCCTGACTACTCTACCATCTACGGACCCCTGACCCTGGACTGCCACCGACCACCCGCTCCAGTCTGGGCTACCGCGTCTGATCACACCTGAACTGCGGCCACCATAGATAAGCTTTTACTATAACGAGCTTAAGACCTGGGAGCATCCAGGCACCTTTGAGCACATAAAACTCTATGGAAAGACGGCTGCTAAAGATGAAGACCTCGTTACTACCCGTTCTAAAAGCTCATCTTGGTGGTCGTTATCTCTAAATGAGACATGGTCCAGGATGGTGATAGCTGGGGTAAGTGAGTGTAGCAACCAAACAAAAATGGCAACAGCAATCACAGTTGAGCTCTGTGGGTCCAGGAGTTGTATTACTATACTGTTATTGACATAGTATTTATGCCAAACATGTTTTAATCTTGTATCATAACAGTAAAATCTTTACAAAATCAGTCAATTGTTATTCAACCTCAATACATGTTCACCAGGTATGAAAAGGTTGCAATAATATTTCTCTCTAAGCACAAGTTGGTTGAATGCATTTTTCTTGAGTCCCACTCACTTTACTTACAATATTGTAATAATAGTTGTATCATTGCTTTTGTAGGAACAGGTGTCTCAGTTTTATTTTCTCTCTCTTTTTTTTTTACAATACTGTCAAATTAAGCACTGCGGTATCTGTCTCTGAATGGAGTGACATACTGACAGGTGTTGTCAGCAAGGAGCCTAATGACTGAAAGATGTGTTTGTCTTATAATGGAATTCAATAAAGCATAAAAGAGAGACAAAGCATCGTTTTTCTGTATTGTGTAGCTCTTGGCAGTCAGTGGCAATTCATTTCAGGAGATGTGGGATCAGAGAATATTAGAAACAAAAAATAAAATATACACAGCAGATCACAACCTGGAGAATGGAACAAGAGAACTATAAATTATATATTTATATTAGATATTTACACACTCACATATACATTACTTCCATTACTTTGACATTTTGGGTACTTTGCTTCTAGCGGGTCTTAGCTGCAAACATAAATGTGGAATAAGATAGTCACTTTCACTACAAGTTTTTCTTAATCTTACAAATATTTACTTAATCTTCTGTATTAATCCTTATATGCCTGTTACTATAACATTTTTTGCCTCAGTAGTTGGTAGTTGGTTCTTAGTGATCGGAGTTCACATCCCAATGTTATTTTCTATGATATTTGCCCCTACCGAGTTTTATGAAATTAGTGATTATGAGTTACTGGCTGTAAAATAGATATTCAAGGTCAGGGGGCACCTTTTTTTGGGGGTCAAACAATGGTAAGATATTTGCTATCGCCAGATGATTTATAGCATGCACTAAAGATCTTTTTCATTATTCCAAATTCTATCTCTATTCAGTACAGAACACAAATTCTAATGTCCTTGTAGTCACAAAGGGCAACTGAAGAGTTCAAGCAGCAAACATGTGTGTATATGTGTGTGTGTGTGTGTGTGTGTGTGTATGTTTGTGTGTGTATATGTATGTACGTATATATATATATATATATATATATATATATATATATATATCCAGGGGCGGATCTAGAAAACTGTTGTACCCAGGGCGATTTAGGGGGGGCAATTTAGGCCCCGCCCCCTTTCTAACATCTTAGTCTGCCGACGGCTGCACACTATGTGCAGGTCCGTCCAGCCGTGACAGGCAGGGACAGTGTGCTGCCCGGCTGCTCTGATTGTATTTTACTGTATATATATATTTATATATATATATATATATATATAATATGGGTGAGGTATGTTTTCACGAATGTGAAGACACCGATATCGAAAAATCCTACAAAAAAAAAACCGAGGACTTTTACAAAGACGGATATAATCAAGACTTACCTTCAAAGCGAAATCTGGCGTTTCTGAAGGCAGAGTCATGCTGACAGCTACTTCTAGCCGGCATTTCACTTACACGTCAATGGACAAAGCGACCTAGAGAAATTAGAATTTAAAGCGGCAATGTCCGGAACCCACAAATGCACACTTCACATTAAAGAAGTGTGTAGGTCACTCTGTTTATTGACGTGTGAGTGAAGTGCCGGCTAGCAGTGTCTTCGGATTCAGCAACTGTCTGCATGGTGCTGCCTTTGGAAACATCAGATGTCGCTTTGCAGTCTTGATTATATCCCTGACATCGTAAAAGTCCTCGTTTTTTTTTTCCATAGGATTCTTCTTCGCATTTGTGAAAAAATAAATAAATATATATATATATATCTATAATATAAATGTCTAGTGGCGTGTGTTAGTCTGTCTGTGTGTGTGTAAAAAATAAAACCAAGTTGCAGCACTACCTGCTGGGCAGAGTTATACACTGACCTACTAAATTATTAGAGTGTGTGGAAAAAAAATTCAGAAAGGGCTGAAATTTGGTATACTAAGATGTTTTTAATTTGTTAATTTAATTTGTTAATTGTTAAAAGTGTTTATAAAGATTTTTAAAAAAAATATATATATTTCTTGAAGGAGAAGTGACAGTTGGGAGTGGTTGGTGGTTGAGGCCTGGGCTATGGCCCAAATGCATGACAAGAACCTTTTTAACACCTTAAGTAGCTTGATTTGACTAGAATGCCTGAGTATCATGCACGGGTTAACTTGTGTATATATATATATATATATATATATATATATGTATATACATATATGCACTGAATGGGTGTACGCCATTTCCCAGATGCCACACCATGTATAATGGAATACAGGCGTGGGGCTGGTTTATTGCCGCTTTCAATGTGCCATTTTCAGTTTATCCATATTAAATTACGTCATTTGCTACTGTAGCTGTTTAGGCATTCGAATTTGACAGTGAACGGTGATTTAAACTTTCGGACAACCTTCATATCTCACATATGGTAAGTAGTGGTTTTATTACTGTAGGGCAGTAGTTCCCAAACTTTTTCAGTTCGCGGCACCCTTAGAGTCTCCAAATTTTTTCAAGGCACCCCTACAAAATAATTACTGAGCAGTCCTGTTTTAGAAGTAGTTGGGTCAAAAAATTGTAATAAGTATTTAGGTCACGACAGAAATACTTATTTAGTTGTATGCAAAAATGCCCCTCTGCATCCAGACACTCTGCCTCCTCTGCATCCAGGCACACTGCCCCCTCTGAAGTTGCCCCCTCTGCCCTCTGTCATGCTGTTCCCTCCTCTGCCCTCTGTCACGCTGGCACCCTCCTCTGCCCTCTGTCACGCTGTCCCCCTACTCTGCCCTCTCACGCTGTCCCCCTCCACTTCCCGCTGTCCCCCTCCTCTGCCCTCTGTCCCCCTCCTCTGCCCTCTATCCCCCTCCTCTGCCCTCTGTCCTCCTCCTCTGCCCTCTGTACATCTCCTCTGCCTTCTGTCTCCCTCCTCTGCCCTCCGTCCCCCTCCTCTGCCCTCTGTCCCCCTCCTCTGCCCTCTGTCCCCCTCTTCTGCCCTCTGTCCCCCTCCTCTGCCTTCTGTCCCCCTCCTCTGCCCCCCTCCTCTGCCCTCTGTCCCCCTCCTCTGCCTTCTGTCCCCCTCCTCTGCCCTCTGTCCTCCTCCTCTGCTCTCTGTCCCCCTCCTCTGCCCTCTGTCCCCCCTCCTCTGTCCCCCTCCTCTGCCCTCTGTCCCCCTCCTCTGCCCTCTGTCCCCCTCCTCTGCCATCATTCTGTCCCCCTCCTCTGCCATCATTCTGTCCCCCTCCTCTGCCATCATTCAGTTTGGGAACCGCCGCTGTAGGGTGTATACCCATCGTTATCCCCTGTCATTTAAAACGATGTTGGCTTTTTCATGACCGTTTTACTCTACCCCACCCCTTACAGTGACAGAAGAACACCTGCTACAGCGACGAGAGGACAGTGAGGAGGACCACAAGTAATTAGTAGGTAAGTGCTCAGGGGGGTAGAGGAGGAGCGGAGATAATATTAACTGGGTGGAGACAAAAAAGAGAAGAAAATATATTGTTTACAGTTTAAAATGGATCATGACATCACCAGTGTGGGGGGGGGGAATCATAATTTGGTCTAGGGACAGAAAATAGGAAAGAAAAGAGAAAAAATATAAAGTTTAATATGATTAGGGATGTGCACCGGCGACTTTTGGTGTCTCGTGTTTTGTGTTTTGGATTCGGATTTTCTCGATGTTTTGGGTTCAGATTTGTTTCGCAAGACACCTGCCGAAAGGTTTTGGTTCGGATTTAAGGTTTTGGATTCGGATTTATTTTGAAAAAAGCATAAAAAGTTAAAAAATCAAGTTTTTGGGCTTATTTTCACTTCTACGCTATTATTAGCCTCAATAGCATTCAATAACAAGCATTTCCACTAATTTACAGTGTATTCTGAACACCTCACAATATTGTTATTAGTCCAAAACGTTGCAACGAGGTATCTTTCTGGACTGCGTAGTGGAGTGGTCCCCACAATATAATAAGAAAACCATCAACTGGTCTTAATCGCACCAAAAAATGTACCTGGACTGCGTAGAGGAGTGGTCACCACAATATAATTTAAAAACCCTGAACTTGTATGATTCGCACCAATAAATGTATCTGGACTGCGTAAAAAAGTGGTCACCACAATATAATAAGAAAACCATCAACTGGTCTGAATCGCACCAAACAATGTACCTGGACTGCGTAGAGGAGTGGTCACCACAATATAATTTAAAAACCCTGAACTTGTATGATTCACACCAATAAATGTACCTGGACTGCGTAGAGGAGTGGTCACCACAATATAATAAGAAAACCATCAACTGGCCTGAATCGCATCAAAAAATGTACCTGGACTGCGTAGAGGAGTGGTCACCAAAATATAATTTAAAAACCCTGAACTTGTATGATTCGCACCAATAAATGTATCTGGACTGCGTAGAGGAGTGGGTCACCACAATATAATAAGAAAACCATCAACTGGTATGAATCGCACCAAAAAATGTACCTGGACTGCGTAGAGGAATGGTCACCACAATATAATTTAAAAACCCTCAAATGATCTGAATCGCACCAAAAATTGTACCTGGACTGCGTAGAGGAGTGGTCCCTACAATATAATTAAAAAACCCTCCACGGTTCTGAATTCCAAAAAAAAAGTTTCTTGACTGCGTAGTGGGGTGGTCCCGGTACACAACTTTTTACCGGGGCCACAATATAATTAAAAAACCCTCCACGGGTCTGAATTCTACCAAAATAGTTTATGGACTGCATAGTGTAGTGTTCCCCACAATATTATTTAAAAAGTTTGCAGCAACAGTCAACGTTGTTTAATATCTGATACACCTCTATCTGGACTGCATAGTGGAGTGGCCCCGGTACTAAATTTGGTACCAGGGCCACAATACCTCCTCCAACTTCCAAGTGTAGTGTTTATAACATATAAACACTACAGTAGTTCTAGCACGTCAATACCTCTTGTTTTAAATAATGACAGGGCATTTTACTTTTGGTTTAATTTTTTGAATTTGTTGACATTTTGTTTTACTTTTTGAACATGGCAAACGACTGTTGAATGGTCACATAATGCCAAAAAAAGAGTTGCAAGATGGAATTGTCCTTGGGCCCTCCCACCCACCCTTATGTTGTTGAAATAGGACATGCACACTTTAACAAACCAATCATTTCAGCGACAGGGCCTACCAAACAACTTTGGCTGAAATGATTGGTTTGTTTGGGCCCCCACACCAAAAAAACAATTCGTCTCTCCCTGTACAAACTAAACAGGCTCTACTGAGGAAAGATGTCGTCCTCAACCTCAACCTCTGATTCCTCTCCCCCTACAGTGTGTACTTCCTCCTCCTCACACATTATCAATTCGTCCCCGCTGGACTCCACAACCACAGGTCCCTCTGTACTATCTGGAGGGCAGTGCTGTACTTCATTGAGGAATTGATTATTCATTTTTAGAAACATCATTTTTTCAACATTGTGAGGAAGCAACCTCCTTCGCCGCTCACTGACCAGGTTCCCCGCTGCACTAAAAACTCTTTCCGAGTACACACTGGAGGGGGGACAACTCAGGTAAAATAGAGCCAGTTTGTACAGGGGCTTCCAAACTGCCTTTTTTTCCTGCCAGTAACAATATGGACTGTCTGACATGTCTATTTGGATGGTGTCAGCAAAATAATCCTCCACCATTTTTTTTATTGTGACAGCATCCAATGCAGCAACAGTAGACATGTCTGCAATGATTGGCAGGTCCTTCAGTCCAGACCAGATGTTATCAGCATCCCCGCCAGCGGGTCTTTTAAGAAAACTGAGCTTTTTCCTCGCAGCTTTATCCTCCAAATTTTTGTTTTCCATTATATGTAGCACAAGAGAGCATACCCCTAAGCCACACACATTTCGCAAAGCCTTTAAAAATTATATGCGGCACAGGAGAGTACCACTGGACTTATACTGCAGAATCAGTGAACTTTGTAATATTGCAGTACCACTGGACTTATACTGCAGAATCAGTGAACTTTGTAATATTGCAGTACCACTGGTGGACTTATACTGCAGAATCAGTGAACTTTGTAATATTGCAGTACCACTCGACTTATAGTGCAGAATCAGTGAACTTTGTAATATTGCAGTACCAATGGACTTATACTGCAGGATTGTTTTTGGATATTTTTTTTTCATTTCTTTTTTTATAATTATTATTTTTTATTTTTTTTATAACTTTTTTAAAAAATATTATAACTTGGGAATAATGGGGAAATAACAATGCCCTTAGAAGGACAGAGCACAGGACACAGCATCACTGGACTGAACAGGACACAGCACAGGACCCAGCAGCACCACTGAACTCAGAAGGACAGAGCACAGGACACAGCACCACTGGACTGAACAGGACACAGCACAGGACCCAGCAGCACCACTGAACTCAGAAGGACAGAGCACTGGACACAGCACCACTGGACTGAGCACAGCACAGCACAGCACAGGATATAGCAGGGCAGAGGACCACCTAACACAACCTCCCTCTACCCTGATCAATGCCTGAGTGAAGATGGCGGCGGCCAGCGGGGAATTTATAGAATCCGAGAATCGCGAGACCAGACAACGGGATTATGACTCGGAGCCTCGCTTTCAGTTTTGCAATTGGCGGGAATACCCGGATCTGTCTCGGATCCGGCTCGGATCGGCAAGGTTCGGGTGGGCTCGGATTTCAGATATCCGAGCCCGCTCATCCCTAAATATGATTATGACATTTTTTGCATTTTGAAAATACTTAGTAGGTATATTAAAATGAACATTTGTCAAGCAACTTATGCTCAATCCGATATTCCTGAGGGCCCCCCCCAAAATATCAGATTGGGCATAAGTCACTTGACAAATGGAGGCCTCACAGTTCCTTTAGCCCAGGAGCCTACAATGTCTTAATCTGGCTCTGGCGACTTGAGATATTATAGCTGTGCCACTAATGATTGAAGTATTATCTGTTGTTGGGGCCAATCTGCAAACAGCCAACTAGAAGTACCTGCAAGAGATAAGAAGCGTATCTGGTGATGCATCCAAGGTCACATTGGGTCACATCTTCAGAGGCTGTGCTATGTTTCCATGAACATGTCCTTAATGTACTCAGCTTGTGCTCAGTACACCTTTCCAGATGTAAGAGGCCACAAGTGTAAGATGCACACAAATTTAGATACACATTTTTTATGCATGTGGAGTACGGTAATGCATGCGCACCTATTCATAATGAGAAAAATTCATATACATTATACTCTAAATGATGCCCAATATATTATTTTTTTCTGGACTTCACTTCTGGACCTCATATGATGAGACACTGCTCCACTCAAGTGATCAAGCCAAGCTCAGGCCACAGTAACAATATTCACTGTCTACTGCTTACCAGTGCTCACAACATAAATTACTTTCTTTACGTTATGTTACTGTGACAGTAAATATGGCTTGTCCAATCAATGCTGTGCTGTGCTGAGTGACTGATTGATGCTGGCAGATACTGGAGATATCTGGCTTCACAATTTGCTGCATCTTAGTAATATTAAATACTGGGTCTTCCTATATCCTCTATGTAAGCAAAGAATGCCTCTCCACATATAATATTACAAAGTCAGAGAATGTCTAGATTAAATTGACATTTAAATTTTTTTTTTATTTTGAATGCAGCATATTTAGGTTTGCCTTTGCAGCGCTTATATCAAGATAAAATATCATTCTCATCAGATTTATTTTTAGCTTTAACTCTTTAAATCATGGTGCTGAACGTGTGTAGCACATTGGAAGCTTTATCTAAAGTTAATAGCAGATGAAAAAAAGCATTGCATACAAAGCAGTTCTAAACAGGCTGTTATCTCTCATTTTCTCCTGCTGGTTAGATGCACTGCTATAAGCATCCTCTCAGCAGTCTATATCCTGGGCATGCTGTGAGTCGTTTCACCAGCAGCATGACTCCCTCTCTCAATCTCTCATCTTTATGCTGCTCTCCAAAGAAAATAGAGAGTTAAATGTGCATTTTCACAGGCAATGATCATATGTTTAGTTGAATAGATACTGACCAATTCTGTACTTCAATTAGTCAAGCTGTCACTTTAAGTAACCCAAACTGTTCTCTCTATTTAACCCATTCATCTGCTTACAGTAGATTTACAGATGTTCTGCAGAAGAGTTCCGTATTATAATGGAGTGTACTGTTATTCAACAGGTAATTCATATTACCCAGGGGTGATCATAGGTGTCGTAAAAAAATACCTTGTCAAAAGGCCATGTTGTCTTTAAATAATCCTTAAAATGATCCACATAATGATACCCCATAACCCCAACCAATGTAAAATTTTCTTTGGTTCCAATCTTTATCTTTTTTCATTTGTCTGACTGTAGTTTACTACTGTATCATCAGATTGTGTCTGTGTATGACCCTTTTACACATTTATTTACTTGCTTAGTAGTATATTTATATAACGATAGGCCGTTTTATTCACCAAATAGGATGTTTTTGAGATATTTGGTATTTGGATATTTTTGGTTGCTTTTCAAACGTTTTGTTGATATTTTGTATGTTCTTTTTTCTTGTTTGAATAAATGCGTATAAAACAGAATATACTGGTAGTAGTCTTCTGAGCAGTCTATTAGGTTCCAGTATTACACTATAATTACTATAATATAAGATCAATATTACACCATCATTACAAATAAAGAACTAAAATATAAAGTGGAGTCTATCATCACCATCAAGACTTAAGATTCAAGATCCACACAAAGGGGCCGATTCAATTTGGCTGCAATATTCTAGGAATAACGCGGCATGCGCGCTATTAGTGCTACTACGGTAATAGTGCACAGTGTTACCGTTAGTACGGTAATTTTAATGCTGATTTTTTTCCCTCAGCCCTTGGGGCCGCGAGCAAAAATTTAAATTGCAGTATTAAAGGTAATAGTACTAGTGCCATTAAAAGACGTAAATATAAAGAAGAAAAAAAACACAGAAAAAGCTGACTAGATAGACCTATAGATTCTTTGCTGTCATCAAATTATGTTTCTGTGCTACAGTGGGCAGCAAAAAAAATATTTATTTGAAAGTATTGAGAGAGTTCTAGTAACTGAAACTGCTGAGGTGGTGTAAATGTGCTGCTTTGCATGGTGGAACACCCCACTCTAGCTAACACAGTCAAGATCCATCAGTTTCATTAAAAATGTGCTCACCCTACAATAGATTTGATTTTTGATGTTCATCTATGCCTCTTCATGGCAATAAGCACAACATGTTTTACGTACATTATGCTTATGTTTTATATTTGAAAGCTGCATATACAAAAAAAGTTAAACAGTTGTTATCACATGTGAAGTATCACAAATGCTAATCATGTTTGTTCCGGAGTCTTTGAACCAGTTTATTTTTTACTAATGATTTGCCAAATATAAGATATTTCTTGTTTCTGACTTTGTGCCCAGAATAAAAAAAATGGAAGAAGCAACATTTATTTACACAAAGGGTATTTTATTCTAGGACAAACGGAGTTCAAGTAATCATTTCACAGGTACACAGAGAATAGGACCTGATTAACTTAGCACCCAGAGAGTAATAGTCAATAGCGCAATCTGTTAAGTAATCCTAACCCTTTGTCTGAGACACTTTCCTTGAATTATTTAGACATGGAAAGACTTCAAATGAAACTGCCACTCAGTTTCAGAAACAACTCTATAAAGGATAATCTGTTCTATTTCAAATTTCCATTTGTAAAAAGCCAAGTTATGCTTTTTATTAGATTTAATTAGAAACAGGAACTCCTTTGAATTTCACACTTTCTTCTCTGAAGATAAAGACTTTAACATTTAGCTAAAAAGAGAGAATATATTTACATAATATGATTTAGAAGCTGTTTACACAAACATTTGAGGTAGTAAAAACCTGCAGTCAAAATACATTGGGATTATTATCTAATAAAACTTTAAACAAAGCACAAGGTCTAACCAAGGATAGTCTGCCTACTAATTTCAAAAGAGTTAATAAAAACTGCACAATATCCAGACCATGCAGAACACAGTGTAAGGTAGCATTTATTTAATATGATGTCTATGTTTGTGGGTTTTTTTATGAACTGTTTATTAAATATGAAGAGTTTTTAGTTTTGTATCTTAAATAGCAAGTACAACCGCTGATTCATATGGATTTATAACAAGGCATGTGTACTGCAGAGCTAAATAATGTACAGTAAATTCAAGTAAAGTGTTTATACTTATCTGAGGTGTCTTATTAAGAACGATTTACACCGCTCTCACACATTCACTGCTCATTCGCCCTTCGTGGCACACAGGGACAATGTAATAATAATGAATGAACCTTGTGATGTAGAACTACTATTATTGTGTACCGGCTGTGGGCAGTACTCACCCCATCCTGCCCCCACGATCCACCTAAATTCTGAGGTGTGTTTTTACTACTGCTGTTATCTGCTTCTGCCGCTGGTATGGAGAAGCTTGCACATTTTGTTGTAGGCAGTGGTGGAAATGGCCTGCTATATGGTGGTATGCCTTCATGGTAAAGCTATCAAATTCCAATCATTTATATTTTCCATAACTCCATTTTGAAATGTCCACTTCGACCACTGGTTATGAGTTAAACTATAATTTTGCAGATTTTTTTCTCTGCACACAGCTTATGTAATATAGTAGAATGAGAGACAGCTACTACTACTACATTTCCAAATTGTCACTTGGTAATAAATATAAGAGGTTAAAGACCCAGGGCCTGATTCATTTAGGCATTTAGACATGTAAAACGAATGTATGTATTTTTAAAAAACGCCTGTAATTTGGCCATATGCACGTCCTTATTCAACTACAACTACAAGTGGATCGTTCCTTTACTATTATTACATGTGCCACTTTGACATGTCCCTATTGACGTATTTGAACTTATATGTGTCTGACAAGTCAGGCAGAGGATGTCCCTGGGTGACCCCTAGTGGAAGGACTGCTCCTCCATACCTGCCATACATGTCATGAGTCTAGAGAGACAGAGCCGGATGGTGATACTTTACCATTTGATGAGTTAAACCATATCAATATTTTTATACCACTGGAGCAAGGCTGTCCAAGGGTTACAATTGTTATTAGAGACAATTAAATAATATGGCACTTTCTGCATTTTAAACAAAATTAATATTTATATATTTCTGTGTATTTCCACTTTATGTTTAATACATCATTTTTATTTTTATTTCATTGTTATTTATTTTCTATAAATACTAGCATCATGCTGTACACCAGATATACCCAAAACAATAAGCACACTGTAATGACGCAGAGAAGGAGAACAGAGGAGGATGCGGACAAAACAGGGAGTGTGCCAGTATGAACCTGGCCTGTGCCTAGGAGTGTGGGCATGAGAACTATTCTTTGCTTGTCTTGAAGTTTCCTACTAGGTGATGTCTAGTAAAATACCAAATATAGATATGGCTGGGAAACCTTCTCTTATACTTTTTGCTATATGCCAATAACCTCTCTGTCTAAGCTGAGTTATTTTATTGCATCAGGTACGGTTGGTTCTCAAACACTTAAAGAATAAAAAATTGCGTAGTTTAAAAATAAGGCAGTTAGTAAAATTTATATCCCATGTAGAAAATACATATACACATAAAAGGCGCAAAAATGGTCAGGCCAAATTAGCAAATTTGTGTTTATATGTCATTAACTTCAAAATTTCTATGAGATAGGCAATGAGCAAATGTTCCAAATATAAAACTTTTGGGTCTATTTATTAATAGGTAAAAACTTATAATTAGGGCTTGTCCCTATTTAACAAAGCCCCATGGCTATTGAAGACTATTGTCAACTATCGCTGGTGGTAGCCTTTGCCCGGGGCTATTGGCGAAGCTCACAATGCAAAGTATGGGGAAGCCTAGCTACCATGTACCATGGACTCCTCATAGCCGATGGCGATAGCTGAGGTTCTGAAATAGAAAAATGCTTTATTATTTAAATAAATAATTTTTTCCTTTTTTTGTTACTAATGTTACTTTTTTCTTTTCCTGTTCTTACAGTTTTAAAAAAAAAATATTTTATTATTTTTTAAATACTTTTATTATTTTTTTAATTGAATCTGGAAATGCACTAAGTCCAGGCTTCCAGTCCCAAGATAGCAAGTCTGCTCCTGCAGTCTCATCTTTACCCCAGACTGGCTTGGCGAGTGGTAAGACATCTCTTACTGCTGCCAGATTGTATCTCTGTGGTGCTATGCCTTGCTCAGTTGCCCCAGGATCCTTTTAATAGTAAATTGGGTGATAGAAGATTTTCTATTCCTGCAAAAACTTTCAATATTACCCAATGATAATAAATAGACCGCCTTTGTATGAAACACAGGTGAAATGTCAGTTGCACATGAAGAGTATTGTAACATTAAATTTAAAAACAATTTAAAAACTGATGTCATTTTTTAAATTGCTTAATAACATGAAGTTCTATAGAAAAGGAATATGGGTATCCACCTGGTCAAAAACAGAGGTAACAGTTCTTTTAAAGTGTAATGTTTGTGTACTTAAAAGAGAAAATGTAATCAAATATAACTTAAAAACGCAGCCTTTGTAAAATATTATTTTTGCCTTTATTTTTACACTTCACAAAGGGTGACAGGCTGCATTGTGCTTCAGTATTACAAAGCACTTTTACTGAAACATTGATGGATATAATTCTACAGTATACACTGGCTCTCGGATTTGTAATGAATATTTAATGATTTCAAACTCTCATCTCGTTAAGCTATGGAATACATATCAGCATTGGCAACTACAGAGGTTAGTGATTTGATTCCTATTACAATTTACACCTATGCACAGTATTGTCATCAACAAGATCTTGTGGAAACTGATCATTTGTTGTTTCTGATTCTACAAGAATGACAGGATTATTTATGACCAGAAGCTACAGCATAGCTGAAAACCAATTTTTCTTTTCTTAAGTACTATCATGTGTAGGACTTTATAAGACGAGATGGACGTTTTTACGGGGACATACAAAATGACTCTGTATTGGTGGATTGCATTGTCTCATATGAATAATTACATAGGCAGAATTGTGTGCTAGTTGCAGTAAAACCAGATTTCCTCTTTGTGCTCCTAAGATTTTAATGAGCATGTGGACAGAAGTTAGATATAGCTGCACTATAGGTCAGATCTATGCCCTACTTCCCACATTATCTTATTTTCCTAAATATAAAGCATAGAAAATGTATGGAAACTGTTGGTAAATGATGCAGTAGTGCTGAGGATTATCATCACATCAAAAACAATGCTCTTTCTATTTGACTGCCATCCAGCCGGGCTCTGCAGGGCGCCTCAGAATTAAAAAGCAATAACTATTGTAGTTTAAAACTGTGCGGGGACCACTGAGCATACCTTAAACGGCCACCGCACAGCTTGAGAGCGATCCACGGGAAGGGGGAGGGGCTATGGATCACCACCGCTGCCCTCCCCTCCAACAGCTGATGGGGCGCTCTGTCTCCTCCACTCACTGACTGTCGGGCGTGACATCACCATCACGGCCCGACAGTGTCAGTGAGAGACGGGACCCGGCAGAGAGGACCAGCTTTATGGAGCCAAGGTAAGGAAAGACGGTGGGGGGGAGTTTTTTACATTGCACCGGGGGGGGGGGGGGAGTTTTTTACATTGTGCTGGGGGGGTGGAATTTTTTACATTGTGCCGAGGGGGGGGGGGAGTTTTTTAAATTGTGCAGGGGGGGGAGAGGGGGCGGGAGTTTTTTACATTGTGCCGGGAGGGGTTTTTTACATTGTGCCGGGAGGGGGGGGGGGCGGATTTTGTTACATTGTGCCAGGGGGAGGCGGATTTTTACATTGTGCCTAGGGCGCCGAGGACCCTAGCACCGGCCCTGCTGCCATCTCTATTCAGCTGCTGGACCCTCTAAGCTCAACTGTCCGTATTGTTGCCATCTATCTCCAGCTGTTAAATACCCTGTCCTTAACTGTATTTGTATTTGCCATTTTCATTTGAGTCCAACTGTGTCCTGGGTTATGAGTCCAAGCTGCCTAGGCTGCATCTTCCATTAACCCAGCCAGGGGGTGGTTATGGAGAATCCACTGTGCTGCACACCTTGGATCAATTGTTCCTCCCAACTCTCTCATACCTACTCCAGCTTCTTATTTATGCACATCTCTCTCACATCTCTAAACCATGCACCTGTTTAGGGGCGCACGCAGGGGGGGTTTCCAGAAACCCCTCCCCTCCGCTAAAGAAGTGCCCCTACATAGCGGCACTGTACTATATAGTAGCCACGGCGCTGTCAAAGAAGCATCAGCGGCGGTGCTGTATTGTTTACAGCACCACCGCGGACGCTTCTTTGACAGCGCCGCGGCTGCTGTATAGTACAGTGCTGCCGAAATGGAGCTGCTGCGCATGCGCGACTCTCTTACTTTCTTTTGGGTGGGGGGAAACCTCCCCTTAAAAATCCTGCGTGCGCCCCTGCTGTTCAGTTTACCTTCTCTCTTTCTCCTACTTACATTTACCTTATCTCCAAAATGTTCTTCTCTCTCCTGCAATCTATTTCTCCTCCTATCATTATTTCCCCATGACTACTTCTATTGTCACTAGTTTGCACCCATGAATGGTTTTGTTTTCTGTACCCAAAACAGAAAACAAGCAGAAGCATACCTCACACTCACAAACTATGTCCTCTTTCTCACTGTGTTCCTTCTTATGGCTCATATCAACATGTCACCCATCCTTGTGCTACATACAATCTCCACTATCTGCCGACATTTCTTGTTTCACCCACAAAACTTCTCTCCCACATTGAACTTCCAATTCCTCAAACCTTATTAACATCTCTAAATTTTTCAGTGCAATCTGGAACACAAGATCTTTTATCAACACACTTGCATCCTTCTACCATCTATTTCTTTCAAAATCCCTCAACCTCCTTGTCATTAAAGAACTCTGATTTATCTCCTTTGTCACATTCCCAGAGACCAAAGCAAGTTGGCAGAGTAGACATCTTCATGCTGCAGCATCTGAGTCATATCTCCGCTTCTCTTGTGTCCACACTATTGATTTCTCTCCACTCAACCTTTATGTTGCTGTCATTTATCACCATACATACTTTTATGCACATTTTGTCGCTATCCAATAACGATTGTCGAATCTCAATTTGTGTTTTCGAAGCACAAAGTAATATATTATCCAAAGTAGCAGAATAATTCAAACAAAATAATAATAAGTACAGCCGTTACTTATCGCAGGCGCTCTGGATCCAGTGAACAGTCATTCAGGTCTGAAGGTTGTGGTCAAGGAAGACTGGTCACTAAGCTCAGAGCCCCTGCTTATATGTAGTCAAAAATACAGTAGAACAATGCAGATGATTTGGCTTGCTTCTATTGGTCCAGGCTTCAGGAAGGTCCAGTGTACTGCAGGTCATAGGCCAGTTCAAACAAAAATATCCAAAGGGGGGAGGGTCATCTCTCCAGGGGATGTGCTCTAACATGAATAACTTGAGTAAGCAATGTGCGATCTCTTCGGCGAATGAACTGGACAGCTGCTGACAAATAGGGGATTAAAATGATACTAAACATGACACAGTTCCTGCAACCTGAACCTTGAGTTTCACTAACATGCATATAACTTATAATCTTAAACATAAATACTGCTATATTTTGACATAAATAACTATGTGTTGCAACTACAATTAATGTGTACTAATTACAAATGTGTTTGTTTTTTGTGAATGTGTGTAAAAGTGTAAAAACTGTTATTGCCATGTGTTGCGGCTGGATACGCCCTTCCACGCCGTAGTGTGCTCTACGCATAATTTCAGACAAAGACAACTAAGTTTGCTCGATATTAATTGAAATGACTTTATCCAATTTGCTGACTTTGACAATACATACATACATACATACATATATATATATATATACATACAGTTTCCTAATTCCATGATAACTATGCTGCCTGGCCAAACCCTGTCTCTGCTACCACAAAGATTTTCTCTCTTACTTTCTCCTTTTGTCCCAATGGACTTCATCTCCAACCCAATGTGTTGAACACTTCTTGGACCTTGTCTTTATTCGCTTCTGCTCTATCTCTAGTTTTTCAAATTGTTTTTCCAATTTTGCAACAACAATCTCCTTTTTTTCAGCCTCACCTTACCACATCCAACTCCCCCCATACACCCAACTTCACATGCACAAAGCAACACCTAAATACTCTCAACCCAATCCATTTTTCATCTTCACTAAGACTACTCTCTTTTATATCTACCCTGCCTTGCCCTGATCTGGTTGCTTCTTTCTACAGCAATATACTTACTTCAGCTAAAGATCTTAACATCTCCAACATTCCAAACTTCAACCATGGCAAAAGTGCTCCTGTACTGCTAAACGTCTTTGGAGGAAATATCGGTCCAAAGCCAACTTCCTCCACTATAAACTCATTCTTTCCATTTGTGCTTTCATTTGCCAAGCAAACACACTTTACTTTTCTAATGTTCACCCAATCTTCTAATCACTGATGCCACATTCAACTTACATTTGTAACCACTTTCACCACCTCGCACACTCTCCTTTACAGCCCATGATTTTGCCACCTACTTAAAAGACAAAGTCAACACATTTCAACAAGTATTCCTGAAGCCAGATCCCTACATACGCCCATTTTCATACACTCCCTAATCCACGCTCAATTCATTCTCCCCAGTAACTGAGGGTAAAGTCTTTACACTCATCTCATCATATCACCCTACAACATGCCCCTTCGACTATATTACTTCCCAACTTCTCCGCCACTGCACGCCCATCTCAAGTTCACATTTTCAACCTTTTTTACCCTACTGGCACATTTCCATTGTTTAAGCATTTGCTCATCTCGAAAATCCTGAATAAACCATCACTTGACTCAGATTTTCTATCCAACTACTTCCCTATTTCTTTTTTCCCCCTTTGTCTCTAAATTAGTTGATCTCCCTTTCTCTCCTCTCACTCCATTCTCAACTCTCTGCTTTGGCAACACTCTTAACTCTGTCCTCACCCTTCCCTTCCAGTGCCTCTCCGAGTTCTGCTGCATCTACCTTTGAAATTTTGCACATCCACCTGAACAGTCTGCAGAGCATTTCAGTCAGCCCCCATCTCTGCAGCAGGTTGATTGCCACATTCAGAATCCCCCTAATGGGCATTGATTGACAGGCAAGAGTAGAAGTTATTCCACTAAAGACAGGATATCCTTGACAGTGGATTTCTTGGCTCTCCAAGAGAGTGTGTCTCTGGCCTAAATGATTAATGTCAGATATAGCCCCAAGGGATTATGTCAGGGAGGTGTCTGGGTGCTGGTCACAGCAATTTCAATAGCATTTTGAAAATGGTCTCATTATTTAACATTCAGAATTCAATTGGAAAGGATTCCATTAACCAGGGAACAAGAAAACTGGAGAGTAAGCATAAATAAAATAACTAGTATATTTGAACTGATTTCTCCATTAGTTTAACCAATAAATGTTGAGGACAATTTGCATCCACCTCATGTGTTGGTGTAATTTTTTTGACGAGTCGTCTTTATGTTCATCGTGTGACAATTGGGAATTAAGCGAAATTGATGCTACACAGTCAAATGCAATTATCTGTACGTTACAGGTCTACCTTAATGTCTTAATGAGAGTTCATCTCTTTCTCTCTACATGGCCTTCTAATATGCTTCTGATACAGAAGAGAACTTGAGAAGACATGACTTCCCATATACCTGCAAGCTGTTCAATGAAATGTTTTTTTTTTTTGTGTGTCTATTTTTTGTTTTTCATTTTTCTGCAGCCTTCCTTTACCCATCTCAACCTGATACTTGTGATGATAACTTCCAGATCTGCAACCAACTACCTGTTTATCGAAAACCTACTTTTGTGGTATTCCTCCTTGTTCTCGTTTGTTTATTATTAACATTTTGTGCACTTTTTTCTACACCAGTTTAACTGTTTTTCTCTGTTTGAATGTTGGAATATTGTTATGTGAAGATTATATGTAATCTTTTAGTGTATATTCCATTTTACTTCCTTAGTAGCTATTTGATAAGAGAACTGGTATCTCTCCTTCCCCACTTTATATGGTAGGTAGGTAGGTAGGTAGTACATTTATATTTCAATAGACCTGGCTTCTAATCATGTACATCAGCCAGTCCCACAGGTATTTTGTAATTAACTTTTCTTAAGACAAAGACCATTTTGGAATAGACTGTTCACAGAGACAGACAGAGATTTTTCTACTCTCAAGACACCGGAACAGAGAAGAATTACATGGGCAAGAAAATGGATTTGTAATGGAAGTTACTAGAATGTGTGATGTTGGATAAGTGTTTGGTTACATGGTACTTGTAAAGCCTGAAGTGTAGATTGCGGATATTGTTACTTAGATGGGAAAGTACATTGTTTTTGAGGAAGTGAAAACTGTAAGGGATGGTTGTTAAGTGATATTGTAAGGAAGTTAGCAAAAAGGTAATTGTGTGAGATAATGTCTGTGTGGTAAGGAGTTTGTTTTATAACCACACATGCTTAAAGGTGGAAGACAGAGCCTTAGGCCATGCAGTCTAGCTTTTAAGAAGTGCTATTTTGTAAGTGATATGATAGTAAGTTTGTAAGCGCTTAACTTGTAAGAGATATTGTTAACTATTTTTATTTAGGAAGATATAAGTTAAATAAGATAAGTTAAATAAGATTGATTGAAAATTCTTACTTGGGAAAGATAGTTACATTGTATTTGACTGTTTCTATGATATAGTGTGTGTGTTGTAAACTTCCCAAAAGGGAGGTTAGTGGACAATGTCTAATGTTACTAGATGAAGATACAGAGTGTATTTTGTAATATGTTTGTTATTTGCTTTTATGCTAATAAGTATACTCTACTTTATTTTTTATAGCCACAGATCTTCAGTAGTATAAAGCAGACAACTAGAAATATGGCCACCAGACAGTCACATGATCTGTTAGCATGTGCTATCAACAAAGCATGATATGAAGTCGGTCATTTTAAGTAGCGGCTCTGCACATGGAAGATTTATTAAGCCTTGATGTTGTCTGTACAATAAGTTTTATTTTGACTACTAGAATATATGTATTGGAATAGTGGTATATAGATATAAATGAATATTGAGTGCAATTTGGATTTATGGATATTGCTGCACTATGTGTAAGATGGAGATAATGCAGCCAATATGTGAATTGTAATGAATTCTGAGATACATACACACACACACATACATACACACATGCACAATTAGCAAGACATTAATAAGTTACTGTACCTACGCACAGATTGTCATCTATGTTGAGACTACATTATATGTTCTGTGTGTAAGATTATGTTATTGAAATTATATCATTACATTATTGTACAAGTAAAGATTCTATTTCACACATATAAATCTGCATTGTGATTATGAATTTATAATGCCTTGATACAGAAGATATTACATATAGAACTCTGTGAGATACAGTAAATTAGGTTTAAAGGACTGAAATAGACGTGTCATAAGCTGTAAAGTGTAAAAGTTTGTGGTTATGTACGAGCATATCCATGAACAGAATACAAAGATAGCGTACACATTTAAAGACTAAACACGGGATCTTATACATTATGTCACTGTAAAAAAAACCTTATTTTTTAAGAACGTCACTCCTTTTAGTGTTCACCCTCCCCTCTAGGTCAAATACTCTATCTCGACCACTCAGGATCTCCCCCTGAACTCCCGCCTCCCTGCCCTGAATTGTAGCCAGCTCTGCACCCCCTCGGAGCCTTGGGCTCAATATTGGTCCCTTTGATGACTCATTCATCATGCCACTTTCTTCGCTAGCACTATCAATAGGTAACTTGTGTTTAACTTTGTCTCCCCTCCTTTCTTCCAATCCCACCCCTCCTCCCCTCTGGTCGTTGCTTTATTCGTAATCCCTCTCTCTTCTTGATCCTCCAGTCTCATACCACTTTTGGTCTCCTGCTCTTCACCCGGTGACCTTCTCATACCCCCAAATGTAAAGGGCCCAAATCCCCTTAGGAGGGAGCCAAGCTATAATCATCTTTCCAAACTCTCAAAGGTGACCTGTTTACTGCAGGAGACACACTTTGCTAATTACCTTCACATGAACTTAGATCCAGAAAATTTCCCAAGACCTACCATGAATGCGATCTCAGGAAGAAGAAATGTGTTGTTGCAATCTTGCTTGCAGGCCACCTTACTTTCCACCTCCTCAAATTCCATAAGGACAAGGAGAGAAGATTCCTGATTCTCATAGGCTCAATAAAGTCTATAAGGATCAGGAATTCACACTTGTGAATCTTTATGCTCTCAACGTCAATCAGCATACATTTTTCAAGAAATGAGTTTCACTACTAGCACATGCGCACTAGAGAGAAACTGATCATTGGTGGAAAATTTAATGCCATCCTGTCCCTTACCATAGACTGCTCCTCCCCTCCTGATGCCTCAGGAGAGATGCCCACAACTCCCAAGCACTACAGGCATTTTTAAAATGTCATAACTTATACGATTCGTTGATAGTCTTGGACTCTCTAGCAAGAGACCACACCTACTTCTACCCACCATAATACCTATTCCAGAAATGACATGATCCTGCCCAGCCACAACCTCACTTTAAGACTTACCTCCTCCCAAATTATCAGTTGGTCAGACCATGGCCATGTCTCAGCTGCTCTCACATCCTTAACACAACATCCCACCCAAAGCAACCTGGAGACTTAACAAATTTCTGTTTCATGACAAGGAGGCTCAGGCCCACTTACATTCCTTCCTTTTTGAATTATGATGATGTCACATTTCTGTGCTAATGGAATTAATGATGACAGCTATGAAGCCTGGGGTTTGATGAAAAACATACCATTTTTATTGAACAAACATAATTCAAAATAATGCTGGAAAGGTACAGACCAGGAATATCTGATTATGAACAACACATATCTGGGTGGGGCTGGAGACAGGTCAGTAGCAGAAAATACAACTACAGATAAAGGTGAACTAGCTGAGTGAGATGAATAGCCAGATAAGTCCTTTGAAAGAGACAGATGTTGCCACTGGTGGTCAGTGATATGAAGGGATGCTGCAGCAAGCCCAGCATGCAGGGAAGTTTAAGCAAGGCAGGAAAGTGCTTATTATATTCTCTATGCCTTTATTGCCATTTGTATGGTTTCCCATGCCCTGAAATGTGTGTAAGGTTGTGTTATACATTTCTGGGGATTTCAGGGGTGCCTCTCTACATTGAACTTCATTCTGTAGTGTCACTACTTTTATTTACTGCACTGATGAGGTCATTAGATTTGAAATAACTGTGTTTAAATAATGATGCTTATTACAACATTTTGCAGGCACAAACAGGTAATCATTCAAGTAATAGAAACATATCTATGAATAGATTGTGAAATAGTGTAAATGCATGTAAAATATACAATTACTAATGTAGGGACAAAAAAGTGTATTGTAGCATTTAAAAACCAAAACCAACACAAAAACATGAGGATGCATTTGGAAACAAAACCAAAACACTGGGTGGCTCACTCATCTCTATTTTTATTACAATATCCCAATTAAGTCAGAGCACATGTAGGGGGACACTGGAGATCCATCCATCCATCCTCTCTATTCTATAAGGGGTACACTTTTGATGATGGGGTTATCTCAGATCACTGACAGTCTCACTCAAGGTATGTGGCTGCCATTGCTTTGCATGTCGAAGACACATAGGAAAAAGACTCATGCACAGCTGTAACAACACAATGGGCAAACAGGTCAAATGCACGGTTTGGTATTGAGATCGCTCATTGAAAGTATATACATATGAGTAACAGGCAGCTATAAGGAACAACAGAAATAGATGCAGAAAAAAATAATTACATACTATTTTATTTTACTAAAAATGTATGCATGTTTAAATATCAATAAGTACATGTTGACATTGTTTTTGTATTTTAATGTAATAATAAACATTTTATTAATATGTGTGTTTTTTAATTTGTTTATAATGGAGGATGGTAGAGTTTCACATAAAAGTCTTACATGTATTTAATTTATGTATATTCTTTGGCTAGATTTCAAGAGCATCCTGTGTTTGTGAAAGCTACACAGGCTTTCTCATCCAGCACATATGGGTGTACCTCCATATATTTTCTTACCTTCATTTGATTGCTAGTCTAGGGAGCTTGAGGACATTTACGTAGTTTAGTAAATCAGCTTACATCTGAGGGAAGACTGTTGCAGTCACATAAAACATGTGATTAATTACCCCATGGTGCATATAATGCTTACTAGGCTATTTGCTTGCACTCCCAGGTGTCGAGTTACGCGTTCCGTCTTGGTTTCTATTTTTGCAAGAACTTAAATATTTGCAGAGAAGATTGAAATTATACTTTACTGTGTTTTGTAAATAGGCTTTATTCATAACAGTATCTGGGTCATGCAGAAGTATAAAGTTGGATAATAAATTAAGGATAAAAGTAAATTACAAAAGAGATAGTCACAAGGAAATAATAAATCATAATAATTAGAAAAACGTTTATCCTTGTGTTCTCTCAATGTTTTAATGCTGCTAGAGAGAAAAAAGAATGTAATTATGTGGAAAAAAAATAACAGGATAAGGAAGAGAGAAAGAAAACAGACACTTCCGAATTCAGGTTTAATCTGAGATGGGAGTATCTAATGGCAATAAAAGTTTAAGCAGGTGCTATAGAAAAGAGCTTTATACCCTTGAGAACTGTAGTATAGTTTAGAACTGCATGATTGTACCTTATATAGCTTTTAAAGTAAACACATTTGGACTAGAGAATAATAGAATTCTTTCAAGTGGATTGTGAAGAAGTGTACACTGGAGGCAGTACTTGATGAGACGCTAAGGTAGGGCTATAAAAACACTGTCCTTGAAATAACGGGGGGGGGGGGGGGGCTAAATTATATAGGAAAGTATCCACATAAAGAGATACCTCATATACTAAGAAAATCAGGTTATGTTTTGAACCAGTTGGTGAATATGGTTAACTAGTCATAAAACCAGTTTGTTTCTCTTAGAGAGTATAGTCCAATTTCAATGTTTTCTCATTTTGATTTATTCTCGTTCATTATAATCAATTGTATTGTGAAAAACAACTAAGTGGAACATATTATTTTCTAAAGTAAATGCATATATTTGAATTTTGTTTTGTTTTCTTTCAAGGTGTTTATCTACTAATACTGTATATACAGATTCCAATATATAGGATGAGCCTTTGCAGGAAATAGGAAGATAAGATTAGCAGTCAGTGATTTATAACAACTGCTGGGTAACAGCAGGTAGTAGTTAATTGAACACCAATTCATCTCTAATTACCATTCTGCATCATTCAGAACATGCATTTTGAAATTATAATTTCATTATGATGGTATACATGAAATCCTAACATAGATCTCAGAAGAAACAGGATTTTAATGTCCTCATTATCCAGAAATTAAAGAATACTTAGAGTTAAAGTGTGATGTTATGACCAGGAATAGAAACATATTGCATGGAAGAAAGCGCTTTCTTTAATTTGTGACATTTTATATGTTCTTATGATAGTGAGTTACTAAAGAGTGGCATTCTCTTGTTCTTAAACTTCATTCCAATTAATTTGGATATAGTGACAGGAATGTGAACTATAGAATGACACAATTACAGCAAAATAACAGATTTTTTTATTACCCCATTGTATGTATTTTGCATTATAATAACCATATGATATCTCACTATACAGTGCAATTTGATTAACTTTGCTTTTACTATTTTGGTCTGTAAACTGTATTCATAGCAGGTTTGTTCTATAGTCTATCTTCCTTTGCATGTGTTGTATGTAGCTCACATCTTTATCTGTTGTGATGCTAATGATGACAGAGGATACTGGACCACATTTATAAAGCGCATTGGATGCACACTGCAAAACACTTTGATTTCCGCCTGGTGCTCCACAATGGTCCACTGAGCACACCTAGGTGTACACTACTCTCAGCTCTTGAGAAATGCCTCGGCAATCTGGAACTGTCACTAGATTTGCTATTGGAAAAGTCTCATAAAGCGCAAAGTAAGAAAGTATAAACAGCACCAACCTTCTTCCACCACTTTCATTAATTCAACTTTTCTGGATGTTTTGTCTAAAATATTGCGTGGTTTAGCCTCTTTTATTACTTACATTTGCCATGAAAGTTCTACTGTTTATCAATATTTGGATCATTTATGTAACCATATATCATTGCAAGTTAACTTAAGTGTAAGTATACATAACACACATGGCTTAAAAACCATAGTCTTTTATTTTATTTGATATTAGAATAGATTTCCCTTACACATCAGGAATATACCTTTTTGTGAACATTATTTTTTGTGTATTTTACTGGGCCTGTGCATTTAATGTGATGGATGAGGAGTATTGTCTTGTTGTTTGCTAATGATAGATAAGCCAGGCAAAAGGTCTGGTTTTCAATGTCATTGATGATTGCCAACTTTTCTTAATTCCCTACCAGGAGATGCAGATGAAAGTATGAAAAGAAGTTGTGGGCATGTCTTGTTAAACTAATTTGTGTCTTAAAGTGGGTGGAACAAAGTGTCTGATGATGCTAATTTAATCATTTTGCATCTGCGCGTGACTTGATGTCATTCATTCTAAAGCAATGTCTAATCAGTATAGGATATGAAGACTGAGTAGAGTTTTTGTGGATTATATATAGAGATGAGCGCACTCGGATTTCATGAATCCGAGCCCACCCGAACGTTGCCGATCCGAGACAGATCCGGGTATTGGCGCCAAATTCAAATCTGAAACCGAGGCTCGGAGTCATAATCCCGCTGTCGGATCTCGCGATACTCGGAACCTATAAATTCCCAGCTAGTCGCCGCCATCTTCACTCGGGCATTGATCAGGGTAGATGGATGGTGTGTTAGGTGGTCCTCTGTCCTGGTAGATCTCATGCTGTGCTGTTTAGTTCTGTGCTGTGCTGTGTTCTGCAGTATCAGTCCAGTGGTGCTGTGTCCTGTGCTCTGTCAATTTTGAGTTCAGTGGTGCTGCTGGGTCCTGTGCTATGTCCTGTTCAGTCCAGTGGTGCTGTGTCCTGTGCTCTGTGCTTCTAAGGGCATAGTTATTTCCCCATTAATCCCAAGTGTTTCAAAAATTAAAAAGAAGTTATAAAAAAAAAATCCCAAAAAATAATTTAAAAAAAAATTAATTACAAAAAAATTTGCAAAACCAATCCTGCAGTATAAGCCCATTGGTACTGCGATATTACCAAGTTCACTGATTCAGCAGTATAAGTCCAGTGGTACTGCTATTACAAAGTTCACAGATTCAGCAGTATAAGTCCAGTGGTACTGATATATTACAAAGTTCACTGATTCAGCAGTATAAGTCCAGTGGTACTGCTATTACAAAGTTCACTGATTCAGCAGTATAAGTCCAGTGGTACTGATCTATTACAAAGTTCACTGATTCAGCAGTATAAGTCCAGTGGTACTGATATATTACAAAGTTCACTGATTCAGCAGTATAAGTCCAGTAGTACTGCTATTACAAAGTTCACTGATTCAGCAGTATAAGTCCAGTGGTACTGATATTACAAAGTTCACTGATTCAGCAGTATAAGTCCAGTGGTACTGCTATTACAAAGTTCACTGATTCAGCAGTATAAGTCCAGTGGTACTGATATTACAAAGTTCACTGATTCAGCAGTATAAGTCCAGTGGTACTGCTATTACAAAGTTCACTGATTCAGCAGTATAAGTCCAGTGGTACTCTCCTGTGCCGCATATAATTTTTAAAGGCTTTGCCGAGTGTGTGTGGCTTAGGGGTACGCTCTCTTGTGCTACATATAATGGAAAACCAAAATTTGGAGTATAAAGTAGGGAAAGATCAAGACCCACTTCCTCCTAATGCTGAAGCTGCTGCCACTAGTCATGACATAGACGATGAAATGCCATCAACATCGTCTGGCAAGCTGCTTTTATACAGGTCATGGAGCTCTGAGCTGTATGTTATTTCTTATAATAGACACATTTAAATGTACACACAAATAACAAATCAGCACACTGAAACATAAATATATACTATAGAGACATACACTGAAACAGTACATCCCTTGTCTTAATAAAAAATACACTCTACATGCATTTGATTTAGATAACCGAATCTAAGAATTTAAGATTCACAGCGCAATGTTTCTCTATAACAGTGCATGGCGCAATGTTCATGCTGAAATCTTCACTCATTTTCCCTGCTCTCCATAGAGGTGCGCAGAAAAATAAGCAGAGATTCCTTACTGTAATAGTCGGCAGCCGGATATTGAGGCAATGCCCAGCGGCACTTTGCTCCGAATTAAATATCTCTCAAAGATTAAGATTTGCATCTCTGGGAATTCTAATCTCTTGATTCTCCTTTTATGAAAATTCAAGTTCCATAGATCCTGCTGTCTACAAATTCTGTAATACACTCTGTAGGTGATAAATTAATCATATTCACTGTGGACTGCCATATTCTGATGGCTTTGGATTCTGCACTACAGACTGTTGACATTGAATCTGGAACTGTCCCATGCCGAACCCCATGTATGTAGATAATTTCTGTTGAAATTCTGTTAAGGGCAATATGGCATGTGATAATCAAATACTAGAACCACTTCACAAGATTTTTTATCTTTAGCAGCAGGTAGTAGTAGTTGTTGATCTTACTATTGTCCAGTGGAGTGGACAGAACATGGTAGGAGGTAAGGAGCAACCTAAATGGAAATGGCAACAGCAGAGCAAACTGAGAATCAGACTAGCAAGGGTTAATGCAGAGTAATAGACAAGCCAAGGTTAGGAGCAGGAGAGAACTGCAGTTCCTTCATTAAGCCATGTATTAGGGCAGTTAGAGATTGTAATGATCATGGAGGAATTACGACTATAAGGACTAACCTGTAACATAACTGGGGGGAATAAGGCCTAATCATAACTGCAGTGTAAATACAGTATATCAAATGAATCCATTGATAAATTGAGCTACTAAAGTGTAAAATGTGAAGTCAGATGGTCTGTTGTGTGTTTATTCTGTGGCTCTGGACATCCTGGTGTCAGAAGAGAGCAGTGTCACCTATGTCAGCTTCAAAGGCCTAGGATGGAGTTTTGACACCTGAATAGACTTTTAGGAATCTCTCACAATGGTGTCTGGCATACGGAGATCATGTGATGACTGGCTATATTTTATATAGACAAAAATAATTACATTTTCAAATATGCCACTTAAAATCAATAAAAGTAGTGATCAATCACATATTCCTCAATAGCATGATAAAGGGCAGCTCATATGTCAAATTAAGAAATCTGCCACACAGAAAGGTTGAGGAAATGAGTATAAGCTTAATTAATACCCTATACATAAGCCTGTTTGGTATCAATAGATGGGCAAATTCATAGGGGATCTATAAAATTAGGTGTATGTGACACTCCACAGAAAAGTTAGACTTAGTACAATACACTGACCACTGCATAAGTAAAAATATCAGGGCAAAATCTACCTGTGAGGGAAATACCTGTTCCACACTCCAGGCCCCATGATCTGCCGCCCATGCTGTCACTTCTGGGAAGGTGGCTTTCTTTAGTGGGATCACGTCACAGCAGGCAGGGAATTTGAACTTCCCCTTTCGTCATCAGCAGCAGCAGCAACAACAGCAGCAGCAACTAAATAGCGCCACTAATTCCGCTTTGCTGTACAGAGAGCTCACTCACATCAGTCCCTGCCCCATTGGAGCTTACAGTCTGAATTCCCTAAAATACACACAGACACATACAGACAGAGAGAGAGGCTAAGGTCTATTTTGATAGCAGCCAATTAACCTAGTATGTTTTGGGGTGTGGGAGGAAACCAGTGCACCCGGAAGAAACCCATGCAAACAGGGGGAAAACGTACAAACACCACACAGTTAGGCCATAGTTGGGAATTGAACTCATGACCAGTGCTGAGAGGCAGAAGTTCCCTTACAGAATTCTTTTCAAACTCCTCACCACCACTTACAAGGCTCTCTCCCACTCTACTGCCCCTTATATCTCTAACCTCCTCTCCATTCACACTCCCGCCCGCTCCCTGCGCTCGGCCAATGACCGCCACCTCTCCTCCACTCTGATCACCTCTTCCCATTACAGAATCCAGGACTTTTCCCGTGCAGCCCCCCTTCACTGGAATGACCTCCCTCGCTCCATCCGCCTCTCTCCTACTCTGTGCTCCTTCAAACGTGCACTCAAAACTCACCTCTTTCTCAAAGCCTACCAACCATCCACTTAACCCCCATCTCCTCCACTCTTTCTCCCCTCTATCCCATTGCCTCAACTGGCTCCTCTTGTGCCTGGTCTGTTTAACCCTCCCTTAGGATGTAAGCTCGCATGAGCAGGGCCCTCTTCCCTCCTGTCTCCTTACCTGTTCTTCTGCTCTGTGTTTATTCCATCAGCCTGCCTGGAGTTTCTGAAGTATTGGTACTTTTTATTTATTGTTCTGTACTGTTATACCCTGTATAGTCTACTGTTTGTACTGTGTACGGCGCTGCGGAAGCCTTGTGGCGCCTAACAAATAAAGGATGATGATAATAATAATAATAATAATAACCACTAAGCCACCATACTCCCCTTTACTATAAAACTACATCTCTGAGTCTAGGTCAGTGCCAGAGCAACAGGTTCTTTTCACCCCTGCATCTGACTCCTGTATCCTTCTCATTGCGCCTACTTCTACCTGTGTATGACTATTTGCCTGCCTGACTTCTTCCATGGATTATCATTACTATTTTGTACCAGACCCTGCTATAACATTTGACCATGGCCTTTGGATTTCTCCTTATACTTCACAGACAGGCTGGAGTACCAGACCCCGGCTCTTCTCCCTGACCACAACTTGTTTACTCTTTGTACTGCTATCTTGGTACGTGTATCATTTATGACCACAAACTTCCTTCCTGCTGCAGCCTCTCATTCTTCTGTCTTTCATGTCAGCGGACTGATCCAAGGGCTGCAACCTGTGGATTCCCCACAGCTTAGCCCATTTTACCTTGCAGTGGTTCTTGGTGAAGACCGGGCAGTTCGTTAGACACCATGTTTTGGTAGCCCAGTGGGAATTCCATGTAGTTTAAGATGTTTTGGATAAATAGAGAAGTCAACTCTTTCGCACAGGGTAGACAAGGTAGCGGCACAAATTGAGCCATTTTGCTGAAGCAGTCGACTACCACCGATATGGTGGGGAACCCATAAGAAGGAATTAACTTGTGAGGATGTCAGGTTTATTTGGTCCATTTCTAGGCAGTTCATGCTGGCTGGCCACCCAGGGATGGCTTACTATGCAAGGGAAACCTACCTAGTATATTCTAGGGTTCTTATAGTTACTAAGGTATATGCAGCTAGAAAGTACTACAATAGATTTATTGTAATAAAAACAATCACTAGAACAATATATACAAACAGACGGCTATTAACATGAACACAATTAGGGTGCAAAAAGATTTCCAGAAGGTAGCGACAAACTAAGAGCCACGGTCAGATACAATGTTGACAGAGAGTCCATGAAGCTGGAAGATATGCTGTATGAACAAGGAGGCCAAGCTACTAGTGGTATGACGTGGGCTATTTTACTGAACACGTCAACGGATACTCAGGTGGGTAGTCCTTGGATAAGTGCGTCCAATGTCTCTCCGGAATGGAGAGAGGAATACGTTTCCCTGCTGGACAATTAAGGGTTAATGATTTGTTCCTGGCGCAAACCTCACAGGAAAGTACAAACTCCATAGCATCAGCAGATAGATTCTTGATAGTCTTGGATATTCCAGGATGCCTAGAGGTCCTGCAGTCATGAGACTCAATGATAACCGCCCTTCTAAGGTGGTCGGGAATGAATAACCTGTCAACAGGAGTCTCAGGAGGTGCTAAGTGCTGGAGCGGGTGTAGAATAATGCCCAGATCTTGAGTAAAGACAGAAACAATAGCAGAAGCCAAAATAATTGACAGTGAATTGACAGTAGAGGAATGAGTAGATTCAAAACTGTGGGAAAAGGCATCAGCCTTAATATTTTTGGAACCTGGTCAGTATGTGATAATGAACTTGAAGCAGGTGAAGAAGAGGGTCCATTGGGTTTGCCTGGAGTTCAAGGTTTTATCAGAGTGGATGTACTGGAGGATTTTGTGATCCATGAAGACTGAGATCAGATGAGTAGTATCCTCCAGCAAGTGATGCCATTCCTCAAAGTCAATATTCGCAGGCGCTGAAAACTAGATTGCATATAAAACACAGAATTATTAGTGGCTCAGTTCCTTTCAGCTAAAAATAAGGGTATTGATCAGTTCTTGAAATACAATGGGGGCATTATTTAGCTTGAAGGGCCTGTATGAGTACTGTTTTCCACACATCCCCTAGCAAATTCGTATGAGTTTGTATGCTCATCTGAGATCTATCTTGGTAAAGATTAATGCTCATTTTAATTGGTTAAATAGCTCAGAAAATAGAGGTTGAGAGGATATCTGTTTTTAATAGTTATCTAATTCAGTTCCAAGGAATCAACACAGGATTTCAAACCCCTATCTTTCTGGGACACTAAGAAAAATCCAGTACCCAAAGAAGATTTGGAAGTTCTAATAAAGCCTTTGGATGAGTCTTCAGAAGCATAGTCTGGTGAAGCTAGGTTGAACAGTCGGACTTTAGGCAACTTAGCCCCTTGGCATGAGGTCAATGGTGAAGTCATATGGCCTATCGAGTGGAAGTGAGTCTACTGCCTCTTTGCAGAAGACATTTGCAAATTCCAGATATGTAGCAGGAATAGAGCCATACGAAAATGAGTCCAGCCTCACTAGGGAAAAACAGCCTCACCGTGAGAAACAGGATTGCATACAAGAATTGACCCAAGGAATGATTTGTTTATGTGACCAGTCAATCTGTGGATTATATTGAAATTGCCACAGTGTCACGAATCAGAGAAATTAATGAGACCACTTGCTGGTATTAGTGCAAATGAACAAGGAGGCGCAGAGTCTAATGCACCCCTGGTATTCACCAGGGACCCCCGCACGGAACTATGGACTTGGCTGCAAGTGGTGCACAGGTTGCGGTTCTCTAAGACAGGCACCAGAGAAGCAGTAGGTGAAGTAAGACTAGTCAGACGATCTGATTCAGAGCCAGTTTGGATGGGTGGTACAGGAGGAATTTCCAGAGAGTAGTCAGTAGTAGCCAGGAGTCAAAACCAGAGAAAACTGAATATGCCAAAATCACAATACAAAAGGGTAGGTCGGGAAACAAGTTGGGTTAGAAGCCAAAACAACTAGCAACAGGATGCAGCGCCTACTGCGCATGAGCTCGCTCAGTGCCAAGCCTAGAAGAATAAAATTGTCCCATTGCTAGCCAATGGAATGCGCCTGACAGCAAGGGACAAGCCCCGTCCCTAGCACTATGGAGGAAGTTTGGGACGGTGCCAGACACACAGGAATCCCAATATTATGGGATAATTAGGAGACCTAACAATATAAGAGTAAATAACCTCAGAATGCAAGCATCATAAAGTGAGAGGGGTGGTTTTCAGCTTTATGGGTCCTCCAGAGAGCTAAGTTCCATCCAAGCCTGAAGATAAAGATTTGGGTTTCCAAAGGTATAGTGGATACATTGAGTTTCTGAGCAACTTCCTGATAAATTAAGTTTTCTGTTGCCCCACTGTCTACTAGAGCAGCATTAGGAAAATTAACCATGTCAAAGTAAATTTGCACAGCGATTTGAAGGGTGTTTGAAGCCAGAGAGTTGCTTTGGTTTAGGAAATGCTTACGATTTTTCCCTAGGTCCTAAAGTTTCCCAACTTCTTCTAGAATTCTCGCCACAATAAAGGCAAAACCATTGGGACCGACTCCTGACTCTGTTTACTGAAGAGAAGTGGTAGGTACCAACTTGCATGGGTTCAGGACTGACTGTCATTATCAGAAGGTGGAGGGAAGGAACAAGTGATTCCGGCAAATAACTCTTTCTCCTGGCGGTATGCCTTGTGTCTTCTGTCAATTCGAATAGACAAACTCAAAAGAGATTCCAGAGTTTATGTAACAGGAAACTGAACTAGGGCATCTTTAATGGTGTCAGTAAATCCTACTCTGAACTGGTTACAGATAGCTGGGTCACTCATTCCAGAGTCTACCAACTACCTACGAAATTCAGTGCAGTAGTCCTCTGACGATTTATGTCTTTGTTTAAGGTCACAAAAATGAGATTCTGTGGTAGCCACCCTTTCGGGGTCATTCATATAGGAGCCCCAGGTGACTGAAGAAACCATCAACAGACAATAATGAAGGACTGTCATCATCCAGCCCAAAAGCCCATGTCTGCAGGTCTTTTTGCAAAAAAGATATCACGATTTCAATATGCTGCTCCTATGAACCCAAAGTGGTTGTCCTGAAGTATGGCTTACAGTAATCTCTTTTCTGATTGTCAAAGACATAGAAAGTAAACCTAAAAAGCTGTATGGTAGAAAGAGCTGTATTACTGTTAGACATGTCAATAGTTTTTATATTGCAAAGGATTTTTTTCTAATTATTATTCAATAGACATGGTAAAAGGTAGGATATCTGATAGACTCTCGGCAGAAGGATTTTAAACAAAAATACTAGTCATATCTGAGTAGTGGAATTAATATTAATATGCGTTCCCTTGATATATTAAAGTTGTTGCAAGTGACTTGATGCAACATTTGTATTTGGCCAGTTCACGGCTAATACAAGACAGTGAAAATAATTTAGGCAACTTGATGGTGCAACAATGTGGTGACTATCATGGCACCAGAAAATTACCTGTGCAACTGGTCACTTAAAATATCTTTTTAAAGCAGCAACTAATTGATTTAATTTATTTATTACATGAATGTCCTGGCAAATGCTGTTTAAGTGTGTTTGACAACTATACATCATGAATATGTAATCATGGGTTGATTTGCGACACAACTTATTTATATATTTCATGAATAAAAAAAATAAATAAGTTTCTGGATTTCATACAAAGTTTGTTGCTTGTTGGAAATGGAGTTTTACATTATTAAAATGACTATTATTCTCATAAATGTTTAGTATGAAAATGCCAAACACTCCCCTGAGAGACAGAATTACTGAGCAACAGACTAAATCTTTGACTTTTTATGCAAGTGAAATATCATTTGTATTTGACCTTCAGAAGTACATAAGTAATACTCCCTTGCAAATGTGTAGCTTTCTCTACTCTACAGTAGTACTACGGCTTCTTAATGCATTTTAACTAAAAGGTATAAATAACTTCGAGTCCCAGCTATATCTGCACAGATGTCAAGGAAATGCTAAAAAAAATAAAAATTGGAGAAATCAAATAATGCTGCAGTAAAGCAACACGGTTCACAGAACCTGACACAATAAAGTTTATGGTATTTAAACTTCTTTTATTGCACATAAATGTCATTGGCAGCAACATACCATAAATTGAATGTCAAGATGGAAAAAAAAAATATTTTTTTATTTTAAGCAGAACAATTAGTATTTTGTATTATGGATAAAAGAGTAAGATTTAAAGAATTATCTCTTTATGACATTGCAACAAACACAGATAAATCTATTTAACGTGTAATGAAATTGACATGAGAAAGTTGAACCTATAACCTTCAAATTGTGCTTTGGGTTATATATAGCAGATTCTTCTTTACAAAATCTCATGAGATCTTTATCAAACCATGTGTGTCATCTTTAGAAGCCATTTGCAAAAGTTTTAAACACTAATTTTAAAATGTCAAGGTGACAAACTATGTAGTTAGAAAATGTACCTTTTTAAAAACAAAGAAATCTGCTAACATAGGACCGATATTCTTAATCTGCTCTAGAACCACTAGAAAAAAAAGCCAAACTCCCAAAATGTTTCTCTTCTAACTGATCAGGGGACTACACACTCGTTGTCCACTTGATTTAATGGAAACCGGCCCATGTTATTTAGAGCTGGATCTGGTTACGTTTTTTAGATACACTCTGCAATTTTTGTTTATTAATTTAGTAATTACAACAAGTTATAAAGATATGTCAGTCATCATCATCATCAAGCTCTTTCCTGAGACATTCAAGCAGCTTGGTCCAGGGAAAAAGTTGATGCCTGACAGATTTTTGTTCCAGAAGTATCTACATACATTCGCTGCATAAAACAAATTGTCATGGATTTGCACCAGTGCACCTAGATAGTGTGTCTATTCCCTGTGGTCTGGGCAACTCCATAAACGAGATGTGCCCCAAAGTTTATAAAGAGGAGTAATGTGTAAATGGGCAAATGCCACAGCAAAATTTCAATATGCTACCACATTACAGGAAACCCTTTCAATAAATTAGACTTTTTGTTTTTTCTTTTAAAATACTGATGGGTTCTAGCTTAACATACGAATTAAATTCAAAAAATGAGCACGCTAGGACAATGGGGCTGCTTTATTATGGCCCTTTCTTGTGTGTGACATGTTTTATGATACTGCTGGGAGTGTACCTAGAACTGTACCTCTCTACGGAAGCACAATAAAAGCTGCAAAGTACACAGAGACCCAGCTAGACTAGCTCTGAATTGGTGCAATTGGTTGTGCAGTGAATATGTTCATACAGCCCTCTGCAGTCTACTAATTAGATGTCTCCTCTTATAAAGTTGCATTTTCTCACACCTACAGCCTTAACCTTCTCTGGGGCATAGAAATATGTATTCCGTTTCCCAAGTAAGTACAACTGGTAGCCATGTAGCCAGATTCATTATCCCACAACTGGTCCCAACATTACTCATTAAATTAATTGAGTATTAAGAGCATATGATGTTGTGTTTTGGTTCCCAGTAAGCAAACCTCAGCATCTCATGTGCTCTGCAAATATGTTGACTGTGAGATATTCCTAAACCATAGGTATTACTAATTTAGATAATTGCATTAGATTTTACTCCTTCATAACAACATTTGGGTAGCTTTTTTAAAGTACTGTATGCTGTTGTCATGTTATTATCTGGTCATTATCAGTTGTTCTTGATAAAGCTGTACTGGTATACTTGTTTCAAATGAACAAAATAGATTTATAAATCAGGATATAATAGACTGTTCAACAGGTACAAGGTAATAAGAAATATACATACAGTATATTGTCCTTCTGTGAAATAAGTGTTTTTTGTATACATTTAAAAACATGTTTATTAAAATATGTATTGAAATATGGCAAATAGAACAGAAGCCCAATTTCCTACAATTATGCAGAATTTGCTTGAAGCCCTATTAGGTTCATGTGAAAAAGTCATTTTTGCATATCTTTTATCTGAAACATTATTTGTTGTGGTTGAAGAGAATAATACTAAAATCGATAGCAATAACAGTGTGTGAAAAAGAAAGAAATCTGAAAAAAAAACACTTTTGTTTTGAAATTTAAGTTGTTGTTTTTTAAACAGTGTATTTTGGCCATGTTTGCAAATGGGATAATAGTTATGCATCATGTACTGTTTGAAACTTGTACAAATGGCATGGCCTGTTTATAAACAGGTATAACAAGATTGGCCTAACATTGAAATACATCACTACTGTAAGACTTTCCATCATGCAAAAGCATGTCAGCTACAGTACTTCACCGTTCATCCTCAGTCATGATTTTATTCCACTTTTTTTCATCAAGCTTTATTTTTACAAAATAGCTTTTCACTGTTTAATAAGTAGCCTAAGAAAGCTAAATGCATTACATGGCCAAGTCATGGTAGTTGCACACTTCATAAAGTGGTCATTTGTCTTGATATCTTAATTTCAGTTTGTGCCAATAACGATAGTGCTAGGCATAGTCACCAACATTTAAACACCCCTATCTGCGTTAATGCATATGCAGTATAGCATTAAGATGGACACACTTCACTACCGACTTTACTCTGATGGAAGTAGACAATAATTGGCTTGCAGTGCTCTCCTTTTATTCAGTTGTTTAATACTGGCTAAAAAGTGGATAAAATGAAAATTGATCAACATCTCTATTGATAAATAGAAAACAAGTAATAATAGGAGCTCAAATATTATTCTTTCTCTTCAAGGGAATACAGTATGTTAAGCTACCAACACAAAAAGGAATTTTGACAACCAGTGTTGTCTTTTGAAACTGAATGGCCACAGAATGCTGTGTTTGTGGCCCTAAGATGACCAGTAATCCTGACTAAAATTTGATCGGTAAAGATTAGATGTCAATGAGGACTGCATGAAAATCCAACAATGTTCATAAAATTCGAAAAGAGAAACGCTGCCTATCAACAACCTTATACTCAAAAAGAATATACACTAAAAAGTGTAATAAATGTGAACTGAAATCAAACTCTCTGTGAAAGTATTGAAATTATAAAAACAGCAAAACTTCAAATATGCAATATCCAAAATGTACAACCGTCACCAAATTCATGTAGTCAAATTTCTAATTGATCAGAAAGTCCAACAAAATGTGCGTGACATTAATTTTTCTTAAATCTTCCTCCTACATGATACTAGCTTAGTGGCTAATAGAGCTGAAGACTACGCTCTTTTTGAGTATAAGCACCATCTCTGTTTTCAAATTTTATGAACATTGTTTGATTTTCGGCTCGCCAGACCAGAAGCCAGAAAACAGAGGGCAGCTCCTAATTGTCAGCGCTAATACACTAATATCTTTTATTCTTTTTGCATGAAAATCCTCTCTATACACTGGTGTGTGCTCCAACTGGGCCTTATATGGTCTAGTTGTCTTGGCTAAGTAAATCCATTCAATATGGTCTGCATTGAGTGTGGCAAAACTGAACACAAATCTGGTTGTTCTACACTCAGGCTGGGAAAACGGATATGCAATGAATGGGTAGATTTAGCTCATAGAAGGCAGCTTTTATAATGAGCTTTAATAACTTGAAAGTAGCATTCATCATATACAGAGAAAAAGAAAATAGTGAAATACATTACAGTAAGTATGCCACAAAAGAATTAAACCTAACCTAGGGCCTGATTCATTAAGGATCTTAACTTAAGAAATTTCTTATTTCAGTCTCCTGGACAAAACCATGTTACAATGCAAGGGGTGCAAACTAGTATTCTGTTTTGCACATAAGTTAAATACTGGCTGTTTTTTCATGTAGCACACAAATACTTGATAGCTTATTTGTACACTGAAATTTAAAGTTGATATTTGTGTAATACATGAAAAAAAAGTCAGTATTTAACTTATGTGCAAAACAGAATACTAATTTGCACCCCTTGCATTGTAACATGGTTTTGTCCAGGAGACCGAAATAAGAAGTTTCTTAAGTTAAGATCCTTAATGAATCAGGCCCCTAGTTAGTTGCTCAGATGTATACTGTATATCTATAGAAAGTCAACAACTAATCTGTAAACTAAACACTTCTTAAGTAAATTAGGAGACCGTTCTTTAGATACCTGTTGGTTCCCCAGGTGGAAAATCACTTTAAATCTAAAAAAAGGGACTAGAGAAAAGTGTCTAATAGTGTATAATTATTTGAAAGTACCCGGTATATATTTTGGTACTCAATTACATGCCTATCCCTTATGTGTAGAATCAAGGCTTATCGATATGTACAGTCCCAGAAGGCGACAAATCTCACCGACACTGTGCCTCAGGATAGCAAGCTGGCAAGGAAAGGAACCAAATATAGTGTATTATTTTGAATACTATTATAAACACAGATTACAGTGATAATAAGTCTGCGTAGCAGATATACTAGAATTACATGCTAATCTATTATAATTCCAGATGCTGTTCCTGTATTACTTATAGTTCAACTGTATAACTCGTAAATATAGAAAATACACAATATGGTGTAGTATTTTCTAAAATCCATTTAAATAAAAATAAAGCAAGATGAACTTAAAAACAAATTTAAAAATCTGCGTATCTGTTACATAAGCACCAGCAGAGTACATGTTATGTTGCTGGAAGGCATCCTATTGGATCCCCATATAGTTCAGGAACCTTTGCCGCACATCAATATCCACATGCAGAGAAGATCATTTGTTCCAAGGAAGATGTAAGAAGCCGACTCAAAGGAGTAGAATTCCTCAACGCATTTCGTCATAGTATGAGACTTCATCAGGAGTACACAGTAAGTCTGTGTACAAATTTCTGAAAATCAGTGTCCCTTACATCTCGCAGCTAGACGTCCTGAGGGCAATTGCAAGAGATCAGGAGCCTAAACTTCAAGAAAATATCCAAGAATAGAGAAAACACCAAAGTAAAAAGATGTGTTCATTGTCTCATATATACAAGCTAATAAATATGATTGTCAGAAGTCTGCTAACAGAATACACGGAAACATTCACATTTTCTTGCACTACAGCATAGACAAACTGAGGGTAGGTTTTCTAGTGCCTGGAAACCCCCCTCCAAGCCTGGGGCACTGTATAATTGAGGTGGCTGGACCCTGCTCCCGCTTAACACAGCTCTGCTTGAAAAGGGAGAGCTGCGTGCACCTAACATTGCCCAAGTATATTATGGGGATAGGAAGAGTTGGAGAGCAGCCAAGCACTGTCTAAAATTATAAAATTATAGCCACACCCCCATGCATGCTGGTCACGCCCACTGGCGGCGTGGTGTGGAAACCCCCCTCTACAAATCCTGCATTTGCCCCTGTACAGTATACTATATATGAGACATGTACGCAAATTCTATACGCAGAAAAATTACAGGTATTAAACACACGACAGGTCAGGGCCGTAACTAGGGCTGTGCGACAGGGGCGACCGGACAGGGCGCAACGCTAAAGGTGGGTGCATTTTAGGAATATTTTAGGTTAATTTGGTTAAAATTGAGGGCTGGGGGCGGCATTTGTCTTTCTCGCCCCAGGCGCTAGAATTCTAAGTTACGGCTCTGTGACAGGTATATACAGCCACTAGTGGCTCTTAAAACATGGTTTATGCTATATTATGTAAAATTCAGCAGCTCTCTCCTTCCTTAATGCTAGAGTCACTACTTGCTCTATCATGAAACACATTTAAACATAGCTGCAAACAGTAGTTACATAAACAAAATAAACGTTCCTTCCTTTTCCTTTACCTCCACCATTTCCTTTCATGTTTAAGGACATTCATTTTATATAACTTTATCTCCACCACGCATACTGTAACCAGAAAACTTAATGTATTTATTTTTTCAAATTAAACTGTATTTAAGTAGTTTATGTATGATCATAACCATACTGTTTTGATTATAAGCGTATTAAAATCTCGTAGTTCCATAATTGTCCCTTGTGCATTTGTGTGATTACAGCGCTCCACAACATTTTTTCCTTCTTCTTTTCTTTTTTGTTAAATTATCTTTTCAAGTGATTTATTTTTCCCATTAGAAATAATGAAGGAGAATGACAGGAGGATGTTGGTTGCACAATTACTAGTTTATGGTGTATATACTCCCAATGCCTAGGGCAGCGTGAATTCTAAAGACACCCCTGAAAAACAAAGATAATTATTGTATGCCTGTGTTTCCAAGTAATAATAGAAAAAAAAATGTGTTTTTTGCAACTTACCCAACAACAGATTAATAAAACATTAAAAGATGTATATAATACTGTAATTCATTTAATTTAATGGGGTCTGACAACAAAGCAGGTTCAAAATAGTAACTGCATATTCACTATCAAAGTATAAAGTGTCAGTATCAGCCAGGCATAGTTTAAATCAGAAAATGGTAGCAAGAGTCAATATTAAGGGAATATTAAGGGAAATAATTATTATATTTTCTTAATAGACACAAAAACAAAAAACAGAAAGCTTCAGGCGCAGAAAAGACATTGTATTACAAAAATATATATATTTAAAATAATTAATACAATAAAAATCAGTAATTAATTAATCTTATCTTAATAAGATTCAACACAGGTATGGAATTGTGTATAGAGAAACCCATCCATACAATTCCAAAAACCTTAATGGAATAAAAGTAAACCAATTTTGCTGCTATGTGATTTTTTCATACATGCAAATATGATCACCAGGTGCCTGATGTAGAGTCGGACGCAAATCAAACTGATGAGTGCAAAAAGCACTTTTAGGATCCGTCTCAGTTTGCACTCCCACTGAGACGAATCTCCCCCTTGCACCACTCTGCGCTTAGAGAGAAGGAACGGGGAAGGTAGTGGGTGAGCCTAGCAATGTAAAGACGTGTTCACACACTTTACATGCTATGCTGGGTTGAAAGCAGCCGCAGGTGTCTATAGGTACATATCTTTTGTGGATGCTTTCTGCTGGTTCAACAGACCCTACTGTTTTAAACAAATGAGGGCAGCACAGTGGTTTAGTGGTTAGCACTTCTGCCTCACAGCGCTGGGGTCATGAGTCATAGAGCAATCATTCCCGACCATGGCCTCAACTGTGTGGAGTTTGTATGTTCTCCTCGTTTTTGCGTGGGTTTCCTCCGGGTGCTCCGGTTTCCTCCCACACTCCAAAAACATACTAGTAGGTTAATTGGCTGCTATCAAATTGACATTAGTCTGTCTCTCTCTCTGTCTGTGTGTGTGTATGTTAGGGAATTTAGACTGTAAGCTCTAATGGGAGCTGAGTGATATGAGTGCATTCACTGTACAGCACTGCGGAATTAGTGGCGCTATATAAATAACATGATGATGATAAATAATGTAATAAAGCACAGAATGTCAGAGTAACTGTAAGTAAAGACAGGGTCATTCCTAAATGTGTTTTAGTATATTTTAAAACTGTATAAAAACCTTATCCGGGAAAACCCTATTTTTACAGATTTACTGTAATCATGTATTGCCTTGACATATGCATTCCTTTAATCTGTATAAAAACTTTACAGAAACTCCATTGCTACATGTTAATCTAGAGATGTTTGAAGTTACACATTTCAAGTTGTGCTTTTGCTTCTCCTTTCCACAAAATTCTATTCAACACTCTCTTAGTAAATTTGTATTTTTATAGTCTACAATGATGCTTAAGTCATTCTGCAGCATTCTGTACTTTGAGTGGGACTGAAAACTTAAGGCCAAATTCCACCTGCGAACTTGCAAGATGTGTTAGCCAGATGGGGAACAAAGCAAATATTTCATAACCAATTTCGACAATTTCCCTCATCTCTATATTCATCCTTATTTGCTGTTATAAATGGTTGCACAGTTACTTGCGGCTCGGTCTTTGTTCAGCAAACTTTTCGATAAGATTATTTAAAAGATGTTTAGTGACTAGAGCCATCATTCCTGTGCAGCTGTTACTGTCATTCATTTGGCTCCCTATTAGTTTGGAGACCATGAAGTTCACTGGGGAGTGTTGAATTTGAAAGCAGTCACTAAGGGAAGATTGAAGCTGACTGCTCAGGTTTTTTACACACAAGTGTGGTCTGAGCTCCTGTAAAGCAGGAATTACCTTAGATTCAGCATAAGTGCTTATCTCCTGGAGCTTGTTACCTTCACTATTTTCTTGCTCTAATTACTGTTTTGCTATTTTATCATTTTGCAATTAAACTACTGTACCGGTAATTGCCATAAGAAGTCTAAAAGCATGTTTCCTCACAAGTTGTAAAGGTTTTATTTCACAGTAAAACAGGAATATACTGGACATTAAAACTAGACCCACTGAGATTATTATTTTGTGCTCACCTTAATGAGCTACAGTAGAGCTGTTGACTTTCCAGTGGCACTAAGGGGTCTATTCAACAAAAAGCAGCGATAGAAGAGATTCTAAAAAAGAAAATGTAAAAAAAAAGGTAAAAAGGGAATTCAGTTATTTACATAAATAAAGCATTTTTTCCTCTATCGTTGCTGCAATCACCATCCGGAGATGTATTTTCAAAGAGTGTTTTACAGCAGTACAGGCAGCAGTGCGACCATTCTTAAATAGTATTCCCCATGATTTGCATAGGAAGCTATCGCAGGAGGCTATTGCCGGCTTCAGGACTTGTTAAATAAGGAGAAGCCCTATCTCCGGTGAAAACTCCCCTATGGTAGTTATTCCCCTAAAGCCATATGACGTTATTGTTTACAAGACTGCTGCGTATGAAATGAAAAAGTAGATTGACTGATGTTTCCTGGGGGTAAATGTATCAAGCTGCTATTTTGAATTTCCAGCGATTTTCTTGGGCAAGTTTTAAATTGACGATTTATTAACCAGTGATTTGATGTAAAATCGGCAGAGATGTGTTTCTTTTAAAATCACCCTTTTCAAAATCGCTACAAATCGCAGTCCCGAATTTTTGCCACCCTAGCCACAGAAATCGCCAAATGTATGAAGCTCAAAATCGCCAGATATAACACGCTGCTTTCTATAGACGACATCACTGTTAAACTGCAAGGCAATGTTACTATAACAGGAGGCACAATGGAAATTTCAATTAACCATCTTTTTTGTAATTATAGATTAAATGTAAGTGGGTTTTTTTCTTGTGTTTTGTTTTTTTCTTTATATTACAGTGGCTTACTACTTCAACGCCAGTGGGGCAATATTTATATTTTTATGATATGGCAACACTTTCAATTTCCAGATAGGGTCACCATTAAACGTACAGATTTGTGACACTACAAGTGCACATCTGCATGCTGACACTTGTAGTGCCACAAGTATGTACTTTTAATAGTGTCCCCATCAGGAAATTGTTAGTGTTGCCATATCATAAAAATATAAATATTGCCCCACTGGTGATGATATAGCAAGCCACTGTAATATAAAAATACTTACATTTAATCTATAATAACATTTGGGCCACTAATTTATTCTTAAAATAAATTGTCCCCCTTAAGAAAATATATAATAATATTTATCCCCTCTACAACAAAAAAGATGGCATATTGAAACTTCCATTGTGCCTCCTGTTATAGTGACATTGCCCTGCAGTGTAACAGTGATGTGTTTGCCAATCTCGCCTATAGAAAGCAGAGTGTTGTATCTAACGATTTTGAATTCAAACTTGGTCGAGTTTGTGTTTAATCTCCGGTGAGTTTGACTATAACATGGGAGAGATAGGTGTTTTAAAATCAACACAAATCGCCAGGGATTGGATTTAGGAAAGTCAAAATCACTGGTTAATACATATGGTGATTTTGCACTTCAAATTGCTGGTTATCTCTCGCAATTTGCGCAGATTTTAAATCGCCAAAAAAAATCAAAGCTTGATACATTCACCCCCTGGTGCTGTTAGACATTATGTTATCAAATTAGGAGCCCTTGGTGTATGACAATTTACTGTATACTTGTGCACAAGCAGAGCACCCAAGAACAGAACTATTGTGTAAATATATTCAAAGCAAGAAAGAAGCATTATGGCGTTAAATCTTTTGGAATGAAAACAACAGCTACTATCCATAAGGAAATTGCCTGCTGCTTAAAATAACCCAAATAAATAAATGGAAACAATGGCGCTAACGTTGTATCAGAACTTTAAGAAAAGATGTCTAAAAACAAATAAATAGACTCTATATACCATCCAAAATCGATTAATCCTTCATCTAATTTATATAAAATCGAATCAATTGATAATAAAATAACACAATCACGCTAAAAACTTTTAAAATATAACAATATCCATGAGCTGAGTCACAGGTAAAACACGTTATGGTATTTATTGTCCATTGTATGCAACATACATCATAATAGATCTAGTGCTGTGCAGTAAGTTACTTAATAAACATGGACACTAACAGGTACAAAAACCATTCCATGGACAAGACTGTGTCAGTTCCTATACAAGTGCAAATGTTTCATATCAAAAAACATATTTGGCTCTCACAACAAACTTATCCCATGTCAGGATTATAGCCTTACCAGGATAATTATGAAAATATGATAATTTTCCCCAAACAAATCATGTTGTTCCATTTAGGAAAATATTATTTTTTATGAATAAGCATTATAACTATTTATTGTCATATTAAATCACATTTAATAATGTTCTGTATTTGCGTACTTAATGGATTCACATGTCAAATAAGTTTTCTAATGCAACAAGGGAATGATTAAATTGTGATCCATCAAGTTCTAAAAACCTTAAGACTTACTTCTTCAAGGGTTAGCTCTTGAACAAAACCTTAGTGGTAGCAGTGTTTTGCTTTACTGGCTTTTATTCAGGCAAGGTTCTAGATGGTTAAATCATCTTTTCATTACCTTATTGTAAGGGCAAGCAAACTCAAGCATTTGATTTTTTAGCAATTATCTCTAACTAGTGAGGGTTCACTCTCACTATTCAGAGTAATTTCATTTTTATTGCTACCGCATAAGTCAATCCTAAAGAAGTTTATGATGCACTTGAAATTAGAAAATATAAATTTATTAATGACAAATACATAAACATTGTGGAGGTCAGTAGTTTGTATTTAGCTTCTGCAGTATTTCACATAATCAAACTGAATGATTTTAATGAACATGTTAACAATTTTCAGAAGCGAGGACATTATAGCATACATTCATTACAGGCGTCATTGTTAAATATTTGTGCATAATGGAGTATATAGTAGTGTAGACATGATTTCCTACAGGAAGCTCCGCATGAGAATCTCCCTGCAGCAGCATCTGAATGCTGCTTAGCTATGACCAACAAAAGCATGGTGAGAGATATGCAAAACTTCATACAGAGTACTGTTTGTCGCCTCTCATATCCTCCCCATCAACAATAGCGGATCAAGACAAACCAATATTGCATATTCAAATTATGCACTTCAACAGGTGACAATAGTATACATGAAAAGTATATATAAAAAAGTAATGGTTTAGCTAGTGACTGAGGAGGAAGATGCACTTTCACCTAACAAAGTCATAAGCATAAGAATATTTCTGTAGCATTTATTTTGATAACGAAAAACACATTTGCTGTTATTTTTTATTTCAATAACAAACCCTTCTCAAGTATAAATGAATCTTTATTCTAAAATACGCCGACTAAATCATATAATATACAGTAGGCACAATCAATGAAGCACTATTAGTTTTAGAAGCCAACCCACAGCCAATCAGAAGCAGCTAACAAGTGCTGTAAGCTTTCATTATCATCAGTGGGTGTCTACAACAGCCCTTAGGCACCTGCAAGTGATATGGCTACTGTTAAGGCTACTGAAAAGCACATCTCCACCTTTGTGGCAGTCTGCCTTTGTCGCAATTACTCTACTCAGAGTATATTTGACCACTGCTTTCCTCCCCTTTTGCCTCTCCAAGTGTCAGATCTGCATACAGACATAGCGTACACTTTTTTTGTGATTTGAGCATTTGAAATTTGCATATTATGGGCATAACAAACGGGCATACGCCAAACTCAACATGACCCATGATTTATTTTTTTATATATTTTTTTATTATTTATTTTATGCATTGAAGAGACATTCTCGAAACACATAGTCTGAGAAAGTGATATTGGTTGATCCAGATCCATTATTGTTGTTAGGGAGCAGTCTGGTACTCATTAATAAATGAGAATCATTTATCTTTTTCTGTCTAGCGCCCTCCTACATTTACATTTTGTCTGGAAATGGCTTATGTGGCAGCAGAATGAGATGGCCTTTTGTGAGCCTGAATGGAGGTGCATCTGGTTTTTCTTGAAACAAGGAGAACTCTAATCAACGATGACCCGGTTCTTACATTTGTGAGAGTTTGTATTAATTTGACCTCTCAGAAAATGCTAGCTAAGAAAAAACTCTTACTTTGCCTCATGGTTAGCATGTGCCTGCAAATGACCTACTAGTAGATTTTGCAAATACAATTGTAAAAATGTATTTTAAAACAGAATTGCACTTGCATATTTTCTTTAAACTTTTGAGTACCTGCTTTCTGGGCAAGCCTGATGAAATCAGACCTCCACAACGGAGGACTCAATCCTTCTGCAATGAAATGCGCCATTTGGTATCTGATGTAAGAACTTGTGAATGCCACACTATGGTTACCATTGGTGCTGGGACTTTCACAAGTCATTACGATAAGTTTTTCCTGACATCAATTCTCCACTGTAGTCATTGCCCATTTAATTATTCATGGATATGCAGAACCAGATAAACTCGAAAAATGTCAAGAACTAATATTAATTTTGTACACCCAAAAGTAAACTGACACTGAAATTTAGACGTTGGATTGCAGACAGAAAAATGACAGAACTCCACTGTATAAAAACCATTGTTTAAAAAAAAAGGAATCCTAAAAATGTAGTATAAATTCCCTATGTATAAACCAAAAACAAAAACTATATATTATTGCTTTGCAAGTTGCATGGAATGTTGTTTGATAGTTTCTCTTGAGGAAAAAAACACACATGAAATTATATCTATTGCACACATAAAATCTCCATTGACTACATGACATCAAATATGATCAGTTGCAATATAGAAAATTCACAACTTTATCATGAAATATGTCTTGTACCAAGGTGATATGTGCAAAACATTATAGGGCAATGAAGAGGTGGACAGAAAATTATACAGGCTGGATCATTAGGATATTTATTTACCTGTAAGACCTAGAGTAAAGGATTCAAGAGACAGTTTCTAAGTTGTTTTTAATGTACTTGTTCTACCAGAAGTATTTTCAGAACACTGAGAGCTTTAAACTTCTGAAGCAATGTGACCAGAGAGTTGAAGGTCGCAAATTCTGAGGCAAAAGGACACTGAGATTAAAAGCATTCATTAGAGCCCCAGCTGAAGAGCAACAAAGCAAATGGAAATCATAACAGAGATGTATCTCCGACACAGAGAGATTGATGAATGCACAAAATTTGTTGTTTTTATCCTCTGAATGACTGAATTCCATGGTTATTGTAAGGCTTGTCTGGACCATCTCACAATGTGACTATGGCCCAGATAGTATACATTTCCTTAAGTGTACACAAGTATGATTTTATGTTTTCTACACTAACCTATGAACAGTATAAACAAAAATAATTGGACCCATAGGCACACATTATCTCAAGATAAGCTGCACATCCTTAAAATAACATTGGCAGAATTTATTTCCAGACAATTAACTTAGGATACTTCATGGGAAATAAAGTGTGAATGAGGTAACTTCAGGTGCCTGTTCCTTTCCAGTCACTTAGATATTTTTTAATTAAAAGGGAAAATCACTTTCAAACAATGCTATATATGATTTGTAAGGAAACAAAGTCATATATGTTTTCCTAAGGAAATAATCACAACTTTAGTGAATTTCTCATTAATGTATGCATAATTTCCCAAACATACTAGTAGCAAGCGTTGGGATTTTGTTGGTTTTAGTGAGAAAGGCCTAGGGTTGACTCAAAAACATGAGGAACCTTTGGCAAATATGTAATGTGAGGCCTAAGTCTATACAGAAGTCTATTACAGAATAAGTCTATTACAGAGTCTATTACAGAATAGCCACATTATTTGCTGCCATGACAACAGGTAGCAATGGAAAAAATACCTTCTAAGTCAGTTTTTGGCACATGTACACATCAGCTAAGGAAGTGAACCTTTCTTGTAGCTTGCACTGGCTCCATTTGGCCAGCAGTATAACATCCAATCTGTTTTTTTTATCTAGGGACTTTTTAACTCCAGGGTGACCAAATGACTTTGTGAATTGAATGTTTCTCATGGAGTGGTGTTGCAGACAAAGGTTGGTGTAGAATTAATAATATTGGATTAATGATGCCTGGATTCTCATCAATCAGATGGGGTTTTTGAAATAGCTGCACATTCAAGCTGATGCCATTTTTCACAGGCTTTTCATTTCCTAAAACTCAGAGTTATCAATGGGGTACTTATTTCAGATGGAGATAACTTTTGGAGAAAAAACTGCAAGGTATTGGCCAGATATCCCTCATGGAATCATAGCAAATACATCCTCTTCAAGCAAAATAGGTTTGAAGGATCCTGTTCCCCTTAATGGTTCTCAAAACATTCTGAGAGATCCTGCATAGACTGGATTGGTAAAGGAATATCAGCATAGTCCAGTATGTCAGTGTGGGAAGGACATAAACCTGCTGTGCCATTTTAATTGTCATTGGCTCATTTGGGGTGCATAGTCTAATGACCATGCTGACATATACAAGATAACGCAATAGGGTAATATGCAGAGTGAATAAGATTACAAGTTATGGTCCTAAAAGAATTCTTACTGATAGAGTGTTAAAAATCTAATTAACAAGATATCAGGGCAAGCTAAATTTAGGAATATGGTCTTCACTGGTAGTAGTAATAAAAGGTTAAGTACTAGGCCAATGCCAGGACAGGCAGATAACAGGCAAAATCAAGAAATTAAGCAGATGTCAAAATCCAGGAATGAAACAGAGCAATATTAAAGCTCTTTTGCTCCGGAGAAAACTGAGGCGGAGGGGTTTAAACAGGCAGGTAGCTTTCTTCATTGGATATAAGGGAGACTTAAGTGCACACAATAAACAATTACATTCCACAAAGTGTAATGGTCCGGAGACTGACTAAGAGTCCAGTGGCAAGAAGAAAGGTAGGCCACATGGGGATAATGTAATAATAACTGTCAATGGCAGCCGGGTCCCATACACAGTAAAGCAATAAGGCTTCCAGCAGAGGCGTATTTAAGGGCAATCCAAGGTCGGTACATGAATAGTGGAGAAAAGCAGCAACAACAACAGGAACTAGATTGCTGGCAGGAACACAATATTCTGGCAAGGAGACAGGAACAGACAAAGCTTTTATAGGAAGCAGGGGGTAGAGCTACAGCATTACGTTTTTACTGTGCATTTTTAAGGTATTTGTTTCCATCAACATTACGTGGCATAGGACCACTCACCTATACACTGAAGGCATACAAACAATTAGTGAACTGTGCCAGTAATATAAGTAAGGTATTTTCTCACTAATATTCTGCCTAGATAATTGATTTATTTTCTCATGAATTTGATTTTAGCCTAATACATTTCTGTTTCCAGTGTGGGCCCCACTTTAATGGCTATTGGTGCATTCCTCCGTATTGATCTTAACTGCTTTGTGTTTCATCTACTGATCATTCAGCTACCCACATTCCTCCCCTATACTACTTCAACACAATAATTAGAGATAAGAGATTTTTTTTAAAAAAAAATGCATTCACACCTAATTCAATGAATTCCATCATGTTATTAGATTATATGCAACTTGATTTGCTGATCCAATTGGTGAACCAGTGCTTAATGCGGGAACTGCCTGTCAGTAAGCTTTCACATCCACCAGATCCATTTAATTCTCTCTGGTGTGTTTCTATGACAATCAGAGCTAAAGAGGGAATTTGTTGTTCTTGTTTGACTTTCTTTTAAACTTTATAGATAGCTTCTAATTAAGTTTTCCTCTTCCCCTCTCCCTCCAGTTACGGTATTCAAGGAACAAAAAACAGTATTTGCATAATGCCTACTTTGCTGTCACAAGGTCTGATATCACAGTAATTTGCAGCACTACACCTCTTACATTCAGGGCGTAATGAGGGCTGTGCGAGAGTGGCAGCCTCGCAGGATGGAAGTATGAAAAGGGCACCAGGAATGAATATGTTACGTTAATTTGGTTACGATTGAGGGACGTCACATTTCCTACTAGCTTCAGGCGCTAACATTACTAGTTATGACTCTACCTACATTATTAAGTGAATGAAGGACATTTATTAGACTAAAGATTTTCTGTTGCAATATCAATACTGCATATCAATAACTTGTAAGCCACCTACTTTGTTATTTGCTACATAAAAATATAAGAGGATGTGTCAAATACCCAATTCTATAGTTATAAATTACAAATATTCTCACAATTCAAAGAGAATGTCATACACACACTTGATCACCAAGTGCTTCCTCAATCACTGCGAGGAGCACTGCTAAGCAATTTAATGAGAAGGGCAATGTCAAGGGCAGTGTCACACATTGCACCAGATAACCTGCATTTTGGTCACTGTTCTTACCTGTTTCCCATGGTTATCACTCCCTGCATTCACTTGCTGGTCTGAACTGAGCATGCGCACACCTGGTCTTTCCAAAACTTCTGCATTCTCTTGTTGCCAGATCTTCAGGTCTCCTTACCTGTTAGGACGCAGTTCTCTCTGGCTCCTGTAGACACATCAGAATCCTGTATTACCTGTTCCACGATCAAGACCTGTGGTATTATTGCAAAAAACTCGTGCCTCATCATCGGTCCCGTCCTCAAGCTATTCGCTTTCCAGGGATCTCAGTGCATCAGTTCTCTGCAGTTCACCACCTCTCAGTTGATATCCTGTGTTACCTGTTCCACGATCAAGACTGTGGTATTATTGCAAGAACCTCGTGCCTCATCATCGGTCCCGTCCTCAAGCTATTCGCTTTCCAGTAATCTCAGTGCATCAGTTCTCTGCAGTTCACCCCCTCTCAGTTGATATCCTGTGTTACCTGTTCCACGATCAAGACTGTGGTATTATTGCAAGAACCTCGTGCCTCATAATCAGTCCTGTACTTAGCTATTCGCTTTCTAAAGACCTCAATGCTTCATTTCACTGACATTCACCTGAACCTCTGCATTGATCGTTCAGCAGTCCTGCTCCACTCCACGGTTCCACCTCACCCTGCTCTAATCCCCCTTAGAGGACCCCGACCTGCAGCTAGAGATCAGCTAAGTCCATTTTCCCTTGTGTGGATCCCTGGTGAATACGTCTCTACCATTAGACTCCGCACCTCTCTGAGGGTAAGTCTATCTAGAGCAGGGCTTCGAGGTCTATTCCAAACTCTGGCTCTGTGACAGGCAGTGCATAGAAAGGGATAATTTTTAATTATAATTTAGTACATTTCTTTCCAATAATGAAGGAAAAAACTCTTATACAGAATACTCAATGCATTGCAGGCAAAATATCCTATGTGCCTGTAGTGTATGCCCTCTATGCACATTAGTTTTATCCTTAAATAGATCACATTGGTAGGGTATATTAACATTTGTTTTGTAAAAATTAATTATATTTATGGAAAAGTGCCAGTAATTTTCTCAGCTGCAGAAATAATTTCAACTGCCAAAGTTTATTTGATTACTTTCTCTTTTTTTCAATTCTTCCATGATACTAGCATATGCTAACAAACTCCCATTAGGATACTTACAGCTGCAGACAGTAAACTGTTATAATCCCAAATGGTAGAAACTAACTGCTTATATGTTGAATTTCATCAAAACAATAGAAAACTGAATATATTGAGGAAGTCAGCTGTGATATTTGTGTGCTAAATTAAACTTTCCGAAAGAAAAGAAAATATGCTAATCCACAAGTAGTATTCTGTTATATAGGCCATTTGAATAAAATGTCATTTCTCATAAAAAAAGTAATTTATTTTTGTTTTTGACTTTTACCAGCAAATTAGATTTTCTTACTAAAAGTTTTGTTATGGCTGAATTGTCCAAATGGATACAAATAGCGTTTTAGTATTACTAAACCAAGAACCGTGCAGGACTCCTATTGTAGCCCCACATTTATGAAAGTATTTGCATTACTTCAGGGTTATTGCAGCCTGATAGGATTATTATTAGGTATAATGGAAAATGGGGTAAGAATATGACGGCTATTATCCTGCTGTGTATGGTCAAAAACATTAAAGAACTGGAAGTAATCAGTCTGCTCCACGCAAGAGATGAATAATCAGATCTCATCTTTTATCTGCAGAGCTTCAAAACAGCCCAAATAGAGCAAATTCTGAAACAAACAAATGGCTTATACCTTATACCTACTCAGAAGTAAGCTATTCTGGCTATAAACACACAAGCAGAACTTTGTCTCTAGAGAGAAATTGATCTAGTTAATCACTGACGCTCTAGTTTTAAAATCTTTTCACTCAAGCACCCTGAACCGTGCAGGTTTGAAAGACATATATTCACATGTGAGCACAGTTCGAACTGTCATTAGTACAGCAAGAGTTGTCACAAATAAACAGATAAGCAAAGTTACCAATTGATCTATTCCTGCTCAATTGAATATTGATGTTTCTTCTCAACTACAGTTGAGACCATATTGCTACAAATCATTGAATAGTTTATGTGAACTGCACTCAAATTATAATATATACAATTATAAAGTATATCTCACACTTTTTAATATTCTATATTTATTGTGTCCTATACACATTACAGGTAACACCTATAAGTAAAACCATGTGTAGAAACGTGTAGAATTCACTTTTTATTATTAGTAGTAATAGTATTATATTTGCATGAGGTTTTTTTTCAGTTGTATATAGTAAATATGTTTACTGATGTTTATTATTCCTTTGTCATTCATAGGCTTGTGGAGCTCAGTACACTAGGGTTTTTATTATTTTTAGCCACATAACCTTAACATTCTGCAAATGCCAAATTAAACTTACCATGGCCCATGGGTGGGTCTCAAGTCATGGGTTTCGAAGTCACATATATTAATAAGGTCTGGTCACCCACTGAAACACATATGATTTTTAATATTTGTCACATACAGCACTCAACTGAGCCTGTGTAATGCATGGATGTAAAAGGGTTTATTAAAACAAAATCTCCTGGTCTGTCTAAAAATGACTAAACTCCCGAACAATTATATCTCACTCTCCCTCTCAATCATCCAGTACTACCATCACTAAAATTTGGTTCCAAAGCCAACACTTTGAGGAAGTTTTACAGTTTTCCCTGACTTATTTCATGAGGCAATCTAAACTTAAATTATTTAGAGTTAGTGTAAACCAATTTCCTGTATTTAGTAATGTAGCATTTAAAACAGTCAAGTTTATCTGACATGTGGAACCATTAAGAACAGAAGATAGAACATTATTAAATGGTGTTTAATATCTGTTAGGACTGACAGAAATATCAGGCAGGAGAGATCTTCACCTATAGCAGTCACCTTTCCCGTAGAGCTGTACGTGCTCACAGGTACTCCGATGCCCCCAGGTCTTAACTCAGAGTAGTACAAGTTTATAATATTACTGCAGCGCAGGCGAGGGCCTGATAGTAGAAGGTAACGTAGCCCAGAAACAGGCCGAGGTCAAAGGGGCAACAGCAGTCAGCAGAGTAAAGTCCAGGCAAGGGTCAGGGCCAGCAGCAAGCAACGTATCCATAAAACAGGCAGAGGTCAGGGTCACAGGCAATCCAACAAAGTCCAGTAAGCAAACCAGGGGCCATTTAAAATGAATCAATCCAAAATAGCACAGGAGCAGGAAAAAGGAGCAGGTCAGCAACCAGAGACAGAAACCTATAATCGGCAGTGAGGCTAAGCCCTGATTGCCTTAAATAGTGATATGGCCCAAAGAAAATGCAGAGTGCCCAGTAGTAACCAATCAGCCCAGGTGGCTAATGCAACACCCCCAAACAGCCATAGGAGGATGAGCTATACAGACCTGCTAACAGTATATGATTATAAAATAGTTTTAAAAAATAAATAGAATTAAAAACATAAAACATGTATTATCATGGGACAAAGTATGACAGAATTTCAATAGTGGATTATTCCTTTAGACTGACAATTTCTAATATTATAGTCAACATTTAAAAAACATTTTCTCCCTCAACCTCCCAGTCTTGACAGATCACTGAGAGAAAGCTGTGTGTAGTTAAGGTTAATGTATGAGCTTTTATGACTGTGTTCCAAACCACTGTTATTCATGAATTAGTATACATACCTTATTTCTCGTTTAGAACATGATAGAATTATAATGCAACATCCACCAATCAGGTCATAACAGGTCATAACTTTCCATACATTTGTATATTTACATGCATGTAACTATTAGCTACATTATTTGGGACACTTTTTTATTTCTCTATCTATCTCTATTTAGGCAATGGCATTTAGGCTTGACATATTTGATAGGTCTAGGTTTATTATAGTTTATCATAGAGATTTATTCAAGTATGTATTATAAAAGTTGATGCTTTAATGTATAAGGTTGACCCTATGAATATTATAAGGCTCTGAGATGGGCATATTGTTCTGTAGTGCACTTTAAAAGCGACATCATATCTGCCATGTTGATGTCTTCTTGTAGATGAGTAAACACAAGTCTTTTAAATATCTGTGTCATAAACCAATGTTGACAAGTCCTCTCTCTTGCATAAACAATTCAGACTAGGGGGTAAATGTATCAAGATGCGATTTTGCAAATCCAGCAATTTTCTCGGGAGACCTGAAACTCACAGATGTATGAACCTGAGATTTCATGTAAAATCACCAGAGTTGTGTTTCTGTCAAAATCGCTATTTCCAAAATCGATAGAGATCAAACTCCCGACTGTTTGCCACTCTAGCTATACAAGTCTCAAATGTATGAAGCTGCTTAGCAAACTTTCCTGAGTTTGCTTTAAAACACGCCAGATACAACATGCTGCTTTCTACCGGTGTGTTCAGTAAACACATCACTGATACACTGCCGTGCTATGGAGCCGGAGGTCCCATCAATGGTGAAAAGTGGTAAAAATAAATAAAAGTTAAAAAAAAAAGGCGTGGGGTCCACCCTCTATTCACTATTAACCCTAGTGCTGCCAGCCTACTGCTGGTTATGTGAAAATTGGGGGGAAATTTGAGTGGGGTCCCCCTGATTTTCACATAACCAGCACCAGGCAAACCAGCCGGGGTTGGTGGCACTATAGCAGGGAGACAAACGGCAGGGGTCCCCCTGCCATAAAGACAAACCAACCCAGGCTGTTCAGCACTGGGCTGGATTCCCTAGGGAGTGGGGTCTGCCGAAAAAAACGAGCAGGACCCCCCTCTAGGGATAACCAGCCCAGTGCTAAAAGCACTAGGGCTCTTCCTAGACCCCTGGGTGGTGGGTGTAGGGTAATAAACGGCAATGTAAGTTGAAAAAAATAAACAGACGCCATTTTGTTTTGTGGAACTACAAGTACCAGCCAGCCAGGGTGCCATAAACAGTATGGGCATGCTGATACTTGTATAACTACAAGCACCAGCATACCCATGGCAGCCAGGGCATGTTGGCACTTGGAGAACCACAAGTGCCAAAATGTCCTGACACCCACGGCTGGCTGGGACCTGTAGTTCCACAAAACAAAATGCTAAATTAACCACCACACCCTCATTAAAACCACATACATTTAATAAAAATAATAAAACTACAATTAAGACACTAAACACCCTCACTTATACCACATATTTTTATTAAAAATAATAAATCCCCAATATACTCACCACTGATGTTTTCATCTGTTTTCAGCAGCTTTTAATCCTAAAATGGCTGTAAACCAAGTCCCAAATAAATTTGTATCCAATAGTTCGGCTTGACCAAGTCCAAAATAAATTTATAATTCCCGAAGTCAGGCTTGAAATGTCCAAAAAAATATTTGTATCCAAAAGTCCATGCTTGAAATGTCTTCTTTTTATCTTGGGCAAAAAGGCCCCCCTTTTTGCTTGAAGTCTTCATTTCTTTTGGCCAGGAGGGCCCCCTTGTTGACGAAATCTTCTTATCTTCATCCAAGAGGGCCCCATATTTGTAATTTCCCATCCGGAACATACTTGCTTGAAAAAAATAAAAAAAGGTGAGAGCCACCGCAAACAGCTTCTACCGTGTAGAAACTCCGATACGCAATGAACTTAGTTCATGCGCTAGGTTTATTTATAGTATTAGGGGATCTTCCCACGATGACCAGCGATTTTGAAGATCAGGGTAAAAATCGCAGCTTGATAACTTTTGGACTAAAATCACGGGTTACCACCCGCGATTTGCAGCCATTTTAAAACGCTGAAAAAATCGGACCTTGATACATTTACCCCTAGATGTTAAGGACCAGATCTGATTCAGCATCCATTAAACCCTGGTTTACTTGCACACAGGATACAAACAGTGCACCTTTAGATATCACTTTATTTACTCCTGATAATGCATAATGCTTAGAATATCCACTTCATATACTATATGCAGCTGTCTTCATATTACAGGTAATTGTTAGAAATAGCAACAGTCTCTTCACGTTAATTGGAATATACAGTAGCCCCCACACCCCATGCTTACTTTTTCTATTACTGACCTCATACTTGCGCCACTAAATTTGAATGGGAAAAACGTTAACCCCCTTATTGCCTTGGGCCCTGGGTCACCACCCAAAACACCCTTACTGTAATCTACCTGTGAATTTGTCACTTGCACAAATTAAAGTAATCTCCATTAAAGCATCTTAAAGAAGACTTGAAAATTAGGCGTTGCAAGAACTTTATTGTGTGTATGATTTTATAGCAGCAAAAAGATGTAATTTTTTTTGTTTTATAAATATAAAGGATATACCTTCTATACATCTTAAGATGTGTACGAACATTACTACAATAAGCTAACAATGCACAAATCAGTACATAAAATGGTAGAAAAATAGGCACCAGAATCTCATACAGGTAGCTCAAAATGTCCAAAAAGAGAGTACACCTTTTAGTCTGAAGTCCATCCATCTAATAAATTATAGATATTTATCTGTAGATGGGTTTTTTTTATTTCAAAATAACTATCCAGTTAATACAACAATATATTGCAAAGAGAAAAAGAAACAAATATGGTTATTAAGGCAAATGTATATGTGACCCTCAACTACTAAAACCACTTCTCGAGATGTTCACCTATAGCAGCCCCTTTGATTTGCTCCACAGTACTCAGTTTCCCCCAGGACTTAACCTTGGGCAGTAGTAGTGTAGTGTTGCAAACTGAGAATCAGACAGGCAGGGGTTAATGTGAATAACAGACTGGCCAAGGTCAGGAGTAGAGGAGACAGCAGTTCCTTTAAAAAAGCCAGGGGTCAGGGCAGGTAGAGATATATATGTGGATCAATTTAACAAGGCAAGAGTCAGGAGTGGAGAAGACAGCAGAATCCTTTAAACAATCCTGGTCAAACACTGATAACAGAACAGGTCACAATACAAGGCACATTAGGGCAAGCAGTAATCATCACCAGCATTGGTTTGAAACAAGAAAGAGGTTTATAAAGGCAGCAGCACCAATCAGAAACTGCAGGATGATTAGCTGCATGAGTGAGGGAAGTGATTGCACAGCTGAAGCTGCCAGACCGAGAGCTGAAGTCAAGCTTGTATTATTTACCTACGAACCAGCTGAATTAGTTTGAATGCTGTCTGACAGGAAAATGGTGCTGGCCACTGTTGCTAGACAACTGATCCGCCGTCCTAGAGTTATAACTATGTTTGTTAACAATGGTAAAGTATGTTAGATAAAGACTGGGAGACCCAGCACCACGTGTGCCAACCAGTATCTATTCTCCAGAAACTTGCACACACCAAGGGTCCAATAGGGTAAAAGCAAAAGCAAATTCTCCTTACACCCACATTCTGTGTATGCTTACATTAATAATGTGTCAAGCAGCGCCTTGTATTGGACTGTTATCCTCAATAGCATTCATTCCCGACACTTCAAACCAGCTTAGCTCTAGGGAGAAGATTAAGAGAGAAAAAGTGCATATTACCATAGGACTGCAAGTTTTCCAAAAGATTTTTTCAATGTAATTGCATGTAGATAGGTTGCTCTGAAGTTCCAGGATTTCTATCATCTGTTTCTCAACAGGAAAAATAATCAAAGTAAGTTCACATACAGCGCCACATTCACTCCAACGCGTTTTGCTTCTTCTTTTTTTTATAGTGTAGCAACCATAAAGCCTATCATAAAAATTCCAATAAGTATGTGGCAATTTAAGAAAAGTGTCTGCTGTATCCTTTGTCATGCTAATAAGATGGTGTCAGAATTGCTAGTTATGAGTACTAAGATTCTCATCACATCCTTTTTGAATTTACATAGTTATATAGGTAAAGCACATACTTCAGGGTACAGTTAAAATCTGTCCCCAAATGTGTTTCATAAGCAAGGATGGCATCTTAATAAATTGTACTAGAGCTGAACAAGCCATATTAAAGTTTAAGAAGTCATATGGTGTATGAATATTCAGAAGTTATTTTCAATAACTTTGTAGCAGGCCCAGAGGCATGAATGTCAGGCTAATCATCTAAGTACTACCACATCCAATAACATTTTAAACAAAGTTAAAAAAAATATCACGTCAGATTGAGCTGTTTGTGGTTATCCGTCAAAATTCAGCAGATCATTATTATTCATGCTTTGGATAGAGCAATAATTACCAGCTAGAACATGGCAGTAAAATTAAATTGACTGATTCAGAGTTTTAGAAAGAAAAGTCTCTTGTGATCCATGGCATTTAATAAAATTGTTTAAAATTGGCAATAGCTTAGTTAGTTGGGTTAGCAATCCATCATGTAGAATAGTTAAAGCTGATCAAATAGAGTTAAAACAGAATTCCTTGTGGCACACTGAAAGGAATAATTTATAACACGTTCTATAAACAGGCATTGAACAAGTCATTGATTGTGCATGAGTTGTAATCAAATAGCAATACAGGAATCAGTGTTCAAGTGGAAAATATATGTCCATTCAGATATAGAATCATTAAAAAAATCATTACGTGATCACATAAACCAATCACACCTCTGCAACAGATTGCGGTGTGTGAAATCAGCAAGTAGTCTTATATAACACTCATGAATTATACTCAGGTGTCCCTCTCTTGTTCGAATGTCAGCTGCACTTTATCCGTGTGCAATTATTCTATTTTTCCAGATCAAGGTTTCTCTGCTTTCCTAAATCAATGCAAATTTTTTTTTTTAATTATTACGTTAAATACTGAGTGAAATAAAATGAAATCACGTTTTGATTTCTACATGTATGATCATGATAATAGGAATCAATCTAAGCTTCAAACACTTATTTTCTAGAATGAAAAGAACATATTTTATTTCTCAGTTGTTGTTTTCTTTTTAATCAAACTAACCCCTTCTTTGAAGTGGATACAAATAATTATAATTATTATAATTACTTTGCAGTTTACAATTTACCAATTCGTTCACAAATGGAAAAGAACTGCTTCAGAGAGTCTTAAAGAAGTGTGAGTAGCTCTAGAGATCTGTAGGCAGTTATTGGGGTCATCTGTGAAAAACAAGATGCGTAATTGCAGCATTTTTAAAGATCCACATGATCCATTTGCATAACCAGTGCCTCGTTTAGAGTCGGATGCAAAGTCAGTTTCAGGCGCATCCTGCACATTTTCACTGACAGTCATGCGCAGTAACAAACAGTTCCCTGCAGTTCCGTCTGCTTTTCAGACGCAGTGTACACTTGCGACAGCTTGCGTCTCAGTACGAGGGAAAGGGACGGAACACGGAGTTATATAGGTGTGACCATGAATAATTTAGATACTATGGGTGTCTACCCGCAAAAACTACCCTAGTTGGATCAAGACGCAGGCAGAACACATGTCAAAAAAGACAGAAAAAGTGCGTCAGGAATTTGGTAGGGTATTACGAGTGGGACGCAACTGGGGGTTGCATGTCATCATCATCATCATCATTTATTTATATAGCGCCACTGATTCCGCAGCGCTGTACAGAGAACTCACTCACATCAATCCCTGCCCCAATGGAGCTTACAGTCTAAATTCCCTAATATAGACACACTCACACACAAACAGAGACAGACAGAGAGGGAGAGACTAGGGTCAATTTTGATAGCAGCCAATTAACCTACTAGTAAGTTTTTGGAGTGTGGGAGGAAACCGGAGCACCCGGAGGAAACCCACGCAAACACAGGGAGAACATACAAACTCCTCACAGATAAGGCTGTGTTCAGGAATTGAACTCATGACCCCAGTGCTGTGAGACAGAAGTGCTAACCACTACGCCACTGTGCTGCCACTTGTAATACCCTACCAAGCTGCGGAACACTCCCACTACTGCTCTTTCATGTACGTCTTAGATGCACATTGCGTCCTACTCTAAATGAGGCACCCAATGTACACGATCACTACATTTTAAAAAGTGATCTCAAAACATATCTTGCACAAGTAAAAACATCCCCATTTAACACAGCCTACTACCACATTCTACACACCACCCCTCATAATTATTATTATTATTATTATTATTATTTATTTATTTATTTATAGGGTGCCATAAGATTCCTGCAGCGCCATACAGAAAACAGGCAGTGGACCATACTGGGAAAACATTACAGAACAATAAACAAATAATACAGTACAGAACATAAGACAAATAATGGCAGGACTTCAAAGCTCCAAACATAGCTAGTAAAGGGAAGTTGGAGCAGAAGAATAGGTAGAGAGACAGGAGGAAAGAGGGCCCTGCTCGTTAGAGCTTACATCCTAAAGGGAGGGCAAACAGGTAGGAGGCATAAAGGGAGTCAGAGGAGGGGATCAAGTGCAAGAGTACAGGGACAGGGCTAGAGAGAGGTGAGGATATCAAGCATGGAGAGAGGGTTAGTTATTGACCTCTTTATGACTGTAGTTATCATTTATAATTAGACAAATGTGAGCATTTTTGCTATGTTCTTTTTAAACAATTCTAACTTGTTTTTGTCAGTGAATGTTATTTTGTGAACATGAAGGATTCCATTTGGTAGTGTTTTTAAAGACATAAGGGTAAATGTATCAAGCTGAGAGTTTTCCAGCAGGTTTGAAAAGTGGAGATGTTGCCTATAGCAACCAGATTCTAGCTATCATTTTGTAGAATGTACTAAATAAATGATAGCTAGAATCTGAAAAACTCTCAGCTTGATACATTTACCCCTTAGTCTTTTCTCATTTCAGGATTATATAGTTTAAATTGTAAAAAAGATTAAATCAAAATAAACTTTGCAATATTGATTACTCATGATTATTTCCACCCAATTAATGTACCCAAAATAAAAAACTTAAAATGTATTCCCCTATTATTCTTCGTTGTTTTGTTACTAACGCAGTTTACTGTAGATGTGGGAAAAGTTACAGTCTGGGCTAGAAATGAGGTTGTGTTTTTTCTAAACAGACTTCTGCTTGCGGCTGAGAGAGCTGCGTTGATATTACCGTAGTAACGGTAATAACGCACAGCAATTACCATAGTAACGGTAGTTATATGCAGCCTGCATTGTTCTTTAAAACAACACGAGAATTGAATTCCCCCAAGGTATGAGAGTAAAGTAAGAGATTTACTGAACAGGAGATGTTTAAAATATGAATTAAAAATAAACAGAATTTGTCCTGGATTAAGGAAATGTTTCCACTATGCAGAACCAGAGACAATAAGAAGCCAAACATGTAAAAAAAAAACAGCTGGTCTAATAAGGAGGTATAAAGTAAAAAATGAGTATATGACAGATAATGTATGATTTGATAAAGTATACTAAATAACTAGAAAACTATGAAAACTAGTCATCCCTTTATCTTTCATTAATTTAATCAGGGCTAGCCAAAAACTATACTACAAAATGTAACTAAAATTATTGAGGCTTAAAGTATGTCGCAAATAGATGTAGGCAAGTGTCTTGCAAGTGTTAATGTACCAGAGCTTGTAGGCCACAAGCAGCATTGACTTCTTCAGATTATTTCTGCATTGATGATGTTTTGGAAATGAGCTTTGATCGTTTGAATATTGTAAATAAAAAAAACAAGTGCATACATGTAATAATTCCCAGAATATCGTTCAGTAAAAATTTAAACTTTAAGAAAGTAAAAAATAGTTAATTTATATTTGTGTAGTGCTTGATAGACTTGAAATTATATTCGGTGCAAGCCACTTGTATAATATACAAGCTACATAGCACTAACCTAAAAAAAAACCTATTGTTTCATTTGTAACTTTTCCTTCTGTTTTCATAAAAAAAGTTATTTTGAAAGACCTATACATAGAAGAGGTAACCATAAAACAGAAAAGTAAAGACTGCAAAGTCCATGAGTGCAAAGGATAACTTTTTATCTGAAGATAAACCATGACAAACGATGTTCCCGAATAAACAGATGGCAAAGTCTTCCATGAACAAGATATAGTTTATCACAAACAGCTTGCAGAACTCTTTCAGATGTGATAAACCAAGAAAAACAGGAACTACTTCAACATTATTTTACCTTCTATACTTCATTCTGTGTTAAACCCCAGACTTGCCAATATATACATGTAACTACTAAAATAAAGGACATACTTGACTAAATGAGGAAGGATGCAAAGCATATTGAAAGCAGGTGCTTGTGCCCAACTGCGCTTTCTGAGTCAACGGGGAAATTATAGTCCCATAAAAAAAATAGGCTGTAACTAAAGAATGAAACAACAGTGATATTGTGAGAGGGGAGATTTTTGGAGCACATTTGGCAGGAGACAGTGATGAAAGGCTCCTCAGCTTGATAATAATAAGTAGCTATGATATGTTTGCCATGGATCTTTGAGAAAAAAACTATAAGCAGCAAAGGTAGAAGTGATTTTGGATTTTTACCTGAAAGAACATTTTTTATCACCTTTAACAAAACACTAAATGAAGAAATTTCTCGATATCAGTCAGAAATATTAAAGGAGGCTGCTACATTTCTGTAGATATCTAAAACTAGATTTAAAGCTCATGCGTCTGTATTGCTGTGCCTCCTTTTCACGATCGCAGCTCATGGACCATGACACATTTGTCCACTTGATTTCACAATTATTGTGCCTTGTGGTCTGTGAGTCTTCTGTACACAGGATTTTCAAGGTTAAAATGTTTGATCACAGCACTGCTTACTTGAACAATTACACCTTTCTTTTCATTGAATCAAACTGTTTCTAATTCTCACAAAATACTGCTCATTGGTCCCACATTCATGTCTTACTAACTCCTAACAGTCAGAAAAGATTAGGACTATATATCACAACATATTGTTGAGCAAACAGAACTCAACTGAAAGAAGACCTTGGGTAAATGTATCAAGCTGAGAGTGTGGTACCCCAAAGCCCTGTTGAACAGCACAGAGGAAGTGCATAAACGCTTTTAAAATGCAGGGCTACAAGGGGTTAATTGTGATCTGAAAACTTGTGCCCAGGAGTGATTGACAGGAGGAGGATGAAGGCCCTGATTGGCTAGGGGAGTAACAGGAAGAGGTTGTGCAGGAAGGAGGAGAAAGAGAGAGCAGCATGGTAGAAGGAACAAGGGGGAGGACATGCAGCCGAGCAGAGACAAGAGTGAGCTGCTGCCAGAACTGTGACATGCCAGCAAAGTGGACGGAGAACAGCGCCATCTTGTGGCTGAAATGAGCAACAGCCCTGCTTTCTACTATAATACTTAACCCTTGATGGAAACCTCTGCAGGACATTGGAACACTACCAAATTCCTGTGCACAGGTCAGCCCAGGACTGAGTGGAAAATATGGTAACTTTACCAGGGATAATATTGGTGCACCAAATGTTGAGATGGATGTTAATGTTATGTGATTTACCTAAGAATTGATTTATTAATATTGAAGGTGTGACATTTGTGGTGGTCGAGTACTGATGGGACTTCCTTCCCTTACCTTGTCCTCCAGACACGATTCAGGTTCTTTTTTATTCGGACATCCGGTGGTCAGGAGATAAATACTTCAATGAGAGGGACAAGGATTGGTCAAATAACTTGGGTTTATTAATAATGCGGTAAAGATAATTTTGGTAAGCCACCGCGCCACTGACCCCTTCAACTCAATGGTAATAACAAAATATTCATTTGATCAACATAGAGCACAATTGCGATAAAATCTTCAATAACAATAAATCAATTTTAGGTAAATCACTTAACATTAACATTTAACTAATACATTTGGTGCACCAATATTATCCCTGGTAACGTTACCATATTTTACACTCAGTCCTGGGCTGAACTGTGCACAGGAATTTAGTAGAAGTGCTGCACGTGGTTGGGGCCCATAAATTACTTTTTCACGCCAAATAAGCTGATGATCTTTTGTATTACACAGTCTCTTTTGTGTGTATTCACAGACCTCTCTATTTTCTCTCCTCTCACACTGTTCTCAGTACATAGCTCAGTCTGTTTAGTGTGATGTCACAGATCTCTATACTGCCTATTTATTTTCAGTACTTTCCTTTTTACTCACATCTCTCTTTGGCTCACTTCTTATCTTCTTCTCTTCTTACACTTACTTCACTTTTAATCTGCTTATATATCACTTTGTCCGATTTTCATTCTGTTCCTATTTTTCTCTCTCAGTCTATGCAGACACAGGGATCTCTCTCAGTCTATGCAGACACAGGGATCTCTCTCCCTCAGAGGTCTAGAACTTTCCTCTTCCCACTGCCTTCTGGGAGTTCACAGTTATTACCAAAGTTAGTGGACTTGTTGCTATGCCACACACTCCTCCTTCCTGTCACCCCCAGCAACCACCAACCACTCCCAACTGTCACTTCTCCCTCAGGAAAATATTTTTTTTTTATTTTTTTTTAAATCTTTATAAACACTTTTAACAATTAACAAATTAAATTAACAAATTAAAAACATATAGATACACCCCAGGGTACTCAGATTTTGGGGCACCACACATTCAGTGTTAGTGGTACCGCTGCAATTCAAGTTAACTCAGCAGTAGATGCTAAAAGTGGGGCGCCTGACCCATAGGGAATAGCACGGTACCCCAAACACCTGAATAAGAAGTAGCCCTCTAGTGGGCGCGGTAGTGACCGTAAGAGTCTTGATGGGTTATTATTGATGGTTTTTGCATCATCACCAGTCAGATATTGTTAACGTGAAAGCAGTAACTGTGATTACCAATGTGCCTTATTAGAAAATGTGCATTGAAGATGTAATCGTTATTCTGCCTTATACTCACCAGGTGTATGTCATATGTTAAATGCTATTGTGCTCTATGCTGATCAGATGCATTATTTTGTCATTACTATTGAGCTGAAGGGGTCAGTGGCGCAGTGTCTTACCGAAACTATCCTTACCGCATTCTCAATAAACCCAAGTTGTTTGACCAATCCTTGTCCCTTTCATTGAAGTATTTATCTCCTGACCACCGGATATCTGAACAGAAAAGAACCTGACTCGTGTCTGGAGGACAAGGTAAGGGAAGGATTCCCATCAGTACTCGACCACCACAAGAGTTTTCCTGCAAGTTTTATAAACCAATCAGATTCTAGCTATCATTTATTTAGTGCACTCTACAAAATGACAGATAGAATCTGATTGGTTGCTATAGGTAACATCTCCACTTTTCAAACACGCAGCAAAACTCTCAGCTTGATACATTTACCCCCTTGTGTGCTGCAGGAAAGTTCTGTGAGAGCAGTCAATGTAGAGAACATTTTCAGTTTGCTCCATCTTCATTCCTTGTAGTTTATTTAGACATATTGTAGACATACGTTTTTTAGCAATCTAGTATTATGCTGGTATCAAAGTGAATTTGGCTAGAGTCTGCCCCTATCCATTCATCATAAAAGGAAATCCTTTGCACCTCTACAATATTTACTAAGTCACTGTTTTGCCATTACATTTTTGTGCTTGATGTAGTCATCACAAAAGGTTTTGTTCTGTAGTATGCTGCACTCTCATTCTGCATTGCAAATTGTCTCATAATCCAGTCATAGCAGAAACAAATTGCTCTTAAAGCGATATACTACCAATAATTCTTAAAGCCATACTCTACTCACAGTAATATTGCTATAATTTAATAATAAGATATTATCATATGGAATATTGACCAAGGAGTACCAATATCGAGAAAATTACATGATTACACAGATAATACAGTCACCAAAATGAATAAATTATAACAAAAGTAAATATTATTAGATATATCCAGACTCATGGGGTATTACATTTCAAACCCCATGTGTAGACATGTTCTCATGAAAAAAAAAGCTCAGATCAAAGTCATAGTTTAAAACCCTTGTGTGTACGGTGCCTATCTATCTAAAAAGCTTCTCTTATGAGTAAAATTGTCCTCCACAAGGTGACAATTGCATCTCTTACAGTATCTACCAGCATAGTTGTGATACATTGGGTCTCCTGCAGAGCTGAATGTGCGCCGTTTGGCGACAATAAAACACCTTTGCAGAGTTAATTGCATCCACACTTGCGTCTTCTTTTACCTGAAGAGGCGTGACTGGAGAGGAACGGGTAATTGTAGCGGCATATTCTACGAATGCAGACATGGACACAAGCAAATGTGCTGATATTTGCAATTTATGTATGTACATTTTTGTACCGTAAATTACGCCCAAGTTGTGTTCAACACTGCATCAGACCCATTGTGTCTGAGCATTATATCATTATTTTATTTTATTCTGCCTCAAAATATTATTATATTAGATTTATGTTTATTCGGTCACATATTGATAGTCCTTAAAGTCTGACCAATGTGTCCCAACCCACAGGAGCTTTTAAGAAAGTACCTTCTATCGCTAAGGACTTCCTTTGATAGCAACTTATAAATGGAATTCTTCTATTTATTGTCTTACTGTTGGTGTCACTCAACAGATGTCCTCACAATCATGTTCACACTCTCTTTAACATGATAGAATGTATATTTTTTTATATTCTTACGTGAAAATTTTGCAACAAATTCATTAGCTGCAAACTTATTATAGTACCCTTTACGTAGCATTGCTATCCAGAGTTTTGCATACATCCACCACATGAAGAAGGTATATATTATGTGAAAGAGTCTTTATTGTCTGACAGATGAACCAGAGAAATTGTCAACTTTTTGATAAAATTATTATGGTTTGTGTAAGAAAATAAATATTTTAGGTTCAATAAAATGTTTCCTTACACAAACAAGACTCAAGTATGAGTGAGACTATGGCGTCAAGTAATGCTAAATTGACCAATTTTGAGCATGCTACATATGCTACATACTAGAAGTTGCTACATATGTTTCACATGTTCAGAATTGCCCTAAATATGTGGATGACAAAATCTTTATTTTGAATTTGGAATTTGGATGAGATCAGTTTGGATAATATGAAGTATGTGAATCAGGCCCTGACACCATTACAGTAGATAAAAGTGTGGGGATAATTCATTTTTTTAGATGCATTATTATATGTTGTGAATGATAAAATTCAGATGGACTATTACTGGGAACCATAAGAGGCTCACCAATGAGCAAATTAATGCCAGGGAAATATTTCAGATGAAGTGCAGTTTGAGCTAACAAGATTGTTGCTAACATTTCACAGAAAGGATATAAAAATATAACTACAAGTTAAAGAAAAAGTGAAAATAATTCCAAGGGCATCACTGTTGGGTGACACCAAAAGTAAGACAGTAAATAGAAGAATTCCACTAGTAAGTTGCTATGTCAGGAAGTATAACAGGATTTGCAAGATTGTACATTTCACACTTCTATACTTAGAGCTGGAAATGACAGCTATGGAGCCCGGAGCATGGTGAAAGCATATAACATTTATTGAGCAGATATGATCCATAGCAGAATATGGTGCAAATCAAATATTGTAGATACTGAATAATGGTCTCTGGGTGAAGCTGAAAGCAGGTAACAAAAAAGAATATGGCTGGTGCAAGTGAACAGGCTGAGTGGAAAGAAACCAGGATGTCGGCTAGCAGCTTGCACTAGTCTCAGGGAACAGGAGTAGTAAAAGGAGAAACAAATGAGAACAACAATATCAAGAACAGCAACATCAATAACCAGCAGGGTGGAACTGAGGAAGGCAGGCATAAATAAGAAGAGAACAGTTGCAGATAACTAGCAGGTGCAGCAGGTTAACCCTTGCTAGTGATAGAAAATAGCAAGGCATGATAGCAGCACCTCTGGTGGTTCAGAAGTACTATAGGGTACATTCAAATAATATCAAGTCCAGAGTAGTTCAATAGACAGGAGCTGCCAAGACAAAGCAGCATGCTGAAGCGATGCTGCAGTAGAAGTGAATGCAGATCCTGACAGTAGATAAATATTGTCCCTTGTTGAGAGGTGTAATTACCACCCCGTGGAGGAAATGTAAATGCAATTTTACCCAGAAGAAAAGCTTTCTGGAGAGATAAGCTACACATGTTACATCCAAGGGGTTTAAATAACTTTAATCTGAGATGGGTTTTTTTGAGAACATATCTTCACATAGGGTTTCAAATGTATGCCTATATTTACCTTTGTTCCAATGTATTACAATTGTTGACTGTCAAGGGGTATGTATGTACTTTTCTTTATATTTATATTATTTCTTTATAGTACTGTTGTTATATTTGTAATTTAGTGAGAGACCACGAATCATAAATTTAAATTATCATTATTATATTTTGTATAAGGTATTAAGTAACATGCAATTGGGGCCAACTAATAAATGTTCCATATGCATTTTGAGTCTATTATAAGTGCTTTACATCATTAGAGATGGGGTTGGGTACGAGTCATCTGTGCTGAATATTCCTACACTGAGGACTCCTCCAATAAAAATTTGACTCTGTAAAAAATGATGTTAAGAGAAGCAGACTTACCTGCATATCAACGTTGGAGATGTCCGATCGGTGCAGGATAGTGACCACAAGTGACTCCGACTACTGAGGTGTCCGGCAGCAGACTTTAAGGTCAGTGCGACTTCTATCCCTTTTCATTTAAAGCGACAATGTTTGGTTATGTGTTTAAACACTTAACCTGCGGGGTTTGACATTGCCGCTTTAAATTAACATGAAGGAACGGCACACTGACGTCCAAGTGAAGTGCCGGACAGCTGCCAGATCGGAATGACTGACTGTCTGCAGGCGCTGCCGTCGGAGAGCTGGATCTTCGGGTTTAAGGTAAGTCTGCTTAAATTGCCTTCTTCTTCTTCAGGAATCGTCATTTTAGTGGAGGTGTAAATCGTGTTGGGGTTCTCGTCCCCGTTAACACGATTACCACCTGAAAATTTATCCCTTTGTGTGCTGGTGAGGGCCTTGCTAGCCTGCGGGTAGCCAGAAGCCTTGTATGCCAGTGTGGGATAGTATGTTGGGGTTCTATTGCCCATATTCAACAGGTGGTGGCAAAGCCTGAAGTGTGTTGGAGTGTGAGAGCGCTGTTGTGGGGCGATTCAGAAGGTCTATAACCTGTGTGACAGATAGAGACTTGAGTGCTGGAATCGTGTGTAACCTCATACAGCGAACAGCCAAAGTCATGGCAGTTGGGAGCGCGGTCGTGACAGTAGACATCAAATGACATGGTCACATTGGTTTTATTAAGTGTAAAGCAAATCTAGCACCTCTGCCTGATCCCACTTTATCAAAGATTTATAGTGTCAGTGGAGACAAGTACAAAGTCTTGGGAAAACTTTCTGAAATAGATGGAGAAAATTATAAATCTCTGTCCTGCAGTCCAGAAACAAGTGAGATGTCTATAAACCAGACATGAAACCTAGTGACATTGTTAATGTGAAGGACTGTCAGTCAAAAAGGAACAATTAGTCTTTAGGATTAATTACTACCAAGTGGAGATGGAAAATTCCATGAAGTATGCTAAGACAATGAGATCAAACTTCATCTTTGACCAGTATGTGAACTACTACAGTTACTCTCTCCTGGAAATTATAATAGTTTCATGATAGATTCATGTTCCTGTCTCCCTCTGCTGGATATTCAGTACAAACCATTGTATAATAAAGTTGAAGAGATGAAAAATGAAAGGTGAATTGTTGCCATGCCACCTTACTCAGTTTGAGCAAAAATTCACATATAGCTAACAAAATCCTTGCTTGCATAAATAACAAACTTCCAGACAACTGAAAACTGAAAATGTTATATATGATAATGACATTTATTGCAGCATTGCAATGGGAGCAAGTAGTACATATCCAATGTTTTTCTCATGTGTTTAAGCTCATTAAACAAACTAAAGCCGTGATGAACTGGCAAATGATGATGATGATGGAGACAGTGCTGGTCAGATTACTATTGATGATGCGATTTAAGAACTGATTATTGTTAAATGATTAAAGCTTAGAATATCACATTATAGTTGTTGAACAATTAGCAGCCATGGCACATAGTACACTGATATTCAATTAATAGACTATTATTTAATCGCTATCCAGCTGCATCCATGCTATCAATGTAAAATGGGGGAGTGTTTTGACACCAGAAAGGGAGTCTTTGTCTTTACATTGCCAAAAAATGGTAACACAAACTATTCAGTCATTCACAGAGCCATAAAACAATATACAACTAAATTACCCAATTATACTTTCACTGTTTGTGATTTCTTTGGATATATATTAGCAGTTTCCAGAGTTATCCAAACTTACCATAGAAACTCTTTCCTGTTCTAATGAATTATTAGAAAGTGTTTTCAGCAGCGGTGTAATAGTCACAAAAAAAGAAGAAGTCAATTATTGCCCAAAAATGTGGAGATCCTCACATCAAGGATAATCCTTAAATTTACAATTCCTCCTTTCCTCTGCATGCAAGTTTCTAAGAAAAGGAAGTGCAGTTATATAGATTTCCTGTGCAAACATTTTTGTGTGGGGCTCCGAAATTTTTCCTCAATCCCTTACACCCCCTTCAACTCCACATCCCTCAGTCCATTTTGCATTCTCTGTTGAGACGGCAGGTGTGTCTATATCGAATAACCTGCAGGAAGGGCACTTGTAGATCTTTGTAACTCGGATGACTGTAAGGTTTTCTTTTTATCTTTTACCCTGATACAAATGTGTTATTTCATTATTATATGCTAGCAAATGCTATTCAATTTGGAAAATAAAAATATGAAGTATGCCAAAGCATGAATATTTATTTTTATTCAATGACCATCAACTCTATATAGTCACATTGTTAGTATTGGTCACTGCTGAAATCAATCTGACAGCTCAACTTAATGCCATCCTTGCAGCGATCTATTCTGTGCACCCTCTGGACGTGTCATTGTCAGTGAAGGCGCCCACAGGCTACAGTATCTGGACTCTCTACACAACAGCATTTCACAGACTGAAAGTAACCATCACTGAATCATTTATGGAGCCTCCTCTTGGCAGTGTGAAATACTATTAAGCCACAAACAACCATACGTAAAACTAGGCTGCTGAAGCAAATGATACAGGCTTTTGAGTCTGAACATTTGTGCTTGCCTGGAACCCACCAACACCAGATGAATCCTGGGAAGGAGACAAAGGATCTATGGCAACCTCTGCAAAGGCATCAGTCTGTAGCTGGGCACTACTAATAATGTCCAGCACTGTTACGGTAACAGAAAGAGCTGAGTGAGGAAGGGAACACTAATCAGTATAGTGCTGCCAGAGTTGTCACTGCTGATATCTAGTGATGGGTGGGATCTCCGGCTATAGAGACATCTATATCTGTCACAGCCAATGCTTGCAATAAGTTGGTTCGTCATCACTAGAAAGAGTGGCGGGGAAGACTTCACACACTAGATTTGAAAGGTAGTCACAGTACACTTTGCTGAAATCATCATTCTCCATAGAGGAACTAACTGCCAGGTCTGGAAAGCCAACATCACTAGCCAGAACCTGAGCCCATTCACTGATTGGAGACTGAAAGCTTACAGCAGCCACATGTAGCATAACAGCAGATCCTGAAGTCACCAGTAACAAGCTGGTAGAGCAGTTGACCAAGGAGCCTCATATTGAACCTCTACTTAATGCTTATTAAACAAATACATTTATATAAATATATAAAATGTAAATAAAATTCATTTAATCTTAAAACTAATATCTAAAGGAAAACAAACAAAAGGAAACTAATTAATGAATTAGGAAACTGAACTCTAACTAAAAGAAATACTAACAAAACTAAATTTTAACTCGTAAGATCCCTCCCTAGCTCTCACTTGTTGTATTGTGCTGTGTGGAAATTGGAGCTGGGATGCAGCGAAACTGAGCAAATCAGGAATCAGTAAATCCAAGCAAATTGCAATTTAGAAACAGAATAAAAAAAGTTGGGGTTAATGTTTGGTTGACGTTATTCCCACATTCTCAAAATACAGAGTCAAAGGGAATTCAATACATGAACTCATACAGTCTGGTTACAATGAAAATCCATGATTTGTCTCCTAAGACATAGGACAATATTTCATTCTGTTTGCACAAAATTTGCTTTATTATAAGCATGTGTTTTGCAGAGGTGTGAATAGTACATTTGGCTTCCAAGTGAAAAACAATTATTGCACACTAGAGTAAGCAGCAGTTACTTATAAATAAGGTTCACAACCCCTGCTGGTGGGATTCCAAGCTTAGAGTAGAAAACAGATGCTCCCTTGTATGTCGGAACAGATTCAAGAATAGGGAGTTGGATTTGACTGCAAATAACAAATACACTTCTAACTATCAAATGAAGAATGTGTTCTCACTTTAAAACACCCTTTGGAGAATATGTCATACATATATTTTTTATCTTAAGGTATATACATATTTTTATTATTCACCAATAAATAATAATTATGTTTTCCCAAACTCATATATATGCTGAAATAGATTAAACTTTGGGGTGCTGATTTTGAAGCACTATACATTAAAATTTATATTATAGCATAGATTGTTGATAATATGGTAGTTTTTAGCTTTTTTAAAGTTTTGGACATTCTCGGAAATATGACAACATTCAGTAAACAGTTACATAGTAACATAGTTGATGAGGTTGAAAAAAGACACCAGTCCATCAAGTTCAACCTATTTTGGATCTCCTGCGATCCTGCACTTATATTTGAAAGTTATCCAGAGTAAGCAACCGCCAATCTGTTTCAATTGTGAAAATCCCCCCAGACTCAATATTGCAGTCCTATTTTTACCCTATATCCACTACTATCCTTCATTCTAAATTAACGGTCGTATCCCTGGATATACCTTTCCGCTAAAAATTTGTCTAACCCTTTCTTAAACATATCTATTGAATCTGCCATCACAACCTTTCCTGGCAATGAATTCCATATCTTGACTGCCCTTACTGTAAAGAACCCCTTCCTTTGCTGGTTGTGAAATTTCCTCTCCTCTAACCTTAGGGGATGACCACGTGTCCTGTGTATGATCCTTGGGGTAAAAAGTTCCCATGAAAGCTCTCTGTATTGACCCCTAATGTATTTGTACATAGTAATCATATCTCCCCTTAGATGCCTCTTTTCTAAAGTAAACATGCCTAAACTGGCTAACCTTTCCTCATAACTTAATGACTCCATACCCTTTATCAATTTTGTCGCCCTTCTCTGAACCCTTTCTAGTTCCAAATTATCTTTTTTATAGAGTGGTGCCCAGAACTGTACTGCATATTCAAGATGAGGTCTTACCAACGATTTATACAGTGGCAAAATTACACTGTCTTCCCTTGCATCTATGCCCCTTTTTATGCATGCCAATACTTTGTTTGCCCTTGCAGCTGCTGCTTGACATTGAGCACTATTGCTAAGTCTACTGTCTACGAGCACTCCCAAATCCTTTTCAATTATAGATTCTCCTAAATTAATTCCATTTAATTTATAGATTGCGTTCTTGTTTTTGATCCCTGAATGCATAACCTTACACTTATCTGTGTTAAACCTCATATTCCATTTGGCCGCCCAATCCTCCAGTTTAGTTAATAATAGATTAGCTATTTACTGTGCAAAGAGTCGCTTTGACCTTGATGGATAGGTATGGCAGTACAGTTCTTCATCTACTACAACATAACGGAGGTCATTTAGTAAGTGAAAAATATCTACTGGCAGTGGAAAAGCAGCTTTGAACCACTATGTGGCTTGATTTGCACAAGTGCGCTTCAATTTCAGCCAAGATGCAAAGAGTCGGTGTTTGTGGAGGAGTAGAAGTTTGCAGAGTTGGATAGAGTGAAGTGTGGAATCAGTGCACCTAGTTATTTGGAGCTGTACAAGGACAAGATTTTCTTTGGTGGAGCAAAATAATTATTATAAGATAAAGGGGTGGAGCAGACATGTTTTTATGGGTGTTACACGCTATATGGTGGGTGCACTGCTTTTCCCCCTTCACAGTGTTGGAGGTCTTCAGGTTTCATCTTGTACCTTTAGTAGGACCCATTTCCACCTCTATGTTGCACTTTGGTGGACAAGACATATACAGGTACACTCCAGGCAATATATAAAAACTAGACACACAGAAAATTGTCACATCTAATAAAGAGAGCCCTGGTGTCCCATAAATACATGATTAATTTAAGCCATAAATGAGGATAAATTAAGCTGTATTTTAGGAGAAAAATGAAAATGTTTTTTTAATAAGAGGAATTGTACTAAACCAGTAGTTGAACTTGTAATGTGCAAAACCATTCTTCCTTTCCATACATGTAGGCATTAGGCAGACCATCTAAACTCACCATAGCAAAATCAAGGAGTTTTATGGTGTGCACTAGGTGTGCTCTGTAAATGCCCTTTAGTGAAAATGTAAAATAAACTTGTGTTGCCACCTATGTACAGAAGCATTTGGCAAAAAAATGTGGCTATGAAAATATATTGCGCTCTTTCCTGTTTTCAAACTAATATCCATATCCGAAATACAATATTTTGATACAAAATCACAAAGTGTATTATTTTGATAGCTCTAAATGGTATACTCTTTTATGGCAATCTGTGACTTTTGTTAGTTTGTATATAGGAGTCATGACACGTTCTGCGCCCACGCCTATCAAACTCTTCTTATGCCTTCATGTAAAAGGGTTCCTATAATAATATCATTGATACAAATACTAAGATCCCGGGCTGTGTTCTGCCTGTGTGCAGGAAAACAAGCAGATCCGCTCTGCATTTCTGATGTTAAAAAGAGCATATGCAGAAACACTATTGTGCCACTACCCTTAGTCTGTTTTTGAAAAAGCTGCTTAACTCTACCAATTAATTCATATACTTCATTACCATGGATGGTGATACTAGCAACATTCCAGAGCACTGTCAATCTCTCGGTGGACAGTATGACCTATACCAGTCTCTCTAGAATATTTCTTTGACTTGCCAGAGAATTTGTGTCTGCGGAAATAAGCCTATGTGACTGGACCTTTTAGCTCAATATAGATTGAGATGACGAGAATAGCATGTGCTTAAAGCTAAGATATTGGACTGAGAATAGCACATAAGGAGAGGAACAACTTTTTTTGCAAGCATTTGATGGACAGCCTTGGGAGATTTGTTTTGAGGATTGTGACATTAACTGAGATATGAAATGGCAGGCATGGCACAGGTGTAGGTGGAATGATGACACATACAGGTGTTTTTATTATATTGTCTAAAATGACAGGCATTTAGTAAAGGCATATAGACACTGATTTGTATATATTGTACATTACTTGCTGAAGTATGTAAGATGTTATGTAGCAGATGTTTCATAAAGTAACTTTGCCACCAATATATATGTAAATTATATGGATGATTATTTATTCTATTGTTTTGTAAGGTTTGGCAAATGTTTCTTTATAAACAGTGCATTCACATGTTATTGTTTATAATCCTTCATCATGTATAGGGAAAATGTGTGTATTATAAAGAATATTGTAAATGCTATTAGAAAATTAAAATGAATATTATACAATACCTTGAACCTAAATTCCCAATGTAATGTACTCAGCCTGAGGCTTTGTGATTGTATATGATAAAGTCTATTTATATATTTACATATATAGAAATGCATTATCCTATGTAAGATCTAATGTTGTTTTAAACAAACCTAGGACTGATGTACCTTTCTTACTAAATATCATATAGACCTATATCTGTTCTGTGAATGTCAATGAAATTTAGGAGTCTCCATTCAACAAGAGCTTAATTGCCCTCTTATATATCTTAAATCTACTGTATTGTCTATTTTTATCATTAAACTCTATGTTATCTAAATGAAATTTAACTGCATATTATTTAGTAAAAGCCCACTGTCTGATAAATGAGTTTAGTTTCGTTAGACTTTGTATAATCAAATTTCATATTATAAAACGTGATTTTATGTTAGGACATGAAGTGTCATTTGTGTTTACGTGTTACATAGTGTTGTCATAGAAACTATCTAATTTGCATTAGCAACTTACTATGTATACATGGAATTATTATTTTATAATGTTTATATATCCAGAGTGTTTTTCTAAGAACAGAGAGTCACTTTATGCAATAAGTGCCTGTTTAATTGCTTTTTCTTTGTATGACATTTATTCTGCATTTAGAAACTGCAGTTTATTGACCCTCATTATTTTACATGGAAGATAATCATGCTTATGTTTCCTGGTAAACACAGGATTATTGCTATTTATAACAATTAATTCCAAAATATTTTGCACAGTCATTATTTCTACATGACTGATGACAATACACAATTTTTATGGATTAATGCAAGTTGGTTGTTTTAAATAATTTCCTCATGTGACTAATATAGAGTTGGACCTACGTCTGTTTTATTGCATAAAATATATTTACCGTATTGTGCATGTGCTCCAAAACTGCACACACAGATGCCTGTATTGCCACATCTTAAAATAACGACTCTTTCGCTTGAAGTAGTGGAATGTTGGAGAGAAGGGGTAGCAAGTACCATTATTAGCATTGCTAGAAACCAATTATCAGGGCATTTGTGCTTTTACATGTAATAGGTGTCAGCGGCATTGATGATAGATGTTAAACCACAAGAAACTTTTAGACTTAACCAATTTGTTGGTTTTATATCAGAACTTATTGTAACAGATGATATATACATAAAAACAGTTCCTCACAGTTGATACTGACTGCAACAGACAGGCAATATGTCTTATGCTGTTAATGTACTTAACACTATTATAGTACATTAATATATGCAGATGGTAGTAAGCTTATATTGTGGACAATGAAAGAGAACAGGTTGCTCATACATATTTTTGAGCCTCTGGTCACTTTATATATCTATATATAAGTAAAGAACACAAAAAGAATGCAGCTCCAGTTATTACTTCTTTACAGTTCAACTGTCACTGGAAGAACCTGAGAGCAGAATTTTCTGTTTGTGCATGCTCAGTAGAGCGATGCGGACGGCTTGATGCTGCCCCACTTCCTGTTTTCACTAGATCACAGGGGACAGCACTACCAAGATGGGAGAGGGAGCGTAGCGCTCCTTATTAACATCTAGAGCATGTTCACGTAATTGCAACTGAGGTAGAAAAGGACACATTCTTATACACCTATCAGGAGGAATATTTCTTGCTAATGCTGGAGGATTGGTGTTACAACACACAATGATGTTGGTGATTGCCAGCACTAGCTAGCCACTTCTGATTGGCAGATTGTGTATTCACCCCTCCCACTGATAGCTCTTAATTACAAGAAGTATTACATGAAGTTGCGGCCACCTATTCGTTTGACCTAATTTATATTGAAAATCAGTGGTTGAAGTGGAAATATAGTGTCACGGTCGTCTGTATTTCTTGATCCGATTCGGGACCCTTGGGACTAGCTGGAGCAGGACTGAAACAGAACCTAGCAGCCTGGATAATTTGCCTGCTCGTGTTCTTGCTGAATGTAGAATATAGCAGGGGAATGAGCAGTCTGGAAATCCTGACAGGAACAGAGTACTGGGTAATGCTGACAGGAACAGAGCACTTGGTAATGCTGACAGGAACAGAGCACTTGGCAATGCTGGCAGGAACAGAGCACTTGGAAATGCTGGCAGAAACAGAGCACTTGGAAATGCTGACAGGAACAGAGCACTTGGAAATGCTGACAGGAACACTGGAACCAAGAACTATCCTCTGGAGAGAAGTGTGTTGTTCTGGCAATGAACATATCACAGCAGCAGGTTTAAATAGTGTGTCACAACAACTATTAGCTGTACAGTTCATGTGATCACAGCAATTGAATCTGGTTGATCTGGAAAGATCACCTGACTGCATCCAAGATGGCCAACAGTATGTGTTTGTTTACAAACGGAGGTGTAGAGGACGGGAATGCTGCAGACGACCATAAGGCACCCAGGTAGCCGTGATATGACAGTGGAGGATGAGGTAAGTGCGGCTAGAATCCCGATGTGTGACATATAGAACACTTTGGACTTGGACCTAAACCTAATCTCGATAAGCAATACCCTTACACGTCTCACTGACTTTACTTCTATCTATATCACCAACAATCCTTCAGCATGCATTTCCCAGGAATCTCCTCCTGGTTCTTTCTCTCCATCTCTCAGTCCTATCTATCAACCATACTGCACCCTTCTGATTATTGTTCCACAAATAGACCTTATCATGTGCACCCGTGTTCAAATACTGAATCACTCCTCTCTCAAGGTCCTATTCTTTATAGCGCAAGACCCCAAATGCAACACCATCCTTTCCAAATAACCCAATTTTTGGACAATGTACCATATACCCATTACAATCTGTCATACAACTCTCATTTACCACCACCTGCCCCTCCTGCCATCTCTGCCCCTCCTGCCATCTCTGCCTCTCCTGCAATCTCTGCCACCCATGCACCCCGTGCCACGCGTCCACCCCATGCCACCCCTGCACCCTGTGCCACCCATGCACCCCGTGCAACACAATTGACAGCTGCTGTACACCGACTCTCTGCTGCTCCACTTGCCTCTGCTTCCTTTCAACCATTGCCTTCCACATCACGGTTTACTTGAAGCCAGACTCATCCAAGAACAGCAGCAACTATTGTTCCAGCAAAGAGGCCATGGAGTTCTTTTTTTTTGTTTTTCTTACATTGTAAATAAAATATATAATGATATACTTCTTAGCTATGTAAGTTTTCTTTAGTTCTTTAGTTAAAAACAAACTTACAAGAAAATAGGTGGCCAGGACGTTATTCTTTAAAGGAGACAGCATCAACCGACTCAGGAGGGCTGGGGTCAGCAACTATCACCTCCTGGCCAGCAACCTTGACCTCTTCCACCGAAGGAACCCCACTCCTAATGGCGATGTTATGGAACACAACACACAGAGCAATGATATCACACACAGTGGTTGGCGCATAGATTAGAGCACCACCAGACCGATCTAGGCAACGGAATCTGGCCTTTAAAAGATCAAATGCTGGCTCCACAACCGATCTAGTGGCTGTATATGCGGAGATGTATGCCATCTCCTGCTCCATGCGTGGGTTCAAAAGAGGAGTGAGGAACCAAGGGCGAAAAGGGTGAGTATTATCTCCTAGAAGGGGTGACAAGAAAGACAAAGGAAAAATTCCAAAATTCTAGCTCCATCAAGAACAAAAGCAACATGTTGACTGACAAATAGTGACAGATGTGCAAAATAGAAATAACGCAGATATTACTTCAGAGAAGCCTACATAATATACTCAATTTATTTTGACCCAAGAGTAAATCTTTTGGAAAGCTTTTTATATGGGGAGCTGTCCAGGTGGTATTTTAAGTTAAACATCACAATTGGATGTAACTGGGAATAAAATTGCAATGCTCCATTGTAATATGTCTACTTAGCTATAAAACTTATGACATGAATATTAACACTTTAAATTACTACATATATGACGTATATTTAGGTTAAAAAGAAAAAACCTATTACCTAATAGCCAACCGTCACCATTCAGCCTTGCACCCCCTTGCCTCTGTTGCAATCTTTGCTACATCCCTGATTGCCGGAAGGCAAAGGAGTCATGTGTACTCACTGGCCACATAGCTGCCAGGTCACGAATCTGGAGAGACGCATCACAAATAGCCTGGACGTTTATCAAATTGAAATTTCAAATATATCACTGCATACCCACCCAAGGGGACCAAGGCTACATAAGTACAATCTACTGCCCCTACGATGTGCAGAAAATTGGCTATGGTGGCAAACTGCCATTTGATCTGCACAAGGGACTCCTCATCGAGTGGCAGATGTATGAATTGCCTGAGCCACAACACCACGATGGTCTGAAAAGACCCTGGGGCGCAAAAGTGCAATACCGCCAACAGTTTGGTCAGTGGCTGTATTGCTGTTGGGATGTTGCGCATTGGCTCCAGGTCACTCTGCACAATGCGCAAGGTGTCCAGAATGACATGAGGCGATAACGATAAACCACCATAGCATCAGACATCCCAAAGAGGCTGACACGTGGCCTGAAGACACGCTCCCTGGGCTGGCGACGATGGACTAGTTGCTTTTTTTGTAGTTGTGGACGCTGGTTGTCCTCCTGCCCTGCCACATGTGCCCCGGCCATTTCTAAGAAACGCTATGTTTGAGAGAGAAGGATGTTACAAAAAATACATTGCCTCATCACTTTGGAAATGTCACTCCTGTCTACACAGGAAAGATTTACAATACATTTACACCTAGAAGGGGCTTTCCCAAACTCATAATGGGTGCTGAAAAAAATAAAAAAATATTTACAAATACAACAAAGAACACAATTTGCCATTGTGACACATGACTAGGCATTAAACAAAGCTAGAAAAAACAAAAAACAAACAAACACATACATTTGTCTCAGGGGGGGGACATTAATAAGAAAGAAAGGCAAATCATTCCTTCTCCTTATATGCTATGTAAGCCTGCGCACCTAGAGCCATTTTACTTACCTCAAAATGGAGGGTGATACGCACAAAACAAGGACATAAGTCCCTTAATGACTCAGGCCTTGAGTGCTCAGTATATAATTATAGAAATTTCTCACTCTGCTTTTTTGATAGCTCTTGGTATTATTGTTTCCAACCTTAATCATGAATTGTCTGCTTAAATTAATATTACACGTATTTTGGCTGCACAGCAAAAGCCAATGACTCCACAAGTCATTAAAGAGAGCAAATTACAAAACTGAGTAAACTTGCTGTTGGACACACCATGTTACAATGCAAGGGGTGCAAATTCAATTCTAATTTTGCACATAAGGAAAAATCTGGCTACTTTTTCATGTAGCACACAAATACTTGCTAGCTTTATTATTGCACTGGCATTTAAAGTTGATCTAGAACATGCCCTACCCTAACTATAAATCTGTCCCCACATTTAAAATTTACCTCCCCTCCAATGTAACATATTTTTGCCAAGGTGCAAATTTACTCCAGTACTTTACTTTCCTTAATGACTCAATGCCCCAAGCCTCTAAAAAGTTAAAAGTTATTGTACTTTAACTGTCATCCTAAGTATATTTATACCATATAGGTCAAGGCTGACTTAATTTTGCATGATCAAAGGAGAGGATTACTTTGTTTTCTTGACTAAGAATATTTCTCATGTATGAGACACTACTTGCATCTTCGGATAACACTTATAGGCTGTGAAACGGTTTGAATAACAGATCATTTCAATATATATTGTCTGCTCTCTGTATCATGCTTGCAGCCAGCCTAAGCATTTTGCAGTCCTAATAATTTCCAAGCCGACGTGGGAATTTTTTTTTTGCACATCATCTTTTCTTATATTCAGCATTTGCTTGATATGTTTAAAATACAATATGGGTTAAAGCTGGGTTATGTGTTTTGCTATCCTTAGCCTGCAATACGTTGATTCAGCATTTAGAAACTAGCAGCTGTTTCAGTCAAACATGAACTTCAGGTCTTGAGGATTTTCTCGAAGAAAAGCAAGAGAGAATTCTGAAGAAAATGGTGACGTTGCCTAATTAGTGAAGTGCGCCTAGTGTAAAAATATACAGTGCACACAAGTTGGATAATTCTCAAAATGTATTTAGTATTACAAACAGTCATATGCGTTGGCCATTAAAAAAGCTCAATGCTTACCACAACACTTAATTAGGACATATATTTGATATTAATTAAGTCCACAAGGCTGGTATTCAGAATTAATTATGAACATGAATATTGTTAAAGTAAACTGAAAATAATACCAGCTGTTTCTAAACATTGCTAATATCTAGGGCTTTGGTAAATTCAGAGTTTATCCATTTTTAATAGGTATTTACTGTATTTAATATCAGTTCAGATGATTTTCTACAATTGTGAACTACTAAAACCTTATATAAATTCTACATCTTCATTTGTACAAGAGTATCTATTTGTCAACACATTTAGGTTTGTCCCAATTGTGTTCCATGGAACTGTCCTACCTGGAAATTCACACAGTGAAAGGGTGCAAATGTCACTTCATACCCACTGCAACTTTAGGAACACCCCCTTAAATAATTTACACTTGTACATTTTTAGGGTAACATATTGCTAGGTTTAATTTTTTATGCCTTATATCTTGCAATAAAGACAGTTCTGAATACCACTCACTTTTATGTGGCATGTTTGTGCGCTTGAAATGTTTAGTTTTTTTTTCTTTAAATACTGAAGGTATATTTAGAAAAAGTTTATTTCCTTAAGAAGGTAAATTGAACAGTCCATAATGCATAAGCAAGCCTGTGGGAGAAAAGGGCTGGGCACCCTTCCCCAAATCAGGATGTCCCTGTAATGTACACCCTCCATGCCTTTATCTTATTTAAATAATTTAACTCTGCAGAGCAAAATCTCTTAGTTTGGATGTGAGCTTAAATTAGGTGCATTTTTGTGCATCATCCGCACTCAGTAAGGAATGTCCAAACTGCCTAACTCCTCCCATCAAATAGTACAAACTTTTCAGCCACTCAGACGTGCTCATCCAAGCTGAAAATCCATGAGCTTATCCATAGAGACTAGTGCATTTACACAAATGTAGGCAAATGACAACACAAAACAACCTGCGCAGCACTTTTGAACTTTTGTAAGTTTGCAAATGATTCTCGTTTTATGCCTTTTAAGCACCTTATATGGACAATTTATTAGTCCTATTAGTTTTTAAAGTCTTGGGGGTATATTTACTTAGCGGCAGTTCCAAGATAAGGTTGTTTTGGGTTGTCATTTGCCTACATTTGTGTAAATGCACTAGTTTCTATGGATAAGCTCATGGATTTGCAGCTAACATGGGCTCGTCTGGCCGGCTGCAAAAGTTTGTACTATTTGACAGGAGGAGTTAGGCAGTTTTTGCATTCCTTACTGAGTGCAGATAGATTTCTGGAGTGTTGTCGAGCCAAAGCCTGGGATCTGTATGGTTGTGGGGAGAGCTGGAATGTTGATAAAGTGCAGGAGACACAATTACTGCTGCAGAAAAACATAGGAACTGGACAGTAAGAATCAAGAAAGAAATAGGATGAGAGATTAGATTCAAAATAGACAGGATTGAAGAATATAGAAATAAGAAATAATGTGAATTAAATTGAATGTTATATGGTCTCTTCAAATGCACTTTAAAGGATATGTAAAAAAATAAATAAAAATTAGGAAAATTTGGGAATAAGCGAATAGTGGTAATTATAGTGAGAGTGATAAAAGTTAAAATTAGGGCTTACATAGAACAAGATCTGGGTGTGGTAATACTCTATACAGTATCCTTTATCTTCTTGCATAGTCCCCATAGTTGTCTCACAAACCTAAATATAAAGGAGTAGCGGTCCGGCTGCTTCATACGTGCAGGGGGCCATCTCTGAATGCCCTCCAGCACCGGGAGGGTTAATACCCGGCACCAGAGAGATTAAATTACCAGCTCCAGGTGCCGCATGTGAAATGTATTGTTTAATATATTTTATAAATTAATGTTCTTAAAATGTGCACTGCGGCGCCAGGGGGTATTACCTGGTTCCGCAGCATCAAAGTGGTTAAACCTTAGCGCTAGGCGCCAGGGAGTGTAGGAAAGTGTTTTAAGTTATTAAATTAATTTAATAAATTAATTAAAATATTTATTTTGTGTGTAGACCTGCAGTGCCGGTAGGGTTAACTCCTGGCACTGGGCATCGGGAGTATAACTAAATAACTGTACAAATGTGTATAATGTTAAAATGTATGTAATGTGTAAAATAAATAAAACATTCCTATCTCCCCGGTGATCTATAGGTGGTACACACTGAGCCACTTGGCTGGACAATCCCTCTATTCCCGAACACCAGATAAATATCTCCCTGATCTCGGATTCGTCACTCAAAAATAGGACAAATTAGGGTATAGCAGATGGGTGGTGACTCTGTGACTCCACTATTGCAATCAAGCTAATTTACCTACCTTACCTACCTCTGATTACTTTGATTTAGACTCCATATGTGGGGAGGGGAACTGGGCTCCACTGGGCTCCTGTGTTTGTACCCCCCTCCCCCTCCAGCTCCCGTTCATGGAGACTGGAGTGGTGGGGTGCTGGTTGAGGTCCTGGTCCCTGGTGGTCCGGTGGGGGCTGCAGGAGGTCCCAGGTCCAGCGGCGGCCAAGGGGCCCACTGCAGGGTTGATCCCCTCTCAGCAGCCAGCTTGCAGTGGCTGCCATAGGGGTTTACACAGTAGCCTCCTGGATTCAAATGTATATTGTTTGTTTGTGAGTGACGGACAACATTTTTCTTTTGTTTGACGCCTACTCACCTGCTGTAACTCCTGTGACCTACAGATTAGACCATTCTAATCCGTTATCCGGCTGTTCTGAGATTGGAACCCAGTATCCAATACTTATGCTCTGCCCGCTACTCTGCAGCTCTGGCCAGTGTGATAGGCCAGGGGGAACCATCCACAGTAACCCTGATCTGAATGAAGGTGTCAGGGATACCAGCCCAGATGCCCAGCAAAGGCGTACACTAGCAGGGGGAGCAGGGGGTGGGGGTATGTTAGTCCTACACTAGCAATCCCGACAACGAGTATATGGACAAAAAAAATGTGATGAGTATAAGAGTGACATACTTTAAATGAAGACTGCTATTGCCGCTTTAAATTCAGAAATCTCAATGTTGCTCTGTTTTCTGATGTCAAACTCAACTGTCGGCATGCTGTATGTTCGCAATTTCTACCAGTCTGCATGTAAGTGTCTTTGGAAACGTCATCTTTCTGTTATAATGTAAGTCTTCATTTAAAGCATTTCGCTGTTATAATCATCACATTTTTTTTCTCTATATATTCGTTGTCGGGATTATAAGCGCAGGACTAACGGGTACCACCGAGTTCTAGGTGCCGTGGTGGCAGTAGAGCGCCTCCTACTGCATCCAGACGGAAGCAAATGGGATAGAGAAAGGAAACAGTAGTAAGACAAGCCCAGTCGGTCCCCAGCAACATGACAGGGTGGCATAGGATGTCCACAAAAGGTATCTAAAAACCTAAAATAATTAGTTTTGAAAATAAAAAGTATTATTTCACAAATTAAATTATTCTGGTCATCCCTAAGTGTAAAATCCAGAGTAAAAAATTTCCTGCATGAAAAAATATCCTCTTTGTGCTCGATTGAAGAATATATATTTACAAGTTAACCCGTGCATGATACTCATGCATTCTAGTCAAATCAAGCTACTTAAGGTCTTAAAAGGGTTCTTGTCATGCATTTGGGCCTAGCCCAGGCCTCCTCAGGGGAAGAGCATTACTTCCCGACGCAAGCGCCCTTTTTAATGTGTGTTCATGAGGTAAAATTACCTCACGAAAAAGAGTTTGAGCCCTCAACTCGTAAATTTAGCCTTTACTACCCCTCCCACAGGGGGAAGGGGGGATGATGGAAGTTAACTGACTTCACTATTCTAATTTTGTTGTCAAATAATGTCAGTATACCAAATTTCAGGTGAATTGGATGAGCCCTTTCTGAGAAAATTGTTTTTTCCACACACACACACACACTAACACACGCCGCTAGGCTTTTACTTTTATATATTAGATAATGCTAAGAATTTAGTAGGTCAGTGTATAACTCCGCCCAGCAGGTGGCGCTGCAGCTTGTTGTTTTTTTTCCACACACAGACTAACACACGCCGCTAGGCTTATATATATTAGATTGTATGCCAATTGTAACCCCAAAAAATCCTTGTGCCAAGTAAATTCCTCTACTACTTTTAAAAAAGTGTATTTCAGATTATAAAAAGGGTTTAAGCAACACATTTTTATTTTAGTTAGATCTCAATGTGCTCTGGTACATGTGAAATTATAGAGTCAATACCTACAGTGATTGGTCTCCCTGGTGAATTATATAAAAGAATTTTGGAAGATAATAAAAAAATTATAATTGTAGGATGAATTTGTAGGAAATATTCATCCTTTCTAATAATACTCTGAATATTACGAATATCTAGTACTTTATTTAAAGCTGTCATAAATTCCTCCATGTTTTTTTTTAGTATACTATAGGATTTATTTTCTTTCAACAATCTGCTAGCTTTTCATACATAATTCTTCTTATTTAGTACAACAGTGGTAAGCAGAAAAGCATTTCTGAATGTACAGCACCTTGAAGGGGGAAAAAAAAGTGTTCCCAGCGCTCATAGCCTTGGTTTTTGGGGGGTAGTTGAGCAGTGTGAGGTACCCCACAAGAACTGCAACCTGCATCAGCTATGACAGACTGGTCACACTATAACACTGAAACATGCAGAGTGTGGTTCCCTTGTCACTATGTGATACAGCCTAAGTCTATTCAGCAGAGGACTGAATTCTGAGTCCGCAGAAAAATGGTGAAAGCACGAGGGCTTTTCCCAACACCCCTGGCCAGTTAAATGTGAGAAATCAGCATTTTTTTTTTTGGCACCACTGTTCCCGGCAAGCTGTGCACTGAAAAAGCTGTCAAAGCCCAGTATAGTTAGGAGTACACTATTGAGCTTGGTTTATGTGGGGGTGTGTGCACCTTCTACTAACCTAGAAAAAGTTATACTTATCTGTCTGTAGATGTGGAATGCTGTTAGTAGAGTGTTGACCTGGTGATATACAGGTTCTGTGATCCATAGAGGTATGTATATGTATAGAAGTTGGTGGGATGCAAGCGTGGTCCTTGTGGTTGAATAGGTCTGTGGTTGTCTGTTTCTCTTGTAATGATTTAGGGTACTAGTTAGGGTTATGGTAGGGAAGGCTGTAAGTACATGGGATAGTAACTAGTCTGCCACTCGTCTCAACCCTTGACTTTGTTTATGGACTCCTGTTGCTCGCTGTCCATATTTCTGTTTGCTGCCTGCTCTCGACCATTTGCATTGGTACTTGTTATTCTATGTATACCGTCTGGTGTACTACTACTCCCAGCCTCTATATTCTCTTGCCACCTGGTTTCTAATATAAGCTTTTACTACTCTGAGTACAAGACTTGGGGGTATCTGAGTACCTGTGAGAATATCACTCTCTACGGGGAAGGCGGTTTGCTATAGATGAAGACCTCTCATTGCCTTGTTTTAAGAGTTTATCTGGTATTCAGTGGGAAACATTAGAATGTATGAAGAAATAGAAGTAGGAGAATAAAAGGTCAAAACTAGAAAATAAAAATACAAAGTCAATAAATGGCAAAAAAGGATAGGAGATAAAAGAATAATAAGATATAATAATAGGTCATTGTAGCAAACTGTTTGGAGTGTAGGTAGGTTCTTAATGTGTTTCACCACGAAGTGTGGCTTCCTCAGTGGGTTTTGATTCCAGAGTGGTTATGATGTCTCTTTATGTCCTTGGCCAATTTTGGTTCCAGAAAGGGCTATTTCTAATAGTTGTTACACACGTTGGTACGTTGGTGGTATAGTGGTTGTGATTGGTTGCTTTAATTATAGTATATGGATGGGGTGTATGGACATGTGTGGAAAGTGGGTGAGGGCGTTAGAGTGTGGCTGACAGGTGGGTGCAGAATGTGAAAGTAAATGCTAAAAAGGTGAGAATGGATTAGGGAAGGTGAGAGGAAGAAAGTGGAGAATGAGGAGGGGAAGAGGCAGGGGGTGAGGAATCTATCTATCTATCTATCTATCTATCTATCTATCTATCTATCTATCTATCATACTGTTGGACATAAATATCCAGTGATTTACTGTCAAATATAGTATTATTAGTTATCTATCTACCTCCATAATGTTCTCAGGACCCACTACTGACTATGGGACATCTGTCTCTACCCACCTTATAAGTTACTATTCCATATACTTACAGCCTCCCCTACCTTAACCCTAACTAGTTCCCTAATCCATTCCATTGGTACATTTAGTGTCACCCCATCAAAGGCGAGAGAAAGTTGTCTCATCCAGCCCAGGCTTCTGCTTAGATCCCTTTTTTGGGGAAGACGGTGCACCAGTTTTTTTTTAATTATTTATTTGTTATGTATTCATTAAAGACCAGTCATCACCATCAACCTGATGATAATGACTGGTGCCTCTACAGCATCATGATATTGTTAATGAGCATAATATGCTTTAAAAGTATATTCAAGCAGTAGGTGTGTTTAACATACTATCTTGACTCGCATGTATTTTACACGTAATTACATCATATGTTTTGACGCATTCGAGCACGTAAAATGCGTCCAACTACACGAGGCCCAATATATAAAATAGACATATTATTCCTGACTATAATAAATGTCATAATGGGCAAAATGGGAAACAATTGCTAAATTCATAATGTGTCAAAAATGCTTTTGATATGCAAGACTTTTAATTGTCCTCTCACTCATACATCAGTTTCAACTTGAACTTGAATGACATTTTGATACAAGTTATGCAAATTATTAGATGCACACACATTTTTTGCAGCTAATGTGCCTTCAGCATGTAGCAATTATTTCAGCCAATGCAGAGGCACGTTATAGGGAAAAGGCATATCTGTCAATGTCAAATGGGATTTAAATAATATTCTTTCTTCAGCCCTTCTTGCATTCATATCTCAAAAAAAATCTTCTCTTTAGCCTCATTAAAGATACCTTCTTTTATCTGGAAATAAAAAAACAATAGACAATAGGATGGTCTGTGTGATAGATACAGCAATGTTATTTTTTTATTACATTAACTATTCTTTTCAAGCCAAAACGCAGTCCAACTCATCCAATTAAACATTAACCTAAACTTGGCTATGCTGGGAAATGAGCTGTTCTGTCACTTTACTAGCCTACAAGCTCGGCTTTGTCACACACATGACTGTGTCATACTTTTCACAATATGCAAGCTTGACTTGGCAATCCTCATATCACAAATTCAAAATGTTAATTAACTTCATATAGAACTGTGAAATACCATTGTTTATTGTTCCTTCAGATCACATTTAAATTGTGTACCATACATAAATTCTAATAAGCATCAGACAATAGAGTGCTCCTGCTATTGGTAGATGGTATCATCATGTCCTTATAATCCAGACAGAAAATGAGATAGTAGAGGGGAAAACTAATACTTACAGCTTGTATAATGCTATGGGGCCTATTTATGAAAAGGAGAAAAGCCCTTACTCTGCTATAATGGGTAAAAGTCATAGCTATACCTGGGTACTGCCGGTGAAAACTTTTCCCAGGTTTCTCAGGTGAAAGTGTCCGCATGCCAAGAATGTGGAAGCCTATTTAACAAGTGCTGACACTGTCCTACTTGTGTTATTACCACCTTAGGAGGGCCATATCAGAGTGCAATTAAATTAAAAAAACATGCTTTCTTGAATAATAACTTTTTTCTAAATTAGATATATTAAAATATTTAATTTTTCTATTTTTTTTTTTATAAAAATATATATTCAAGAAAGTGGAATAGAAAGTCCAAGGGCCTGATTCATTAAGGATTTTAACTTAAGAAACTTCTTATTTCAGTCTCCTGGACAAAACTATGTTACAATGCAAGGGGTGCAAATTAGTATTCTGTTTTGCACATAAGTTAAATACTGACTGTTTTTTCATGTAGCACACAAATACTTGATAGCTTATTTGTACACTGAAACTTAAAGTTGATATTTGTGTGCTACATGAAAAAACAGTCAGTATTTAACTTATGTGCAAAACAGATTACCAATTTGCACCCCTTGCATTGTAACATGGTTTTGTCCAGGAGACTGAAATAAGAAGTTAAGATCCTTAATGAACCAGCCCCCAAGTTTGGGCTTCTCATTCCTCTACCATACATGAATTTGCAAGCCGAGTCACACATTCTCATATGCTTCCACACTGGTCTCGCGAAGCAGTAAGTTCAGCCTTAATGCTACCAGAAGAGATACTCAGCTGCTCCTGTGATATTTTAATGGTATCACTGAGATAAAGGCACCATCGTTTTCATACTGTTGCACTTAATTTGTTTGGAACATGAACCCTTTAATATACAATACTATGCAAAATGTTGGTGCTTTATAAATATAAGGTATTAGTACATTATTATTATTATTATTATTATTATTATTATTATTATTATTATTATTCATTGTACAAGGTAAACAGGTCAAGCTGAATTGCAGTATGTATGAAGCACTCCACAATATACCTAAATATAAGATAGATTAATAGTAGTAGGAACACTGCCTCAGTATCATACATTCATTGAATCTGGGATTATATTTCTGTTTTGAAAACAGATAACTGGGTGCTGGGTTGTTCACATTTCTTGACCCCAGCTGTCATTGGCTAAGATAGTATTCAGTAGATTTTTCCTCACAACACCAGTGGGGCTAGGGAGAGTCTTTGGCAACAGATCTGGCTATGGAAGTAACACAATTGTCTGTGCTGGCCAGGAAATCTCAATTGCCATTGACCATTGTGCAAAGACCATATATTTTTAATTGAGTTCATGAAAGTTTCATGATATGTACAGTGTTTTAAATAAATGAACTGAGCATGAATGTTTCATAGTTCATGATTCTGCTATCCTGCAGAGTTTCAAATGCACCATTATTTTGCCCAGGCGAGGAAGCTTATTAGTTTTTATTCATCCAGCTCTCTTTTAGAACCTGCTATGATTATTATTAAAAGTTACTTATATAGCGTATATACATTACACAGAGAATGCATAATCATTCACATCTGTCCATGCCCCAGTGGAGCTTACAATCTATATTTCCTCTCAGATATACACACATACTAGGGTTCATTTTGTCAGAAATCAATTAAGTTATCAGTATGTTTTACAAGTGTGGGGGAAACCCTGAGAAAACCCATGTAAACTCAAAAAGAACATGCTAACCCCACACAGATGGGGCATTTTATGGAATTAAACCCAGGACCCCACTGCTGTGAGGCAGCAATGCTAACCATGGTGATGCCCAATATATATTGTGTATCTAATTTCTAGAGCACCAAATGGCAGAATTATGCTAAACACCAATGCAATTGTGCAAAGGAATATAATGTTTTATGGGTTATTGTGAAGGATTTTGTGCTATTTTGACAAGTAGCAAAATAAGTCATTTCTACTGCATAAGAACTGCAGAAACACATTAAAATGTATCATGTATTGACATAATCCTAGCATAACCTACATACAAAACACTGTTTTAATCCTAATGTTTATCGGGAAAAATAGCACAAAAGTAATCATATTCCACTTAGCCATTCTGTGCTGATGGACAAAATATTTATCCAAATGGCAAGTAATAAGCAGCCTAACTTTATTATCTATATCATGGTTTTATGAAATACCCTTTTTCCTGTCTATTCCATTCTTTTACATGCTTATTTTTTATACTTTTTATATAAAAATTTATAAAAATACAGAAGAATACAGAAGAAAAAGCCATTTTTTTTCTAAAAGGTGGCTTCAACATGCTTATTCTACTGTGCACCTGTGTTCTTAATACATATAAAACGTAACATTTACCATGTCTGACAACAGCCATCAGGATACCTGGCTACAGTTATTGTAAATGATTGAAAGAGGGGATATGTTTAAACAGTACTGTTCCAGTGGATTTCTGGCAGTGAAGAATCTATATGAACAAACAATGCCTCAATTAGCTTCAGGGCTTCGTGGTTCAAGGTGGGTAAATCTTATGGTCTTCTGTGCCACGACAATTCCCTTGAGTTTCATAGACTGACCAAATTGAGTTTGACTCCTTTACGTTGATATTGTAAATAATTAAAATTTTTGTAGCTCAACGAACACATCAGGATCGCATTTTGTGTGGTTTGTATTGTCCTAACTGTATTTAGCCTACTCCTGTCTTTTATTAACTTAGTGTATCTGCGATAATAGAACATATTAAATTACGCTAAATGTGGGTTGACACAGAAAAATGTGGTATTGGTATAAAGATGTAATGCATTGTGATATATTGCATCCCAATCCTTTCTGATCTTTTCAACGTGGGGCGAAGTTTTATGTGTATTATACACTGACTAAACTTGAATATAGTAATGTAGAATTCAAGAGTCAGCAGGTTAATTGTAGAAGCCACGTAGACATATTAAAGAGCCAGGGGAAATATGTAAAAATTACTGCTAAAAGTATGGCACCAGTGATAAATATTTATGCGTTATAGGTACCTAGTTCCTGTGATTTGTCCAGCGCTCAGCTAACGTTTTCTAAGTGGCAATACAAGTGTGTATGTGATATAGTCTATGTTATAAAATTTCCAAAAAAAGTAATTCGGTGTTGAGCTAATCATCCACAGATAAGAATATATCTATACTATTCCTGCTTTATTATTACCAGCGTTGCGCGGGTCTAATTTGTAATGTGTAGCAGTATTTATATATTAGCAATTCATTTGGTAAATAGACCAGAAATGCTGTTTAGAAAATAAAATTTGTTCCATTGTCGCGTTATATCGTTTTGTGGCAAAGTTTCCATCCAGCAGTCAAACAATTGTTTACAACCCAAAAATGATCTTTTCAATATTTGTTGCCTTTGTCGCGCTGTTGCTATGTGGTCTAATAGGTTACTTCTTCTATACTAAATATCTATGTAAGATTTGGCAGCTTTACCTTGAGAGCTGTAAAAGATATTCAGAAACAAACAGACAGACAAAAAAACTTCTATTTTATATATAGAAAATTGCATAACAATTGCTTGCTAAATGCTGCAGCTACAATAAAGGGCTTTGCTTAAAGTCCTGTAAAGTGTTTTTGATGGAAGATGGTATATTAAATTTAACACGTAATAAGATCGACTTCCATTTATAGATAAAATTACTCTCAGTCAGCGCTGAATCTTTTTTGGCCTTTTTTATAGTCTATGTTCTGCATCAACCCATATGCACAGGAATGGCATTTTCAAGACTTTCTATGGACCATTATGAACTCTGGGGTTTAAAAATTACCTCTTATTAAATGTAGAGGAAGCTAGAATTTTAATTCCTTACCATTCACTCTGTGTACTTGCTAAATGCCTACTGCTAAAGTTTCAATTCCAAAATGCCTACATTTCCATTATGATGACCCTGCTGAATTGGAGCATTTGGCTGCTGTTAGATCTCTCTAACAGGAAAATAGCTTTTAGCACAGAGATTCGTTGCACTACAGACAGAAATTCTTACATTTTCTATTTGTAGAGAATCTTGGTGGGCACAAATATTTTTCATTGTATATGTGCAGCTATGGACCAAAGGAGCTTCTGCGCTTATTGAGTGTTATTTTAAAGGGTGCACTTTTCAGAAAACCAAGATCAGTGTCTGCTTTGAGGTTATATTGGCTATTCAGATAAAGGTTACCTTTACTTTTTCCTCTTCTTCAATAAAGCGTTTAAGAAGAAAATCCAGACACCATGTAATCATGTGATGAGTCCTTGCATTTTGATTGGTTGTTTTTTCTTTTTTGATTTATTTATTTAAACATAAATTGATGCAGTGGCTCCAAGTAAATTACATGTATATCATTTTAAAATTTGATAAACGGTTTCACAGTAGGCCTGATTCATTAAGGAACGCAAGTCGAACGTAATGTGCATTGTTTAAAAAATGCATGTAATTCAGACAGACGCACATCCATATTCAACTATAAACATCTCTTGTTTAATACGGGTGTAGGTAAGCTCTGCATGTACAGCACTTGTCGTATTGAGACAAACACATTGCTGGATACATACAATACATATGTGGAATATAAAATCCCACCAGAATGCACAGAAACGAAAAAAAAGTATTCAATTAATGTCACCTGTTAATAATTGTTTTTCCCCCATTATATACATTTATCAGGATGTTAATAATGTCTACTGCACATAAAATGCATTTTTACAGGTGCTTTTGATACCAAACGTATGTTCTAGCATGGATATATGGCCGTCATCACTATCACTAGGCACTTACACCACACCTGTAGCTAGTGCAAGTGATACGGCTGAAAATCACATACCTTAGAGATGCCCAAAGCTTTAATCAGACACTGCTGTGTACGCTCCCCCTTGACACGCCCATACTGTACATTGACTACGTGCTTCTTCCCCGCCCAGTTCCGCCTATCAATTCGTAAGAAGTCGGAAGTGTCATCCATGTGCGACCATGATTTGCCTTTTTTGGTGTATGCTTCGGTATTGTGCATGTGCAGAGTGAAAGAACATAAAATATGTCACGTAAAGGGACTAACATTCCTTAATGAATCAGGGCCCATATTTCTATAACAAGCACCATACTGAAACAACACTTATTGTACGTGAGCTACAAGTAATTTCAAAAAGGGAGAGAGAAATGTGTTCCATACTTAATAAGTAATACTTTAAGTATAAACTTTAACAAGCAGGCTATTTAATTGTTCCACCATATAATACTGAATGTTTCCATGGATGCAATGAAGTAGGTAAAAATGTACATACTCTTTGAACCTATATAGAAGCTTATATCTAGTAACATGAACTTAGGAGATATTGATTCCTGTTTTGATCAAAATATTTAAACTTGCAACCCAACGTCACAAGTCCTTGTTTCTCCTCCATTCACATCTATGCTTCAAACATCACTAAAATTCTGTCTTAATCATTTGCACTCATCTCACAAGTAAGAAGGATGAAATGTGGCAAAAGTGTGGTCTTTTAATGTCACCCCAAAATAGCAGCTAAGACAACATGAGCATACCTCACAAGCATCCCGATTTAGGTGGGACAGACCCAATTTGAGGGCTCTGTGCAGTCATCCATATTGGGATAGCTTTGTCCCAGGGTGGGGAAGTTGGGTAGCATTCTCTAGTCACTGCTGCTCTGCAAGGCAAATTAAACGGATGCCACACTGCACAGCAATGAAGCTGTTTGTAGGGGAGGAGAGAACGGGGCAGCCCCATAGGGTAACCGCTTCCCCATCATTATGTGACCACGCCCCCAACCCAAATGTTAGAAGGTATGCATTAGGCAAAATAGAAAATTAATTAGACAGTGCTCAGGTAAACCTGACCAAGATACCAGCTGCAATACAACATAAATAGCCTATATGAATACACAATAAAAACAAAGTTGTTATTCTTAAGGCTGCAAATCTGTATATATCTAGTACAATGAACATATGAGGTGTCAGTTCCTATTTTGGTCAAAATTTGCAATAATATGTCAAGTGTATCTTGGAGAATATAAGTTTATCGGAGTGCTAGCTTATTTCTCTTCTATATTTTTTAATGCCTGTTAGTTATTGCACTTTTAAATATGGAATGACTGAGGTGTTTATAATTAACTAAATCCGAAATCTGTCCCACATGTTGTATGTTCTGTCAAGATAGCAGACAGTGTCCAAAGTTTGGAGCTTCTCTGCCTTCAAACATTTTGGCACAGGAATTTTGTGAATGGTTTGTTAGTTTCCAAGGTTACAGAAGTGCACAGTATAGGCTGAATATTAGTGAGTACATACACACAGCTTCGATCTCATGCAATTGTAATGGGTGAGGATAGTGGAATTGCTTGATTCCTGTTTACTTTTTAACAGACCAGCAGTGAAAATCAGGGAAAGACTGAACAATGTAATGTATTTTACCTTCATGCTACAGCTATCAAAATGTAAATTATGGATGTAGTTGTCCTTTAAAATAGTTGAGCTGAATCATTGGTCTTAAACGGCACTTATATCCTTTTTTAATACTAAATATGTCTTGTTAAATATTCACAAAATTTTATGTGTAATATTTTTAAGTTGATGTATGTCACGTGCTGATGAAACAGACAATGCCATTGTGGAATAATGTACTATATTACATATTACACCATTTGGACTTGTTTTTTTATTGGGTTTATATAAAGCTCAATGTCACACAATACAATGCATATAAATGAATTAATTTTGAAAGACAGCCAAGTAAATGTACAACTAAAAAAATGACAAATAGTAAAAATAATTAAGTGTACACTTAATATTAGAGTATATGCTTTTATAGTCTTAACCAATCACGGCACTATAAATAAATACATATAACACATTATTTAAAGTTGCGTGATTTTTGTGCCATTCAGCCATGAGTATGTATTGTGAGACTTATCATCCCTTTATGCCTGCAGGGCATAAGTTGAGTAGAGTAAGGGCCTGTCCACATAAATATATCAGCTTCCTGGCAATGCAACATAATTAGACTTGGACACATGACCAGATATGCTTTTTGGAAGGGGGGGGCGTACCTTTTGCAGGTACTGGACGCCTTGAGAAAAGATATGATGATGAGGATGACACTTGCAGCACTATCTAAATGTCTAATTAGAATGGCTAATTAGCTGTAGCCATATTGGTCAGCATCTATGACTATGTGTACAAAACCTGGTGGGAACTGAGTATAAGTGGACACATTAAACTCTGTGGGTAAGGGGCCCCTATAGATGAAGACCTCAATTAACCTGGCTATAAAAGTTGGCCTACTGGTGTCCATTACTTACATCTCTATTACATAATAGCATTGCCTTAAAAAATGAAAGAAATAGAGTTTGAGGCAATGCAACTTTAGAAGGCTATTGCTGTCATTTATTTTGGTTGAAGGTTTTTTTACTTCCTTTTTGCCCATCAGATCAATGTACTAATACATGGCAAAAATCACTTATCACCATGATTTATCATTAAATCAATGAGGGCAGTATCCCTATACTGCCATGGTGGTACAGGCCCAGAGTGGTACAAGTTAACTTTGTGCCAGTTTCAGGGGGTTTGTGGATGTGTGACCTTGCTAGCCAGATTGTGCATGCGCAGTGGAACTGAAAGCCCACTAATAAAAAAAACAATAATTAAAAAGTAAAAAAAATTGATATAAATATTTTTAAAAAAGAATAATTATTGTTGATTATCTCTAAATACGTCTCCTTCCTTACCCTACCCCCCCTTTTTGTATCTCATCTATTTCTGGTTTATGTTTTTATTCTCTATAGTGTCTTTACTATATGTTGACCATTTAAATGCATAAATGTTTGACATTATTGATTGTAACCACTATACACTGTTATGTCTGTTATACTTTACTTTATAAAAAATAATAAAAACCTTTCTAAGTTAAAAAAAAAAGAATAATTATGTTAAACATGCTTTATTCAAATAATAAATAGTTTTTTTAATTCAATTTATTTTGTTATCACCGTCCTGTAATAGTGATAACGGAACAAGGATGTCAGTAGTACTTGACCCACTACAGCCTTGTTAAATAGGCATCCCTATTGTTTGTAGAGCTATCGCTGGCAGTAACCCCTTAATAGATAGGGTGAAGCCCTATCTCTGGCAAAAACACCTGTTTTCACTGGAGATAGGGCTTTTCACCGATTAATAAATAGAGCCATATGACCTTAATGGGTAGTTCATTATAAGCCCTATACTGTGGAAACCATTGTTCCATATAATGCTTTGATAAAAGATAATAAAATGCAAGTTGGGTTTGGGTTTATGGCCCTACATATTTGGATGTATATGTCCTATAAACCAGTGGCTCTGGTTTTGGTGGAACATCATAATTCCCCCGGGGGAGGGGGGGGGCGCTTGACAGAAAAGTGGATGGAGTTTTATCCAAATCTGCCTGTTTGGAGGTGGAGTTTGGGAAGAACGGGACAGGGCTTATATTTGGGATTCCAAATGATGGGAGGAATCTAAGGAATGATTTGCATATCTTCACCCACAATTCTTTTAGTTTTGTGTGAAGCAGTGTTATGTTAGAGCAGAGATATCATTTAGGATAGCTGTTGTTGATGAATGGATTTTTGCTTTCTTTTGGCCCACCTCCTCTTAAACATAACAGGTAATCTATATAGTAGGTATAAACAATAGTAGAAAACTCTAATTTGAATTTAGAAGATACTGAAACATCCCCTGCATCAATATTAAGTGAAAGCTTTAAGAATTAATGACAATATAATTTGTAAAAATGACAAATATATATATATATATATATATATATATATATATATATATATAAACATATATATATATATATATATATATATATATATATATATGTGCAGTGTGTGTATAAATATAAATATAAATATACTGCGCATATATATTTATATATATATATATATATAGAGATAAACAAATACAATAGATAGTACAGCGCGTAACTCTGAGAAGAATACAGTATTATACTATGTGGCGCCCCCTCCTACTTATTTTGTTTTATATATATATATATATATATATATATATATATATATATACCAAAGGAAATGATGTGAGAAGGTCAGAGTATTCTACAGAAGACTACACAAGAATTTTGTTTTGTATAGGTTGGTAGAAGATTTGAGTGATGGAGGCAACTTGGGGAACTATCCACAGATCAGATTATAGCTATTTAGATTGTTTATTTGTGAATATATCTGGCTCACTCTCGTCCATTAAATAAAAGTCTGAATTCTGTCATCAGCTTGACAAGAATTTCTGATACTGAACCTAACAGTTGGAGCTATTTTATGCCAAAGTATGATCACATAACTGAGAGATATATGAAGCAAAACCATTTTATTGGTATTAAACAAAATTCCATCTTGTAACAGTCAGTGTTTGTGAGCAGCGTCTTTGCAGCTATTATAAATATCAACTTCAATTGTTTTTCGTTGTAACAAAAATATATTTAGATGCAGTACAGGAGAATTAAACGGTATATGTTTTCAGAGTTCCTTGCAAAAAGTGGTTTAGCTTCCAGATCAGTACGTTTAATGTAACCCAAATTAAGTTAGCTGTAGCTCAGGAAACACTGTATTGTTTCAGGTTGTTAACCACAAATGTCTTATAAAATGAAGCATGTTTACTGTCATTTTGCAGAAGTCATATCTTCCTTTATGAATTTGATAATGCAGGATTTTAAAGATACCAGTGTGGGATTGTTATCATGCACAAGCCAAAGCTGTCAGGCCTCATTACTTCCAAGACAAAAATTACAGAATAATGTATTAAGTGCCTCAGTAGAAACACGCACTGCAGCAATTCCATACAATGGTTACACGATGACACCATCAGACTCTGCACAGAACTGCATCTCTCCTGCCTCAGGTTGTCCCTGCATGTCGATGTATTTGTGATTGTGATACATTGTAAACTGAGTAATGCAGCAAAATAGCATTCCCTGTGTACTGCTTCTTCATTTGTGCAATGTGTTATTTAATTGGATTGTTTGACCTTTCTATAAATATCCTACATCAATGGTAACATTCAGCGTTTGGTGATCCGTTAATTAATCTACTCAGTATCGGGTCTTTTGGCAAATGTAGAAATGTGACTTTTAAAATGTCACAAGTGTCTTTATAGATGGTTACAAGGAATTAAATCATTATAAGATGCTATGTAGAAAAATAGGAATGTTGCTGATGCATAATATATCAAAATGAATCTTCATTGGTTGAGAAAGGATTTTAATCTTTTATGTCAGTCTGTCCTAGGTAAGTTGTCTTGCTTGCCAGGTTGTGTTTACATCACCTTCATTATTTTACATTTATTTAGCATTTATATCATAAGATTGTCAGCTGTGGGCTAAGACAATAAGCCATCAAAGGCTCATCATACAACAATAAAATTCCATCATCCTTATATACAGGTGATGGATATTGTTTCCCTTAATCAAACATGCCATGCATTATGCCTGGTACAGTATATTGCTGTCTTCATCAGGAAAAACTGAACCTTATTATAACATTATAGCATGGATTGGGCCTACTCAAGCTTTACATAGTAAACGTCTTTCAGATATTCCCCTTAATAAGGCTTATTACCAACCAGAAGGTCTCTGGTCACCATTGCGCCTTCTCGTATGTGATTGGTAGTCTGTGTTCATACCCAACAAACAACTCATTTACAACATATCTGTCTGTTTGCTGAGATCTATGCACACAATGGGGCCTGCAACAACTCCAAATTTCTGTCGTCTTAAACATTAGGACCTTCCTAGGTGTTAAGTTGATATTTTCCTGATTTCCCCCAGAATTTGTAAAACAATATTGAATCAGTAGGGATTATTCACCTCAAGTAACAAGAAGACATCACCAAGTAGTGAAAAGCAGTTCTCTAAACAGTCTTACACCCTCGCTCACTGTTGGGAAAAGATGGAAAGGCTGTTTCAAATGAGTCAATATTTTTATAGCCGTTCAATTACATTTTCTATGCGTGAAACTGAAAGCAAGTAAAGGAACACTGCTTAATATAAGCCACTATCCTTCTCACAGCAGACAGGTAACAACTTTGGAACTTGTCATATACTGGGCATTGCTTGCTGAATACAGGTACGAGTGCTGTTTGTATTGAATTCAAATGCAAAATGACTTGATTTTTGCCATTCCTTAGAGTTGATGGTGTTTGGTTGAGTGTGATGGCAAGGGGTTATATGGCAATGTAAGTGTGTGTGATGGCAAGGGGTTATATGGCAATGTAAGTGTGTGTGATGGCAAGGGGGCATGTGGCAATGTAATGTGTGTGTGATGGCAGAAGGGCTTATGGCAATGTAATGTGGGCAGCACGGTGGCTTAGTGGTTAGCCCTTCTGCCTCACAGCACTGGGGTCATGACCACTGACATATGGAGAATGAAAGTTTCCTGTTGCCTAGCAAAAACGGAAGTACTAGGCAACGGGACGCGGCTCAGCAGAGACGACAAGCACCCGTTCCTGGCACCTATGGACCGTGCGGCTCAGCAGAGAGGACAGGTGCCCATTCCTGGTACCTATTTAAGGTGCGTGATGGCGCCTGACAAAATGTAGACCCAAAATAATGGGGTTAATGTGTTGCAGGAGGACCAGAAATTTAATCCATTCCGAATGGAGAGCTTTTACCATCAGCTGGACAGGAACGGTGATGTAGGTGATAGAGCCATTAGAGACACAAATTCATCTACTGGGGTGAGCGTCAACAGCTGCGCTAAAGTGTGGTACCCAAACGAAGCTGAGAAACCAAACTGGAAGATATGAAGTTCCTCGCGGATCCCGAGTCCAAGAAGGCAGATAGATGTTGAGGACCATCAGAGGAAAAGAGGATAATAGGCATGAAAAAATCAGATTCCTTCTGGGAACAGGGAGAGAAGGACTGGGATCCTAGGCTGACCTCCCTGTAATCACCTAGGAGGTGGCGTTTCCTGGTCTCTTAGTGCATGCAGAGAGAAGGTGTCCATACTCTCCATACTAGAGACATAGCAGATTCTATAGACGTCATTCCCGTTCTTCAGGAGATAGTCGTGAACAACCAATTTTCATGGGTTCTTCCATGGAGAGCGCAGGAAATTGAAATTGAGGTGCAAGATGAGGAAAGGATCGGCGACCACGATCACGCTCCTGTGTATGTTCACGGTGGCAAATATCCACTTTGATACATAAAGAAATTAGGTCATCCAATCTGGAAGGCAGATCACGTGAGGCTAAATCATCCATTATCCTGTCATTCAAATCTTGTCAGAAGATAGTGATAAGAGCCTCGCCATTCCAACGCAGCTCAGATGCTAGAGTCCGGAATTGGATCGCATGCTGACCAGCAGTGAGAGTTCCTTGATGAAGGTTTAAGAGACCAGTGGATGCAGAGGACACGCGACCAGGCTCGTCAAAAATCTTACGGAAGCTTTAAATAAAGTTTACAGAATTCTGGAGCAACTGATCGTTACATTGCCATAAAGGATATGCCCAGGCAAGAGCTTGGCCTGAAAGCAGGGAGATTATATAGGCCATCTTGATTCTGTCTGAGGAAAAGTTTTCTGGTGCGAGTTCAAACTGTATATTACACTGGTTAAGGAACCCACAGCACTTCTTTGGGTGTCGGTCATATTTCTCTGGAGGCGGTATACGCAATACTCGGGAGCTTGTGGAACTTGTGAAGCTGGTGAAGGCAGAAGCAGCACTAGTAGTGGCTTCTATTCCAGATGAACCACAGAGTGTATGAGAGAAGGAAAGCGTCCCATTGCCTAGCAACGGACGCCGTTGCCTAGCATCAGCGTCCAAAAATGGAAGTATGTCCCATTGCTAGGCAACGGTACGTGGTTCAGCAGAGAGGACCAGCACCCATCCCTGGCACCTATAGACAGTGCGGGGACGGTGCCTGACAAAATGTAATCATTTGCATGTTATTGGGTACATTATGGTGCTGTCAGGGTACGGAAACATGTACATAAATATTCCAGATTGGTTCAATTTGACTGTGTTTGCATTAATTCACCTAATTTTATATTTGTTAACCCCTTCAGTGCTCTTGACAAGTGATTTGTCCTTAGCACAAATGATATTTCCTGCTGATGGGGCCAGAGGAGAGTTGAGGCAGAATGATGTTATTGTGCCGTTGTGCAATGACATCTCTGCGTGCACATGTGCTCATTTCCCTGGCCTGAAATACTACAAAAGCCAGGAGATGGCAGGGAGATCTCCCCCATCCTAGCTCCTAGAGACTGCCTGGAATCCCTTTTTTCAAGTAATGTAGCCCCTGAGAAGATATTGTCTGGTGATCATGTGTGATCGCCAGATGATAACCCCTACACTACAGAAATCATTAAGAAATATATCCTGGCATCAATTAACTCAGGGGTACCGTCATTTAAAAGAGGGAAATCATCTCTTTCAAATTATTGTAGTCACCATACAATAACACCCTACACTACAGAAAACATTTTGCAATGTCCAGATCTCCCCCATCCTGGTTCTATGAAAAGAAGCTAAGTGAACCCCCCTAATTTGGCCCTTAGTTATTATTATTATTATTATTATTATTATTATTATTATTATTATTGTTATTATTACCCTATAGAAAGTGTTATGAAGTCAAGAGGTGCGAGGGGGTTGGGGAGTATAATGCCCAGATCTCTCCTATCTACCATCTTTGCTTCAATAAACTCAGATGCATCCTCATTTGGTGTGGTAGATGGGCTATTTTGAAAAATGGACTAACTAAATTATTCCTATACATTTTGTGCATTTTATTCAAGATAGCAAACTAGCAACCTAGCAAAACATGCCATATAATTTTCAAAAGCAGTTTTTATTATGAAAACCTATGTGTAGAATTCTGCTGTTTGCTGTTTTGGAAAGGTGGATTGATGTCAAAGCAGGAACCACAAAGTGCATATTGTTGGTCATCAGAAAAACAAAACTACATATGTTTGCATTAAGTTTACTTGCTTGCAATTAATATATAGTCTGCTTGCAATTAATAAAAGGAAACAAACACTTTTTGGCCATTTTGGGTAGATTTTCTTTGTTGTGTCAGGAGCTATAAGCAAACTAAACAGACTATTTTCTGAACATTCTAACAAGGGGCAGGCTGTGCCGTGGGACAAGGGGACATGTGCCCCCTGGGCCCAGACCTCTAAAATAAATTTTGGGCTGCCAGGTGATCCAGTGGCAAATGCGCTGTGGGCAGCCTTTGCAATCGGTGCATAGGCTGCTACATCGCATATTACTAGATGCGGCCTCTTCATTGATAAAATACTGTACTACTGTAGGAACATTGTGCAATATGTGCAATATTGATTTCACTAGGCTACCGTAGATAGGAAGCTGCTGCGTTCCAAGGTAGAACGCATTATAATTCCGAGCGCTGCGAACACATCCAAGTGGGCGTCTCACTTCTATGAAACACCTCAGACCCCACCAGCGAGCATTGGCCTTCTGATTTTCCAATAGAGGTGGTGAGCTTCTGTTCCCACTCCGCTCTGCTTACAAAACAAGCTTTTTAATTTGGGAAGAATAGATAAATCGATTTTATTAGTGTGTCTTTAATCTATGTGTGCTTTTTATTAGAAAGGGTATCTGTGTCTATTGATTTCAACCCTTTTTATCTTATGAATGGAGTCTTATGAACATTATAAATATGTATGATTTTGACTTTTATTAATAAATTAAGCCTTATTTATTATCCTTTGGTAAAGGTTTATATGCAATTTTGTATATTTGCTTTTTTTCTGTATATATATCGTATATAACCTTTGACTCTGATCATATTGTCTAAAACAAATGTTATTAAATTACTGGCCACCAAATTTCAGTGCTATCCAGTTTGAGAGAGAAAACAAAGTGGTTTTCAACCAGGTTCATCGGATCATGTCTAATCTGTATCATCCTGGTAATGGAGAAAGTTTCTCTTGGTAAACAGGAAATCCATGTTCAGCAATGCAGTTACAGCTATCTAGAAAAAAAGTAAAGTCATATAGGGGTTATTATTAGATTAAATAACCTAAAGTAAATTATATATATATATATATATATATATATATATATATGTATTGGCATTGAAGAAGGTGTGAAGCCTTTTGCCCCTCTGGAGACTGGTGTCTGCTGCGGCTTTGTCTTGGTATGAGTATACATGGTTATTCCCTTATGTTCTCTCCATTTCTGTATCCCGATAAGTGAGAGATTCTGGAACCACTGAATAGATATGTTTTCATGGGAATTTCACTTTGTAAGCATAATCAGCTATTTGGTGTAGATGTATAATAACATCTTTTGGAAGATGGTCGGAAGGTCTAGGTCGCAGACCCATGGGCTCCATCCATTTCTTGGTCAGAGTCTGAGAGTCCTGGGGCTATTTCTGCAACAGACCTTTTATATAATCTAGAAGAGCAGAGATATTTATTTTTTTAGGAATATTCTTTACTCTAATGTTTTTTCTTTACAGTCATGGCCAAAAGTTTTGAGAATGACACAAGTATTGGTTTTCACAAAGTTTGCTGCTTCAGTGTTTTTAGACTTTTTTTGTCAGATGTTGCTATGGTATACTGAAGTAAAATTACAAGATTTTTATAAGTGTCAAAGGCTTTTATTGAAAATTACATTAAGTTTATGCAAAAAGTCAATATTTGCAGTGTTGACCCTTCTTTTTGAAGACCTTTGCAATTCGCCCTGGCATGCTGTCAATCAACTTCTGGGCCACATACTGACTGACTGATTATTATCTAATCAATGCTTGGAGTTTGTCAGAATTTGTGGGTTTTTGTTTGTCCACCCGCCTCTTGAGGATTGACCACATGTTCTCTGCGGAGTTTCCTGGCCATGGACCCAAAATTTCGATGTTTTGATCCCGAACCATTTAGTTATCACTTTTGCCTTATGGTAAGGTGCTCCATCATGCTGAAAAATGCATAAAAACTGTTCACCAAACTGTTCTTGGATGGTTGGGAGAAGTTGCTCTTGGAGGATGCTTTGGTACCATTCTTTATTTATGGCTGTGTTTTTAGGCAAAATTGTGAGTGAACCCACTCCCTTGGTTTAGAAGCAACCCCACACATGAATGGTCTCAGGATGCTTTACTGTTGGCATGAAACAGGACTAATAGTAGCGCTCACTTTTTCTTCTCCAGACAAGTGTTTTCCAGATGCCCCAAACAATCTGAAAGGGGATTTATCAAAGCAAATGACTTTACCTCAGTCCTCAGCAGTCCAATCCCTGTACCTTTTGCAGAATATCAGTCTGTCTCTGATGTTTTTCCTGGAGAGAAGTGGCTTAGTTGCTGGCCTTCTTGACACCAGGCCATCCTCCGAAAGTCTTCGCCTCACTGTGCGTGCAGATGCACTCACACCTACCTACTGCCATTCCTGAGCAAACTATCCACTGGGGTGCCACGATCCCACAGCTGAATCAACTTTAGGAGACGGTCCTGGTGCTTGCTGGACTTTCTTGGACACCCTGAAGTCTTCTTCACTACTATTGAACCTCTCTCCTTGAAGTTCTTGATGATCCGATAAATGGTTGATTTAGGTGCAATCTTACTAGCTGCAATATCCTTGCCTGTTACTACATATTAGCATGTAAGTGCTGTTCAGATGTCTTCACCGAATATATAATCATCATCGTCATCATCACCATTTATTTATATAGTCCTGGTTTGCCTCTCGACATCCGCTAGGCTTACTATGCCATAGCCTCTACTATATTAATTCTAAGCTGAAAGCAACACAAGATCCTCATACTTCAAAATTAACCCATGTGTATCTCAACATATACCGGAATAATCCATCCCCCACAATGGGGCCAAAAAAATTAAACCAAATAAATTCACTACACAGTACACGTCTTTGGCACCTCTGTACCCACATTCTCTGCAAGCCAAACCTCAATACAGACCCCTTGTAAACAAATGCAATCCTCACTGTCTCCACAGTCACAATCGTCCCAACAAGTTGCTACCCCAATATATAATAATATCTCTACCATAGACATTGATGACTCTGTTACCCTACATTCCATCCAAACTCTCTTACCCTCACTAAAGGCAGACATGAAATCACAGATATAAGGGCATGTGCAGACAATTTGTAAATAATTTATAACTAACTTATTGAGGCTCATGACTCACGACATGAGGAGCTATAATCTATCAGAGCTCACGGATCTCGAGAACAGGCCTAAAATACATGAAACCAACATTTTATGACTCTAATTTTACAAAGAATCAGCTGAATAACAAATGGAATACAAATTCTAATCATATGGCATCATATTAGCTCCACCCTACAAGTGAATGTGAGTATTCTACGGTCTGCCTAATAGAACATTGCTCCTTGTATGGGTTTGATCGTTTTAATTTTAAATGACCAAAGAGGGACACTTACGACTTTATGAAAAGACACACATTTTCATATGTTAATAGATATGTGCATGCCAGCTCTATACAAAGCTACAAATACGTAATTTTAAGCTACCCTTTTAGTACACGTTTTCAGTAATTCAGAGCAGCAAGTACACTGAAGACAATGTAGAACACAATCGTGTATTTCAAAATGATCAAATGTTCCAAACATTTGAGCTGTCCCAATGACATTACTTGATTCCAGTATGGTTCCAACTCTTTTTTGACAATGTATCAAATGCTTGAAACCATTTGGCCTGAGGAATAATATATGTTTGGCTGGTGGTTGCAAAGGAAACAGAAACAATAGCATGCTCATGAATATAATAATAAACTCTCTAGCACCAAAATGACTTACTGTAGACAAGACTTAACTTCATTATGCTACAAACACACAGTGAATAAAGATATAATTATTACACAATTATTTTATATTTCTATTTAAATGTCTGCAATTTTTCTATAACACAATCCTCTCAATTAAACATGTATAATGTGTTTTGGTTCTTACAATAGTACAAACAACAAGGATATCTTTATTTCAACTTTTGGTTAAACAACGTACATATTAAAAGTCAAATGTTCTAGAAGCTACATAAATAAAAATAAGAATAGCTTTATAACTGCTAAGAAGAGCATATTCTCTATATTCTGTATCATGAAATAATGCCCAAACAGAAATAAACAGAGATTCCCAATCAGTGTATCCCCTTGATAGACAAGATGGGTCTGTAAAATATACTTTAGGTGTTAAATAAAATAAAAAAATCAGGAATGTACTGGGAACTAAGCACAGGCAAGCTGTTGATCCAAGCAGCAGCTTTAACCTATTGAGCTACTCGGAGTGCACAAATGCTTCTTTCCTAAATGCAAAAGTTGCATTTTCCATATGTAATGTAACGAAATACAAACACCCAGGGCCGGTGCAAGGTTGCTCGGTGCCCTAGGCAAAGCTTAGGCTTACCGCCCCTCCTCCCCCAACAAAAGTCTCACTTCCCAGACCCTAACACACTTGACATTTCTAATATAAAAATAATAACTCTTACCTTCTCCTGGCTGTCTGGTGGGCAAGGCTGCAGTCCAGATGTACTGATGTCTGACGCAGAATGCTGTCCAGGCTTCACTGCTGCCCAGGGGCAAACTCAGGATATCTAGGGGGAGGCTCCAAATGTTAGATTTCAGAACAAAAAAAAACAAAACTTGACATCACTCACCTGTTACACACTGACATGTCCCTGGCTGCCCAACAACTTTTCTCACACATGCCCTTCTGCCCCATTCTCATATATGCCACCCTCTGCCCATCAGATATTTTCACATATGCTAGCTGCATAACACCAGCTTTACTTATATGCCCCACTGTCCACCAGTCTATCTCTCACATACACCACTGCCCTAAAAATGCCCCCCCCCCCCCCCCCCACATCCACCTGCCTTTCCCAAACAGGCTCCCCTGCCAAACTGCTTTCCTCTCACATATCCCTTGCCAACAAGATTTTTTGTCACATACCCTCTTGCCCTGCAAATCTTTAACAAATAGACAGCATACTGCTTAATGGTTTACCAACCATTTATTTTTTTAGTATTTGCTCACTACTTAGCTCTCATCTGTTGCTTTCTATTAATGTATTCTGTAGATGTAATATTAAATATACTAACACATGCAAATGTATAGAGAAAGGTAATGTCAATGATATAGATAATCTTGACCATTCTTTACTTATTTGCATTTGTTAATGTTTTCTGTAGAAGTAAATTGAATTATAAATATAAAAAGCAACAGAGGAGAGACAAATAGGGAGCAAATACTAAAAAACATAAAAGGGTTCTCAACTCTCCTAGAGTAGCCCTGGCATGGTGAGCTACAGTGGTGCTTCATATGCATCACTGCAACTTGTAGGGGTGCATAACGTTTGTCACCGGACTATTTTAATACATAGACCCCATAGTCTCCCATAGGGGATTTCTGAGTGTGATCTCCCCACCTCCCCCTTTTCCCAAACCATTTGCTCCAGCCACATCTCCGCCAGTTTTTCCAGCCTCCTCCCTCATGTTTTTTGTAACATCCCCTCCCCCCATTATCTATAGCATCACCTTCTCCCACCCATGTTTTCTATAGCATCCTTCCCCCCCCCCCGTTTTTTGTAGCTTACCCATCTCTCCCCCTATTCTCTGTAGCATCCCCATCCCCCCTGTTATCTGTAGCACCCTTCTCTCCCCCCCCCCCCCCACGTTTTCTGGAGCAATCCCTTCTCCCCCCCCCTCTGTTATCTGTAGCATTCTTTCACTTTCCCCCATTTTCTGTAGTATGACTTGCTGCAAGCAGGTTCTCCGTTTGTTGTTTTATCCCTATTGGATTATTCTAGGATTATTACAAGGTACAGGAAAAGAAGGATTTAGTACAACAATAGAGCTGGAGTATTTATTTCTAGTAAACAATTGTTATACTAGGTGTATGTGTCTTTATTTACTGTTAATATGGTTGATGAAATGACATGTTCCAGCTGGGCGCAAAGAGCAAGCTGTCCAAAGCAGTTACTGGCTGGCAATGCTTGCTGGTTCTTGTAGATTTACAAATTGAATACAATTAATTTTTATCTATCTTTTGAACATCTTAAGCCCCCAGATTCCAGTACTTCTCAGCATAGGGCTACTACTCTCCCCATTGTGTGGCCAGCCCAGCCTGGCATAACGTGGTACTGGTAGCTGCTTTATCAGTAGAACTCCATGCTTCTAGTTACTCTGCACTGCTGTTAGTGATTTCTCTTATGGGGGGGAAGTCTACCACTTGGTTTATAAAATTATTTATTTATTCTTTTTTTTAATATCATAGGAAAGCCACGTGCTAGGGATCACCATTATCAGCAAATATCTTTACACTTCAGGAGCTGCAAGTTTTTACGGCTCCTGACAGGTATACCTGGACTTGTGGCCAACACTAAAGTAGTCCATATGTGGTCTGGACATGGGACTACCAGATCATGACAGAAGGTTAAATCAAATAACTATATTAATAATATCACTGATACTAAGCCCACATTGGTTACCGTGAAGGCTTGATCAGAGTGGTGCAACAAATAATACCTGAAGAATCTTTAGAGAGAATTCCGTGATTTCTTGTAGCTCCTTCAATCAATTCATTTCTACTTTCAGCTTATTTCCTATAGTAGCTCACAATGTTTGACATGTATGTGATGCAGATACAGGCACATAGTCCACGGGTAACTGTTTAATATTTAAAGTAAATTTCCCTACTTTGACAAGTATAGCACTTAGACTATTATTTCTAAATAAGTGTTTGGCTAAGAAGCACAATGGTATATTTCAGGTAGTTGTTCTCCTATTCCAGCAATGTTCTCATTTTTGCTATTTTTTAACAAAGCACACATTTGCAGTAATTTGTAGCAAACTAAAAGTAATTTACTTTCATAGATCTAGCACAGGTTAGACAATAAAATATACTTGCAGTTTTGTTAATGTAGATTTATGCCCAATTGCACAACTTTACTAAACGACACTTAGTGGAGCATTTACGAATTGATAAAAAGCCAAAGAGAAGCTCAAATGCGCCAATTCATGTACATTAGAACATCCTCTCATTATGTTTTTTGATGGTTGTGTGAGCAGGTGGTTTGGTTTGTGTGTGCTTGTTGTGGTTTTAAAAACATTGTTGCAAAGCCCTATCCACCATCTTATTTTGATCAATCCTTGAATTACTTACAATGTTTCTTTTGTTCACCTGATTAACTGCTCAAATAACTAATGGTGATATGTGGACTGCTTCATTTACAGCTTCCCCGCGTTACATTCTGAGCTTTTACATTACTCATGTGATCATATTAGTATGTTTGTGCTATACAATTTACCTAGATGCCACAAAAAGCATCATATTTAAAGTAGTGGCTTCAGTCCATTTGCTGACACTACCAGTATGGTATAAATTTATTTTTGGCGTAACTAAAAAGGATCTGCAAAAACCTGTTAGAATATAAATGCTCCTATAAAAACTCACCTTCAGCCTGCGCGGAATCAAACGCATTACTGTAGCTTTTCTCCATGGAAGGCCCAGATTCCACCATGTCCGCCCAGCTCTTCTTATAACATAGAAGGAAACATATGCTTGCCTTGCAATCAGTGCCATTTTACTGCGGCAATCCATTACATATGGCTGTATAAACTGGCACAATTGTGGAGCATCACGTCTCAAAGAAAATGTCTTTGCCCAGCACTTCCACATTTATCCTTTCCAAATGATGCACAAAGTATTTGTATATAATAAGAACATCTAACAAGCACATGTAAGATTTACATAAAATGTCAACTTCCTAAACAAGCTGCAGTAGGCACGAGCATAGATCCATCTCTTCTCATCTCGGAATAGACTGCTTGAGTGTTATCAGTAGGGGTTAAATTGTTTAAGTCCTCAGTAAGTGGACTGAGAAGAGCAACTCTTAGATGATTGAGCATTTGTAGTCAATTGCCCTGCTGCTTTATGTTATGCTTATGATGCTTTTAATCTCATGCTCTCTGTTGTTTAAAAGGACGGCGATTCTTTCTGGTGCAGTGAGCTGCTGCCTTTCCGAATATAGACACTATAGTGAATTTGTGTACATAGACTTATTTAATGTCAAATAAAGTGCACTCATAATGAACGCTGTCATAAAAGAAAATGTGCGATTATTGTACTTGTGGTTGGCATGCAGCTGGCTGCTTGAGGATTTTTTCTTGTAATATTGAACAAATGTCATTTACCTTGTTATGAGTATGTTTGCAGGAGACCTAGAGATGAAATGTCCAAAAATTTGTATAATTAATTACTCAGCAGCATTTAATTAACATGATGCTTCAGTTGATGCGTGACTGACCCTGAACGCCTACAACACATATAGAAAATTGTATAACCTTTAAAATTCACGTGAATGTTTCTTCATATGCTGATTTGTACTTATTAAAAAATATAATTTAAGAAAAAAAAAAAAAAAGGATAGACAACAGGAAACTGTGTGTTGCTACAAGTGCCTATGAAATGTTAGAGTGCCTTTATGGTATCGCAGAAGTAATAAAACACTTCCATGTGGTGGTGTTTTTACTCAGTGGTCTAATAGATAGCTATGAAATGCTTGACTCCTGATGATATTTGATGCTTGACCTGTTGATGAGCTCATGCTAGAATATGAAGCTTGTGAACAAAATTGGAAAACAGAGAGAGCAAACAATGACAAAGTGCCCAGAGCAGAAAGAAGTGCACAAAAGACATGGGTAAGATTTATAGTCAGTAAGGTGAAAACCATGACTGTTCTGTATGCAAGGAACCTAAAGGTTAGCTGCCGAGTTTGGAAAGCTAGAATGAATCCTGTTAAAGAAATAAAATAATGAACTAAAAGCAAACAGTGAGAAAAAGGAGAGTGATACAACTTCAGCTATTGAGGCTGTTTTTAACACCAACGTGGATGGGCCTTCAAAACATGCATGATGTGTTGACTCCAGATCCCTGAACCATCTAAAAGCTTTACTTTCAGAAGTAAGACAGAAGGAGTTTCCATAGCGAACAGACAGTATATGACCGTAGAAGGTAGAGTTTAATACTTTCACTGCACAGTTTCCCTTCCACTCACCAGAAAAATACTTGTAAAGAATATATGTATCTTGCCATGAAAGCAACCGGCTGTCAGTGAAGAAACTCACAAACTATGGCAATGTTGTAATATTCAAGAATGACAGCTGCATGATCACAAAAGGGAATCACACTGTAGCCGAAGGACAAACCACTGATGCAATTGTGCCAGTTGAAAAGAAGCAATCAACACCACTAAGCAGGAACGTCATATTAACTGCATCCATATGTGACACCGATGCTTATGACACAGGAACTCCGAGACAACAAGGATGCTAGTTAATGAACAAATGGCTGATGCTATGAAGATTGACCAGTGGAGCCAGATGATGAAATGTGCTAGCTGCTTGAAAGAGAAAATTGTAATAAATCATTTGTGAAACGGAGGAGTAGCAGAGCTGAACAGTCTCTTGACTGAATACACATGGATGTGTTAATTGATGATCAGTCAAAATACACAATAGTCTACCTGCTTCCCAGCAAAGATGAAATTCTTGAACACCTTGAGGAGGAACAAGTTTGGCAGAATTCCAAAGATACTACATATAGATAACCGGATTAAATGTACAAGTGATAAAGACACAAGCCAACTTGAAAAGGAACATAATTGTGTTCCACATCCGAGTACCATATACCCAGAACAGTATGTTATAGAATCTTGCTGGTGATCGTGTATGGTGCACTATGAGGCAGATATGCCAAGGGCATATTGGGGTGAAGCAATCATTAAATCCTGTTAATTCCAAAATTATGTATCCTGTATGGCTACAGATACAATTCAATATATTAGAAAATTTGGAAGCAAAGACAATGTTTGTGTTCAAAAAAAAAAAGTGTACCAAGTAGAAAGCTCATACAAATTTTAGAATTCTGGTTGGTTACAATCAGAGCAAAACAGGTTACAGAAATCCGCGCCAAGACACCAACAAGGTAATAATTGGCGCAAGCATGATGGCTGATGAAAACTCTGTGTCACTCAAATTTCAGGAGTTTATGTTGATGTGATTTAACTTTTTCAGCATAATACAGTGACAGGGCTTCATAGGAAATTCATTATAGGTATTCATGCTGTAATATGGTGCAGATAAGTAGGAATATTAAACATATATATTTTGATTACTCTGAGTGTGGTGCACAGAAAATGGAAAAGCTTAATTTGGATGAATGCAGCTATACCTCAAATTGGATGAAGTATAGCTACAAGAAGATTCGGATAAAGTGGTTTCTTCGGTTTCTTCATATAAGAGGAGTGTCTGTGTACCTGATCCCTTTTTTGTTTGTGTAAATTGCCAATTTTGTTTTGGAACAAGTTACTCTTTTTTAATGCTTTGCTCTGCTTAATGACTCAGGCCTAAATGTAAAATAATTGTACCTCTTACCACATTGCTGTTTTTTCTATAATTTGAGTAAATATCATGTTAAACTGTTGTGATCCATTTTCACCACCCATCCTCACACAACGCTACACATTGCTACATTCCATTATATTCCATTCCATTGAACAGCACAGGGCTAATAAATCCAAGGTTAACACCCGTATGATGTACTGTGCAATTTTAAACCCTAACATAGTTTATGTGTGTAGGTGAATCCTCAGAAATGATGGCATGGAGTTTTTGCCACTGACAAATGACAGCTCTGTGGAAATCTGTGAAGAAGAGCAATATCCAGAGACAGGCAAGAGATACAGTGAGGAACAGAGGGAGCATTGTTCAGAGAGATCAGCTCTAAGTCTCACACACTATATCACGTGCCATGCAAACTGCATCAATGAAAGATCTCATAGTCTTTACAAACACAACTTGCACAATGTGCAACATAACATCCTCATACCTAGCAATAGTTATGTTTTTATTGGCACAGCTTCAAGCTCCAAAAAGATAATGGCCTATCACACCATAATACCTTATATATTACTAAAAGCTATGACAACCTGGGACTGTTGAGGAATTTAGATTACTTGCATCATTTACAATTATCTTTTATATCTGGACCTATGTAACAAGTGACACATACTTGTTTAATGCAATACTCAAAATCCGAGTGCTCCAGGAAAATGCATTACTTGCCTAGCTCTAAGATTACAAAGTGTCAATGGCTACATGCTTATAGTACAAAATGATTAAGAAAATACCCAAGCAACTGCAACAAACTAATAATGTTCTCTTGCATTATTGGGACTTTCTGTTTCTCTTTGGAAATAGAAGAATTTATCACAATAATTATTCTATAAGAAAAAATGATGAACACTGACGACCAAAGTTTTATCCAGTACTTCTAAAGAATTTTAACTGATAATTGAGTGCAAGGTGAAGACCTACCCTAGGTACTTAATAAAATTACAAATGTTGGTGGGCTTATTGATCAATCTTTAGTTCACAGCACCTCAATATCTACATGTTACATTGTTATGCACCCCTTTGTCTTGTTATAAAGTAATTCTGATCTCACCATTAGTCAAACAGATAATTGTGTAGCACAATAGACCGCTAAGAAAATAATTTCAGGGGACATGACGAATTGAAGCAGGTATTCATTTTTCACAGGATGTAAATAGGTAAATATTTCACTTTAAGAGTGATTGACTTTACCAAAGCCAATTACACTGATAAATTGATTTATTTGTTTTTTTCTGCCTGTGCTATGTGACTTCCCTCTTAAGTAATGTTACTGTACCTAAAATCGGAGCCAGAATCTCTATTCTTTAGCCAACAATGATTATCAATATTTCATTGTTGAATTTGACCTTTAGAAAAATGAAAGAAAATGTTAAGGGGCACAAGTTATATCAATACACCAGATATACAAATACATTATTTTTAAACATCACAGTTTAATGATATATGAAAGTAATTATACCTGCAAGTCATAAAGATGTAGTGCAATATACCTAATACAACTCATATTATGGACATATATACATATATATATATATATATATATATATATATATATATATATGTATTAAAATATTATTTTAGATACTATCTTTGTGAGCCTTTTTCAATAGTCATTGGTATTGTGCAGGTTGGGATAGATTTTGGAAATACTTCTAAAATAAAGACTAATACAGACAAATAATTGGGAGCTCTGCATGATGTTTGTGCTTTCTTTGAGGTTATACATTGTTACAACTCATGAAAAACTTCTAACAGCTCTTTGATTCTTTCTGTTTCAGAACAGAATTTTTATACTGGCTCAAATCATTAAAAATGGATCTATGTATAAAGTCAACCATTAAATTTAATCATTGCTTAACCAGTCGGAAAAAAAAAACAACTGGCAACTACATTGTGTCAAGGAAATATCAACATTTAATGTAATTGTAATACTAAGTGATATAAACCTCTATCATTGCAACTGATGGTCAGCTAAACAGATAATAGGCATTAGGAACTAATCTGGCAATGGCAATGAGAACCATGTAATGGCATGTAATGTGCTCCATAGCTAGGAAAAAAACATGTCAAACTGTTATTTGCCAGTCACAGCACTAAGCCTCAGTACAGCACATGAAGCCTAAGAAGAGCATCCATATTATACTTATTGATAATACCTTTTTATTAATATAGCACTTTTCTCAGAACAGAAATCAAAGCATTTTACATTTTGCAGTCAATGAGGCAGCCATCTTGGGCATGTTCCCTTGCTGTCCTACTTATCATTCACATCAGCTCCTGCCCAATTGGAGCACACACACACTTAGGTCCATTTTTGTCAGAGCTAACAGAGGTCATAGTCCTTACCAGGAATTTTTCATTGTATTTTACTTTTAACACAAGGAAGGTGGCTGGTTCCCTTCCCCAGAACCAGCCTCCTTCCTTCTAGTGGCCGCAGATCTGTTCCTCCCTCCCCCTATATGAGGCCTATTGCATAATACATTAATGTCACATGGGACACACACCATATGACAGGTGCTGTCCCAAGAGAGCAGAGAAGAAAACGCAGCTGAAAGTAACTGAAAGATAAGTATAAGGGCATGGGGGGGCTTATGTCAATGTTGTGTGTGTGTGTATGTTTTGACAAGGGGGCTTGCGGCAATATAATCTGTGTTTGGGATGACGAGGGATTGTGGCAATGTAGTGTGTGTGTGTTTGTGTGTGTGATGACAAGGGTTCTTGTTGCAATGTAATGTGTGTGTGTGTGTGTGATGACAAGGGTGTTTGTTGCAATGTAATGTGTGTGTGTGTGTGTGTTTTGACTAGTGGGCTTGTTGCAATGTAATGTGTGTGTGATGGCAGGGGGGCTTATGGCAATGTAATGTGTGTGTGTATGTGTGTGTGCATGTATGTGTGTTTGTGTGTGTGATGACAAGGGTGCTTGTGGCAATGTAATGTGTGTGTGTGTGTGTGTGTGTGTGTGTTTGTGCTTGTGATGACAAGAGGGCTTGTGGCAATATAATGTGTGTGTGTGTGTGTGAGAGAGAGAGAGAGAGAGAGAGAGAGAGAGAGATGAGAAGGGGGCTTGTGGCAATGTAATGTGTGTGTTTTGACAAGGGGGCTTGTAACAATGTAATATGTGTGTGTTTTGACTAGTGGGCTTGTTGCAATGTAATGTGTGTGTGTTTTGACAAGTGGGCTTGTTGCAATGTAATGTGTGGGTGTTTTGACAAGTGGGCTTGTTGCAATGTAATGTGTGTGTGTGATGGAAGGGGGGCTTATGGCAATGTAATGTGTGTGTGTATGTGTGTGTGTGATGACAAGGGTGCTTGTAACATTGTAATGTGTGTGTGTGTGTGTGTGTGTGTGTGTGTGTGTGTGTGTGATGACAAGAGGGCTTGTGGCAATGTAATGTGTGTGTGTTTTGACTAGAGATGCCCAGGCTCGGTTCCTCGAGAACCGAACACCCCCGAACTTAGCAGATCCGAGTGCCGAGCTGAGCCGGCTCGGTACTTTCGCATGCCCTCAGAATTGAAAACGAAACAAAATGTCATTGTTACGTCGTCGGATCTCGCAAGTTTTGGATTCTATATATACCGCCCTCCACGGCGATCCAGCACCATTTCACAGAGGGATACAGAAGCGGTAGCACAGTTCTTGGCAGTCTCTAGTACAGTTGGGCAGCGTCACAGGTAGAAAAGAAAGAGGAGGGGTAGCAGTGTTCTTTAAAGTCTCCAGTGACATTCAGGAGAGCTCCATTGCTAATTGTCATTGCTGAAATAGAAATAATAGGACTGGCAGGCTTGGTCTTCTAAATCTGCAGTTACATTGTACTGTATTATATAAGTAATACACAAAGAGGAGAGCTCCATAGCTCCATTGCTAATTGTCATTTCTGAAATAGAAATAATAGGGGTGGCAGTGTACTTCTAAATCTGCAGTCACATTGTACTGTGCCATAGCTCACCCAGAAATAGGAGAGGTGTCAGTGTATAGTGCTGAAACAGAAATTCAAATAATAGGGCTGGCAGAGTTAATAAAAATCTCCAGTCACATTTTATTGTGCCATCGCTCATATAGAAATAGGAGGAGTGGCAGTGACCTTGTCACTCTCTAGTCTTCAGTCATAATGATACTAATCCCTGTACCTCAAGTGCTAAAGAGTCTGTTCAAGTGCATAGGGGTTTTAAGTCAGGGAAACCAAAATGTAAATGAAAAGTTTGTACCTTTCTAAAGAAAAGAAACACCTCTTGTCACACGGCGCTCATTCGGCTTCCACAACCGAGGACCAAGACGCTCACCTGTTCCCCATTGAAGCATACTTCAGCTGCTGGCGTCCTGGCTTTGGCTCTGCGCATGCGCAGACCCTAAGCCTTTGTGTCTTCTGTATGTTTCCCATTGATTCTCAGTTCTGGCTCCAAACTTGAAAAAGCACTTCCTCCTTCTCCTTAGTTCCTGTTGATCAAGTTACCTGCCTGATTAGACTCTGTCTGTCTCCTGTACGTTTACTTGGATCCTCAGCGCCTCCTTGTCCTCGTTACCTTGCTGGCTGGATCGTTCACGCTGCATCTGTCTCCGCTGTGTTGCTGTACTGCGGTCTATACCGCTTAGGCTGCACCTGTCTCTGTTACCTTGCTGGCTGGACTGTTCACGCTGCACCTGTCTCCGCTGTGTTGCTGTACTACGGGCTATACCGCTCAAGCTGCACCTGTTACCTTGCTGGCTGGTGGGTGATGGTGGAACTATTTAATTTAATAGTGGGAGCTATTAATTTAATTGAATGGTGAGGTGGTTTGGGGCTATTAGTTGAATGTGGGGCTGAGTTTGGGAAGGAGTGCTATTTATTAAATGTGAATATGAATTATTTGATGCCAGGATGTTTGTTGAAAATGGTTATAATTATTAAACGTAAATGCTATTAATTTATTCCTGTGGCTTTTTTTAGGAATTTTAATATATTTATTTATTTAATGTGAATACTAGCATTTTAATGTTGGGGCAGAGGGAAGCCTAATTCTTAAATGTGGGTGCTTTTGACTTAACGCCGGAGCTCATTGGCGTTTTTTAAATGTCATGTACCCATTTTTTTCCAAATAGGGCCTCCAGCATTCCAGGATCCAGAGAAGTGGCACCTGGGCAAAAGACACCAGCAGCCACAGGTGGTGAAACAGGTAGGAGAGAGCAGGACAGTCTGTTAACTTTATTTTTCTATATTGGCAGTTCCTCTGCACCATGTTATTAAATAAACACAAATATGTATATATTGTTACTGGTTTACTACTGCTAACTTTAGTTACTCATTTTGTCCTACTTTTTATGTATTAGTCAAAGTGTACCCATCACTCGTACACAGAGGAGGCAGCCATTATGTGGGTGAACCAATAATCATACCTTCCAACTGTCCCGATCTCAGCTGGACAGTCCTGATTTAGGGCTTTGTTCCACTTGGGGACATGTTTGTCCCATGGGTGGGAAAGTTGGGGGAAGGGTGGTATGTAATGGGCAGTCTATCACTTTACAGCCCTCTGGTGGTATAGTAATCTTTGTACTAATCCTCATTTGTGTTTGCTCTGCCTACAGTTGATTTAGTCCCGCCCACATGAGACTACTGCCAGAATTTTTTCCAGGGCCAATTTATGTTCCCAATTCGCCCCTGGAAACCAATTAACCTGCAAACATTTCTTTGGACTGTGTGAGGAAGACATAATACCTGAAAGAAACTGATACAAACACATGGAGAACATACAAACTCCACACAGGTAGAGCCCTGATTTGATCAAACTCATGACCCCAGTGCGGAGAGCCAGTAATACTAACTACCATGCCACTGTGCTGTATAATGCTGAGCCCAATGCAGCCAGATCAGTACTGCTATACCTCAAACCCTGTTGAACCTCAATAAGAAGAGACCCCTATTTACATGACAGGAACCGTTGTGCTGTTTTTTCCATTAACATATGTGGTCATGACTGTATGTCACCTCCTTTTTTGGGATTAAAGACATTTATACTGATAAGAACGGTATTTATCTTTGCCTCTTAATAATTTTGTTTCTGCCAGGACAGTCCAGATTTTCAGACCCTAAAATAAGTATTGTTTGGCGAATAGGTTGCATGGATTGTGGATAAGACTTGGGAGGTTTGTCATATATTCCCAGAAGGTTCATTGTGCCTTTATGTTTATTTTTTATTATACATAAGTGATGTTAATATATATATAAACTGATACATATTCTCTGTGTAAACATTGAGTTCTGATGCCACTACTTCAGTTTTTATTAGAATAATGCATGTGTTAGAAAGAATAATGAGCCCTCTACTACCCAGTACTGCAAGAGTATTAGAAGTCTTCTCGAACTATTGTGTATAAAAGTACTCAGTCTACAGCCTTGTGCTTTTATTTGGTCACAACACTTGCTGACTTCTAATATGTCTATCATGTTTGTATTATCCACTTTTCATAGACATGTCAGTATATGGTGCCATAGCATAAGCAAGGTATGACTGACCAAGAAAGGTATGATTACTCTGGGACAAGCAACGTATAATCACATGTAACGGTAGCATCTACATCTAAGGTAGATAAATTCTTGTCCACATGCACTGTCCTTCTTCAGCACTTAGCTGAACTTTCTGTTGGATTAAGATATCGAAGGTTGAAATCCTAGGTCAGGAGAAGTGTCCTTATTCTCTAAAGTAGAATACCACGGGGTATATTTACTAAACTGCGGGTTTGAAAAAGTGGAGATGTTGCCTATAGCAACCAATCAGATTGTAACTGTCATTTTGTAGAATGTACTAAATAAATGAAAATTAGAATCTGGTTGCTATAGGCAACATCTCCACTTTTTCAAACCCGCAGTTTAGTAAATATACCCCCAGGATTCTTAAGGTGATGAGATACAGTATGCATGATTTATATAGATGAATATTTAAACATGTGATGTGAATAGACAATGACTGCGTTCTATTGTGCCGGGCATCAGACATTTATTCTTGAAGTGCTTTGTTTGAATGAGTAATTGGCTGACAATGCATGGTGATTTTTATCTCGAAGTGCAATGTATCACATAAGCAATTTAAAATCTGTCATTTTAATGCAAAGAGATTGAAAGCTGGCAAAACCAGGACCCAACATTAGTACCATTTTGCACCAAATAAAAATGCAATAACTATAATGGACAACGAGTTCTGCAGTTCAACTTACAATCTGTAAAATGTTACTATAAATGTTTTAATAAAGCAATGAAGAATAATACAATTATCTACAATATACAAGTGTGTAAATCATTCACATAAGACTTTTTGAACTCTTAAAAATTTAATTATGCTGAAACACCACCAAGAAATGTTTAGGCAGTAGCAGAAATATCTTCTGATAATAAAGCTTCATAATAAAACTGTAAATTCCACTGATATATTTGAACTAATAAAATACAATATACAGTTGTATGCTAAAGTTGCATTCTTTTTCAATCGATTACATTTTTATCTTTTCACTTAGAGATGCAGCGAAAATACAATTTGATCAAGGGTGCCCAAACCCACACATATAACTGTACTTTTTTTTTAAACTACAATGCTCATATTAAAACAGCTTTAGCCAACATGTCCTTCAAAATATCTGATTTATATTATTCTGACATACTATTTAAAGAACTCAGTAAGTCTGATCTTGTACATGTAATAATTGTTGTTGTCAAACAACGAAAGCTCCATTGGAGAGCATTTATTTAAATAGGCGCCAGGCAGAAATAAGCAGACAAATGTCTGGCAAAATAATTCTGTCATTTCCCCATGCTTAAAGTGATCTGGTGGGGACCCAGGGACCAGGTTTTTTTTACCACTGGAATATGAAAAGTAGGGATGTGCGGGCTCGGTTTTCAAAAAACCGAGCACCCCTTCCCCCCAGAACATCACAAACTCAAGTACCAAGCCGAGTTTTTCATTGCCATTGCTCACACAGACACAGGAGGGGTATCAGTGTTCTTGTCACTCTCCAGTCTCCAGTGACATTGCTCATTGACATTACTAACACAGACACAGGAGGATTATCAGTGTTCTTGTCACTATAATTAGGTTGCCAATTCACATGGTGGACTGTATGATTGGGTAGACTATTCAAATGTGGACAGAATTTTTATAGTGCTTGGGATATGGTGATGGACAAGTCTTGGGACAGGTCTAGGAATTGGTATATGGTTAAGGACAGGTCTAGGGATAGGGATATGGTAAAGGACAGGTCTAGGGATAGCGATAGGTACAGAATAGCAACACGGATAGGGACAGGTCTAGGGATAGGGACAGGTCTAAAAAAAGGGACAATACTGTCTACATTTGAATTTTCAACCTAATAAATACTGTCTACATTTCAATTGTCAGGATGGACACTGTTTTGATCTTGTTTTCTCTCGACTATGCTCAGTTTCTGATTTCCTTAACACTCCTTTCCCCCTCTCAGATCATCATCTCATTAGCTACTCGCTCACCCCCAGTTCTTTACCCTCCCTGCTGTCAAACTATTCCAAGCCTCTTCATACCCGCAGGAATATTAACTCTATTGATTTTCAACAGTTTTCAACCTCTCTTCAACATTTTCTCTCCCCAATTTCTACATTCTTCTACCCTGATTGGGCAGTTCCTCATTTTCACCAAACACTAGCAACTGCCCTTGATCAAGTGGCTCAAGCGACTCTTCATACGCAGCGTAGACTTCATTGTCAACCATGATACACTAAAGTAACACAAATTCTACAAAGACTCTCTCGCAAAGCAGAACATCGCTGTCATAAATCTTCTACATCTAATGATTTCATCACATATACTGCTATCTACCACTCCTATTAAAATGCTCTGGACACTGCAAAACAAACATACTTCTAAATCTCTCATCTATGCTCAAGTTTCTAACCCTAAATGCCTTTTTAGCACATTTAAATCTCTTCTAAACCCTCCTAACCGAAACCCTCCGACTACCATCAGTGCCCAGAATCTTGAAGTTTCTACTCTCTTCTCATCTTCCTACTCTCCCTCTTTTCCCCTTGATCCCATACCTTCACAAATTGGTAGGTCCCTGTCTCCTGTGCTTATTCTACCTCTAACAAAAATCTGTAATCTCTGTCTCAACTGGTATCTTTCCATAACTATTCAAGCACACAGTGATTATTCCTATTCTGAAAAAAATAAATTTTGACCCAAACTCTCTCCCAAATTACCATCCCATGCCCTCCCAAGCTTCTCAAGAAAATTGCCTACACTCGCCTCACACACTTTCTTACAGCAAACAACCTACTGGATTCTCTTCAATCTGGCTTCCACTTTCAACACTCCACAGAGTCCACTGCGTTGACCAAGGTTGTCAATGATTTGATCACAGCAAAAACTAAAGGCCATTACTCTCTTCTAATTCTCCTGGATCTCTTTGCTTTTGCTTGACATTGTTGACCACTCTCTCCTCATACAAACGCTGCAATCCATATGTCTTGAAGGCACTGTCCTGTCCTATCCTGGTTCTGATTTCACCGATCTAATCACTCTTTCATTGTAAATTTATCTGTATCCATTTCCTCTCCGCTCCCTTTATCAGTTGGAGTACCACAATGCTCAGTCTATGTCCTCTGCTATTCTCTATCTACACCACTTCTCTTGGAAAACTAATAAGCTCCTTTGTATTTCAGTATCATCTCTATTCAGATGATGCCCAATTTTATCTATCCTCTCCTGATCTCTTACCATCAGTGTTACCTACCTGACATTTCTATTTCTGTTGATAACATGACCATAAATCCTGTCCCGCAAGCTCACTGCCTAGGTGTAATCCTTCACTCACAACTATCCTTTTTTACCCATATCAACTCTATATCTAAATCATGTTGCATACAGCTAAAAACATTTCCAGAATATGCATGTATCTCACACAAGACACTGCAAAAACTTTAATTCATGCACTCATCATCTCCCACTTTGACTACTGCAATTCCCTCCTTACTGGTTTTCCCAAAATCAGATTCAAACTCCTACAATTTATTTTGCATGCAGTGGTTAGATTGATTTTCCTTGCAAATTGTTTTTCCTCTGCTGAGCCACTCTGTCAGTCTCTACATTGGTTGCCTGTTTTTCAACGAATCCAATATAAAATTCTTCTATTAACATACAAGGCCATCAACAAAATTGCACCAACATACATCTCCTAACGTGTCTCAAAATATCTCCCAACTTGACACCTCTGTTCTACACAAGATCTGTGTCTCTCTTCCACTCTCATCACATTCTCCCTTTCCTGGTTACAGGACTTTATTGGGACTGCACCCACTTTGTGTAATTCCCTTCCTCCCACAATAAGACTTTCCTCTGGTCTTTAAACCTGCAAGCGTTCTCTGAAAACCCACCTCTTCAGACAAGCTTATGATTTTCCGCAACCACCATCTTAATTTCCTGGTTACCGTATTACCACTCTCTACACAGCTAACACAAGTCAACAACCCTCTGAACAACGTTGCTATGTGACTGATCATACAGTCCATTCAATACTTTTTACCTTTGCGTTCTAGCTGAAAAATATGCAATATGATGAAGCACTTACCCTTGTGTATCAAACTCCCATTATCCCATAGATTGAAAGCTTGCGAGCAGGGCCCTCTTACCTCTATGTCTGTATGTAATACCCAGTATTGTTTTATTACTGTTTGTTTCCAAATGTAAACCGCTATGGAATTCGCTATATAATTTTTTTTTGATGATAATGATGAATTGTAATACTGTTAATGTCATTATAGTGTCGACTTTATAACCTTGTCTAGTCTGCTGCCAATCAATCATATTATGTCAATCCAACATAAGGGTTGGTGAGAGGGCCAAAGGACAATTCCATCTTGCACCACTTTTCTTTTCTGCCACTGCTGTGTGGCAATGTTTCCTAGATGTACTATAAACTGCTGTGTGTTTGTGCTGGTGCTCTGTTGCTTAGTAACCATCCAGCTCGCAGCAGTCTTTGACTTAAACTGGATAAAAATAATATTGTGACCTGTCAAAATTGATTGGAAATCCGGGTCAGAACCAGCTGAACAGTACGGTATACAGGGAGCATCCAGAGAATAGTCAGGGCAAGCCAGGAGTCAAACCAAATGAGCAATCAGATACCAGAACATAACCAAGAGAATATTCAGAGAATCCAAGCCGAGTCAGAACCAAGATATACAGGGCACAGGAGCAAGGTAGTGAACCAATACTCTGGCACCCTATAGGTGCCAGAGGCTTCTATATAAGCAGCAAGAGACACTCTAATTGGGTGAAGAAATCTCAGCGGTAACCGCCGACCGACGAGCGCAAAGCGTCCCGTTGCCTAGCAAGGGGACACGCAGCCTACAGCATATGCGCATACACAGCATGCAGGAAAAACAGAGGAGCATCCCGTTGCTAGTCAAAGGGGTGCGGTGATCGTCAAGGTACAAGCGACTGTCTCCTGCACCTAGTGGTAGAGCGGAGACCGCGCCTGACAGTAGGAACAAGAAAAGAACAAAATTATTTTATTTTTTAACAATTTTTGCAAAAAAATACAGATCCAAAACCAAAACACATTAGGGCGGTTTTCCAAAACCAAAACCAAAACACGAAGTTAATACAGATCCAAAATCAAAGCCAAAACATGAAGGTCAGTGAACATCCCTAATGAAAAGTGGTGATTTGTTGACAGTAGTAAATAAAGTCACTTTTTCAATTGCTAAATATAATGTATACACACAAATTATTGTGATAATGTGCTGTATTTGTGAGTGGGATTGCCTATTGGAATACATTATTGCTGATCCCAATCACTGTTTCTTGACACCTGTCATTTATCAACTTCATCTTCTCCTTCCTGATTCTGAACTGGTTTTCTGGTTTGACATTGAGCTGGATTCTTGAACTGCTCTTGCCTTCACATTACTCACTTGCTGTAACTATAATGGTTAGTTACTATAGTTTGTTGCACAAGTACTAGGGGCAACTATCTACCATTGAATATAGTGAGTTCTATGAAAAAATGGGGCTACTAAATCATGACTAGGCTGGTGTCACTAGTAAACATTATAGTAAGTAGATCCTTATATGTGGTAATAAAGTAGATCCTGTGATTCCTATGACTCTGTTTTTATACAATGTCTTCCTCACAAGACATCATTCCAATCTGGGATCTCTACTACATGCGGCTACTGTTCTGTACAATGAACAGAGTGCATGTAAAATAAAATGTGGAACAAGGGACCTGACGTGTCACAGTAACACCGAGTAGCTTTATGTTTGCAATAGAGGGTAGGAAGTCAGGTCTTGTGATTAGTGTCCAATTAGAGCTCTTAGTCTGAACTGCTAACAATGCAATACTGAATTGCACTTTAGTCTTACCGTACAATTGGAGACTTAAAAGCACAACAGACTGTCATGACGTAAATAATTACAATAAAAGTTAAATAATGTTAATGAAACTGCACATTCATAATGCAAGCAATAAACAGTTACTACTCCAAATACCATGCACATGTTCTATCTTTCTATTGTTCTTTGTACTGTTGAGAGCATATTAGAAATGCAAACAGAACACTACTTTTTTAAAACGCAAACAATATTTGAAGTTATATGTTATAGAAAAGAAGACATCTGACATAATGGCCTGAAAATGTTCTCTGCCAGGTAAAGAGAACAGAGGAGGTTATCGTAAGGTGGATTTAGAGGCACTAAATCAGAATATAAGCGAAGATTGCCAGGAAGGACTAAATTAATATAGTGCATACAACGCCCTTTTGTAAAATAATTTTTGCTTTTGACAGCTTGTTGGAAATTGAGTTACTACCAAAAATACATTTTTTTTCACACAACTACCCTGAATGTGCAAATGACATTTGGATGACAATGTATCATGATTTTTAGCCCACAGTAGAATACATCATATAAGCAATTTAAAATATGTCATTTCCAAGCAAAGAAAGATTGCTGCATGTGGCAAACAAATATAAATGCAATAAATATGATTGGAATGGAACCTTGTTTGTGCTGGAAAGTTGTAGCTGATTGACTTGTGAATTGGATTTTTTCCAACACTAAAGGCCAACTTCACAGTTCATATGATGAAGATTCACTGACAACTAATTGTACACCAGCATTGTTCTTGAACTGTTATTACAAGACGGAAATATCAGCTGGGGGAAGGCCACTTCATTGCAATTAAACCAGCTGCAATATAAGATTTGGCATCTTCATGAAAAGGAATATAGAAAATTATACTGTTGTTATGTAATTGTTTAAAAAAAAGATAAGAGAAATTACAGATATAGGCAGCATTATAATGCCAAGTGAGTCAAATGCACTATTGTGAGGGGAGGATTCATAAATAAACCATTTATGGTATATTTTGACAAACTAAAAGATTGTTGTGAGATGAGGAAAGACCACTGCATATGTGCATATCTTATGACTCATATTCATTGTTCTCCTAAACTAACGCTAAACAAATGATAGTTTCACCCTGAAAAGCTACTTGATAATCTTTGGTTAGGTGCGACTCACAATAATAGACTTTGTCTAGCAAGTTCATTTTTGAACACTAGAATCTCTAGATGGTTCAGTGGATATGAATCAGAAGTCATTACACAAAAATAGTGTCAAAATACTCATTTTACAATGGCCAATTAAAAGATTTATTTGAATACTGTCATGAAAACCCGTCAAAATTATATGTAGGTCAATCTAGCAAGGTGCCATTTTTAGCGTATGTTGCAGTTATAACATTAAATAATATTATGAAAACTTTATGAGGCTGTAATGCATTATATAGTTTTCTGCCCAAATGGTATCAGTGCAATAATGTTTAAAATGTGTTTAGCGCTCAATTTATTTCTAAGCTTTATTAGGTGTTTCTGTCAGTATAAAGTCAGAAAATAAACTGGTTAAATATATGGTGATGTGCTAGAAAAATATTCCTAAGAATTGATAAAAGTAATCATATATCATGGGCTAAGTTAGGAAGTTTGATGAAAATAATTTTCAAAAGAATGTGCAATGCAGACAATGTAACTGCTTTGGTATTAAGTTTACATGAAACCAGTCTGAATGCGTTAGAATGGGCCTCCATGCCATTTGCAAAATTCAAAAAGAGAATTGTGCAACTGTATCACTGTCACACAAATGGAGATTTTTCCAACAGAAAAATACAAAGTATTGTTATGAGTTACATAATGTAGAGAATCCTTACATTTTTAGAATTCAAGAACTTAAAAATCAAAACTCTCTAAAGACAGAAATCAGGATAGATTTTAGAACCTATTCTTGGCTTAGTGTTAGAAAGTTGAGCTACTGTCAGGGTAAGCACAGTGGCCTAGTGTTTAGCACTTGTGCTTCGCAGCACTGGGGTCATGAGTTCGATTCCCAACCATGGCCTTATCTGTGTGGAGTTTGTATGTCCTCCCTGTGTTTGCGTGGGTTTACTCCGGGTGCTCCGGTTTCCTCCCACACTCCAAAAACATACTGGTAGGTTAATTGGCTGCTATCAAAAATTGACCGTAGTCTCTACCTCTCTGTCTGTATGTGTATGTATATCTATATGTCTATGTGTGTGTCTATATTAGAGATGGTCACTGACCCCCGTGTTTTGGTTTTGGATCTGGATTACCATCGTGTTTTGGTTTTGGTTTTGGTTTTGCAAAACCGCCATTGCGTGTTTTGGTTTTGGTTTTGGTTTTGTTTGGTTTTGTTTTGCTATATTTTGGGAAAATCCATGTTTTTGGGCCTAAATTAACCCAATTTAGTGCTCCAACTGTTTTAGAGACAAGTAATCTAATTGTTGAGGTAATAAATCATCCAAAAAAACAGTTTAATTCTTCGTTGGTAGGCCTATTCTACACACAAAACAGATTGTCTTCCTCTCCATCTATGCATATTGGCAATGCAGCCATCGTCTTTGAATGTATATTACACCCTACACTTATAGTTAAATATGTAAAGAAATGGAAAAAGCCAGTTTGGTTTCTGTCTCTCAAGGCCCCCCTCCACTTGTATAAAATACCAAAAAATTCAGCCATTATAGACTGTACAATATTAATTGACATGGAGAAAGCCAGTTTGGTTTCTGTCTCTCAAGGCCCCCCTCCACTTGTATAAAATACCAAAAAATTCAGCCATTATAGACTGTACAATATTAATTGACATGGAGAAAGCCAGTTTGGTTTCTGTCTCTCAAGGCCCCCCTCCACTTGTATAAAATACCAAAAAATTCAGCCATTATAGACTGTACAATATTAATTGACATGGAGAAAGCCAGTTTGGTTTCTGTCTCTCTAGGCCCCCCTCCACTTGTATAAAATACTAAAAAATTCCGCCATTATAGACTGTACAATATTAATTGACATGGAGAAAGACAGTTTGGGGTCACTCTGTCTCTCTAGGCCCCCCTCCACTTGTATAAAATACCAATAAATTCAGCCATTATAGACTGTACAATATTAATTGACATGGAAAAAGCTAGTTTGGTTTCTGTCTCTCTAGGCCCCCCTCCACTTGTATAAAATACCCAAATATTCAGCCATTATAGACTGTACAATATTATGAAAAATGGACAAAGCCAGTTTAGGGTCACTCTGTCTATGACACTCTACCCTTAAGGATAAATTGCCCTAACAGCAGCCTTTCAAGATGGTATGTGATATGGAAATGCCACAAGTCCCTTTCCTCTTTGGGGGTAGATTGCACCCTACACTTACATAGAAAGTTTTAAAAAGATGTTATCGGCATCATCTTCAGCTTAATCCTCACCCTCATCAGTGTGTACGTCATCATCACAGACTATCAATTCATCGCCGCTTGAATCCGCCATTAGAGAACAGTCAGTGCTTGGATGTCTTGGATGGTGAAGGTCTATCTCGTGGAAGATGTAGTTCATTTTTATAAACCTCATTTTCTCCACATTTTTGGGAAGTAACCTTCTACGGCGATCACTGACTAAGTTCCCTGCTGTGCTGAACACTCGTTCAGAGTACACACTGGAGGGTGGGCAGCTTAGGTATTGCAAAGCAAGTTTGTACATGGGTTTCCAAATGGCCTGCTTTTCTTCCCAGTAAGGAAAGGGACTGTCTGACATTTCCATATCAACTACCTCTTGAAAGTAATCCTCCACCATCCTTTGCATGTTTATACTCATATTGGATGGAGTTAAGGGCAAAGTGACACATTTTTTTGAAAAATCCTTCAAACCAGCCCAGATGTTAAATTGTTCTCGTCTGCCCCCTGTGTCTTCCCTGCTTCTTTTTTGGAAATTTAATTTTTTACGAGCAACAGCTTGAGAAAGTGAAGGAGGACACGTCGTCAAGCCGAGGCCCAGTTCAGCGGCCAACTTGCTGAGCAATAGCTCCTTGCAAAAGTTCACATCTCGCTCATTTACAAGTAAAGACTCAATGTAGGTTTTAAACCTTGGATCAAGCACAGTGGCCAAAACGTACTGATCCGAGTTCAAGATCTTAATAACTCGAGGATCATTGTGAAGCGAATTAAGTACTTGATTGACAAGGCCAACATACTTTGCTGAATTGCTTGCTTTCAGCTCCTCCTTCATTTTCTCAAGCTGCTTTTCCAATAGTCTAATTAAAGGAATGACTTGGCTCAAACTAGCAGAGTCAGCACTGACCTCACATGTCACAACTTCAAATGGTTTCAGCACCTTGCACAGCACTGAAAGGATTCCCCACTGTGCAAGAGTGAAATACATCCCCCTCCTTTCCCAATGTCATGACTTGTGCAATATGCTTGGATGGCTTTGCGCTGTTCCTCCATCCTCTGAAGCATGTACAGGGTGGAATTCCACCGAGTTACCACCTCTTGCTTAAGTTAGTGGCAGGGCAAGTTAAACTGCTCTTGGAGCTGCTGTAATCTCCTACATGCTGTGGCTGAATGCCTGAAATGGCCTGAAATTTTACGGGCCACCGAAAGCATCTCCTGCACCTCACGGTTATTTCGTAGGAAGCTCTGCACCACCAAGTTGATGGTGTGAGCAAAACAGGGAATATGTTGGAAATCACCCAGCTGTAATGCTCGCACTATATTGTTGGCGTTATCTGAAATGACATACCCTGGGGAGAGTCCGAGTGGTATAAGCCATGCATCAATCACATCTCTCAGTTTGCGTAACAAATTGTCAGCCGTATGCCTGTTAGTGAAGCCGGTGATACAAAGAGTGGCCTGCCTGTGACAAATGTTACGTAGTGGTGTACATGCTGCTGCTGTTCCTGCTGGTGAAGGTGAATGACCAACCCAGTGGGCTGTCACAGTCATATAGTCTTTGGTTTGGCCACTTCCACTTGTCCACATATCTGTGGTTAAGTGAACAGTGGGCAGAATGGCATTTTTCAGCGCAATCTCTACATTTTTACACACTTTTTGGTATAGTTGTGGAATAGCTTTACGGGAGAAATGGTGTCGCGATGGAATTCTGTAACGCGGACACAAAACCTCAATTAACTGTGAAAAACCAGCTGCGTTTATTGTGGAGATTGGACGCAGATCTAACACTAACATTGCAGCCATGGCGTCTGTGATTCGCTTGGCGACTGGGTGACTGCTGTCATATTTGCTTCCCCTCGCAAATGATTGTTTCACAGTTAATTGCTGAAATGTAGGACTGCTCATTTTATTCACCTGCCTCTGGGATGACGATTCACCCCCAGCAGCAGCAACAGCAGCAGCAGGACTAACGCTTTCTTCAGAGGAATCAATAATAGTGCCGGAGTCATCCAGCCTCAAGTGGGATGCCGGGCTAACTCCGAGCGCTACTGAGGATATTGATGAGGATGGTGTGGTGGGTGTATTTTGTAGCCGTCGGTATGTCGGTGAGCGGAGGGTCTTAGCTGATAAGGGAGTGCTTGTATTCTTTTGGGAAGAACTTTCAGCTTTTCCCAACACTTTGCCATGAACTCTCGTTAAATGGCGTAACATAGACGAGGTTCCAAGATGGTTAAGGTCCCTCCCTCGACTGACTGTGGCTTCACATACACTACAAATGGCTATACAATTGTTGTCTGGATTTGGGTAGAAATAATTCCACACATAAGAAGTGGATTTTTTTGTTTTATGCCCAGGCATGACAATGGCCTTTTTCTTGTCACGTGCCAGAACTGCTGCCACTGGTGCAGGACTTACACAAACAACCTCATCCTCATCAACATCCTCATTAGCGCCCTCGTCGCCTACACAAATCTCCCCCTCATCCTCTTTTAATTCCAAAGTGGCATCCTCAATTTGGGTATCACCGGCCCCACTCGGGCTATTAAGGCAAACATCAGCAGAATTCTCACGATTAGACATCCCACTGTTGGATGGACTCTCCACAGGGATTGTTGTCATTTGTGAATCAGAGCAAATATTCTCCTGTAATGCCTCACTGTTATCTTGCAGCTCGGCTTTGACGCGTAACAGTAGTTGTGCACCAATTGTAGGCTGGGTAACTTTTTGGGATCTGCCACTAATAGCCAAAGGTGAAGGCCTCATTCTCTCTTTGCCACTGCGTGTGTAGAATGGCATGCTTGCAATTTTTTTTTTATCGTCACTTAACTTTTGCTCAGTTACACTTCTTTTTCGCTTCAATACAGTAAATTTTTTTTTGGTTTTTGTTTTTTGCACTAATTTGAAAACACTCTGTTGTTTGACATCGCCTTGGCCAGATGACGTACTGGGAACACTAACATCAGGACTGGTGACAGAACCTGGTTGCTCATTTAGATCATATGTGGACTGCTTTGAATCCATTCTGAGCGCAAACCACTGGGGAGTGCTAAAAATTATTTAGTAGATTCTGCTGACAGTTATGACTTTTGACAGCCAGAAATATTAATGCACAATTAGGGAGGACACCCCAAAAGCACTGAGGAGTGCTAAAAATTATTTAGTAGATTCTGCTGACAGTTATGACTTTTGACAGCCAGAAATATTAATGCACAATTAGGGAGGACACCCCAAAAACACTGAGGAGTGCTAAAAATTATTTAGTAGATACTGCTGACAGATATGACTTTTGACAGCCAGAAATATTAATGCACAATTAGGGAGGACACCCCAAAAACACTGAGGAGTGCTAAAAATTATTTAGTAGATACTGCTGACAGATATGACTTTTGACAGCCAGAAATATTAATGCACAATTAGGGAGGACACCCCAAAAACACTGAGGAGTGCTAAAAATTATTTAGTAGATACTGCTGACAGATATGACTTTTGACAGCCAGAAATATTAATGCACAATTAGGGAGGACACCCCAAAAGCACTGAGGAGTGCTACAAATTATTTAGTAGATACTGCTGACAGATATGACTTTTGACAGCCAGAAATATTAATGCACAATTAGGGAGGACACCCCAAAAGCACTGAGGTGTGCTACAAATTATTTAGTAGATACTGCTGACAGATATGACTTTTGACAGCCAGAAATATTAATGCACAATTATGGGGGACACCCCAAAAGCGCTGGGGAGTGCCAAATATGAAGAAAAAATAATAAACCTCTATCCTCCTCTCTGCACTAGCGATTTTGGTTAGAGCAATTGCAAGAACAATATTGTATTCTCTGTCCCTGCTCTAATTAGCCTATGACTACACCCTGCTCTCTCCCTCTGTCAAATGGCGATGGATTGCTGTGGAGGCGTGTATTTATAAAGTTGAAGTATCGCATGAACCGAGCCCCGAGATCCGACGACGTCACAATGACGTTCGGCCTCAATTTGGATTCGGAATGGGCGGGAGAGTACCGAGCTGCTCAGCTCGGTACTCGGATACCCAAAGTTTGGGTGGGTTAGGTTCTCGGAGAACCGGACCCGCCCATCTCTAGTCTATATTAGGGAATTTAGACTGTAAGCTCCAATGGGGCAGGGACTGATGTGAATGAGTTCTCTGTACAGTGCTGCGGAATTAGTGGCGCTATATAAATAAATAATGATGAAGCTCTCATTTAGGACTTGGACTAATTTTAGAGCTATGTAATGGTGAGGATTAAGACTATTAGGTCAAGGTTGATGTTATCATTGTGTTTACTATTTGTTTTATTATTCTTTTTGTTTGATCCAAAAACTTGTGGGATCACCTTTGTCTCCTCTTTAAAACAATGGGCCTGCTGATATTGATTATGTGTCTGCCATTGACTATCATTTGGTTACTACAGAAGCATTGATAATAACTAGGAAGCAATGTTCATATTCCCTTGTAGTATACTTCTTATACACACAGGTGCTCATTTAGAGCTGGTAGTAGGTCTGTTTTTTCCCTAAAGTATGCATTTCTGTACTGTGCATGCTTGTATTACTAGGTCAAGGTTGACGTTATTTCGTTCACTTTTATTTATTATTATTATTATTTTAGTTTGACCTAGAAACTTTTGGGATTACCATTGTCATCCAATTTAAAAGGAGAGAATTTCCTCTTTAAAGCAAACTGTTTGCTAATATTGATTTAGTGGCTGCTCTTGCCATTAAATATATATATTTAGTTAATGCACACAACTAAAGTATAATGTATAATGTATGATTTGCTCTAGGAACTCCTAGAACAAAACATACATATTTAACATAAAGCAACAAATGAAAACTTTTTTCTAAATGACCACTAAAAACCTTTTATCATATATTCTAAAGTGCTGGAATAATTGTGTACATGTTTCATGGAGAGTTTGAACTTTATTGTTTTCACTTTTGATAGAATATTTTCTTACATGCTTTCATCATCTATATCTAGTTCCCATATCAGTGCGTTTCATTGGGCTAGAGTATACATAGTCCAGCAGTCAATTAACCTATAAGAACCCACCATAGATTTGAAAATAACATATTTTATATAGTATACACATATTAACACACACTTTTATCAAAATACACTATATAAAAGAAAGTTCCAGAAAGCACCTTGTAAAAGACTGCAACTGGAAGCTGCTGAAATTATACTATTGCCTTGAGAGGAGTATTACACTCTTTGGGCCTGAGTCATTAAGGAAAATAAGGCAAAAAAAAAGAGAAAATGTCTTCAGACAAACCATGTTACAATGCAAGGGGTGCAAATTAGTTTATTATTTTGCATATAAGTTAAATACTGGCTGTTTATTCATCTAGCACACAAGTACTTTATACATTTATTTTTATACTGAAATTTAAAGTTGATCTAGGAAATCCCCTATCCCAACTATAAATCTCTGTCCACATTTTATATTTACCTCCTCCAATGCAACATGGTTTTGCCCAGGTGCAAAGTTAGTCCTTTTTATGTTTTACTCTCCTTCATGACTCAGGCCCTTTATCTCTGGGGGCCCTGCTTATGCAATCCTCTGTCTGCTCCCTGACCCCCACCACCATATCATCTGGCTAATATCAGTTTGAACTGAGTAGTATGAAAAATATGTAAATAAATGTTATAAGGGATTTATATGTATATAGACATATATTGTATTTTTCCTGCCCTATGACTCCAACATTAATATATATTTATTGCTGATATAATAGCCATGTATTGCAGAAAAAAAATTGTTAATATCACCTGTTAATAATATAGTCATTAATAGCAAAACATTAACAAAATGAAAAAATCTTTTCCCCCCAATAAAATACATTTATTATGATATTATGAATGTCTGTACATAAAATGCATTTCTACAGTTGCTCCTGATTGTAAACACATGATCTAGCGTACATACACATCAGTCAACACTATCACTCGACACTACACCCGACCTGTAGCTGGTGCAAGTGATACAACAGAAATACACGTGCCTTTGAGATGCCCAAAGCTTCAATAAAACACTGCTGAGTATGTTCGAGCTTGGCACTTCCTTACTGCCCTTACGTGCATAGGCCCATTCCCCTCCCTATTCTGCTCATGAAGTCATAGGCTGTAGTAAGGGTCCTTTGCACTCGAAGATTATTTGGGGGTTGCTGCGTTTACTAGCATATGGTTTGGTTCTGGGCATGTGCATCTTTGAAAAGCAGTCGACTGCCACCCAAACAATATCAAACGTCTTGCTAGGAGAAAGGTTGGAGATAAAGTCCATAGTGATCTGGGATCAAGGTCTAATAGGGAGTGGTAAAAGTAGAAGAGGACCGCAGGAAGATTGCCAAGTAATTTTGTGTTGGGTGGAAACTTCTCAAGTCGCCACAAAACGCCATGGAATCAGAAATGGAAGGTATGCCAACAATAGTTCTGGAGATGAGTTCAGTAGTCTTGAAAATCCTGGCAAAATACTACCAAAATGAGAGGAATGGCATCAATGAAGAAGCTTCTTCCAAAGTTTCAGGGGGACAAAGGTCTTGCCTGGAGGTGAAGTGGGAAAAGAGGTCACTGAGGCAGAAAGTAAACACTTGGTTATTGGACCCCTTTATGTCTTGCTCATTAATAAAGGCTCAGAAAAGGGCATCTGCCTTCTTCTTTTTGTGACCCTTTTTGAAGGTAATGTGAAGGTGAAAAATGGGAAAAAATATAAGGACCAGTGGACCTGGCGAGCATTGAGACACTGGACGGTTTTGAGGTAAAATATGCTCTTATGGTTGGTGAACATGGTAACTGGGAACAAGGAACCTTCCAAAAGATGAGAGGGCTAACTTCATAGCCAAAAGTTATTTATCTCCAATGGTGTAGAGAAGAAGGCACAAGGATGTAGTCTCTTTGAAAAAGAATTTTGAAAAATAACTGCCCCCATTCCTATTGCAGAGGCATCAACTCCAGAAAGAATGGCGAAGTGGTGTCACATTGCTTGAGAACAAGGACAGAGGAGAAGTTTTTGCTGAGAAAATCAAAGGGCTCTTGGGGACTAGACTTTTACATTGGCTCCTTTCGGTGCCACTATAGGAGTGACCAGTGCGGAGTAGCCTAGAATGAACTGTCTGTAATAGTTGGCCGAATCAGAGGAGTTGCTGTATGGGCCAAAAGGTAGTGACCATTCCAATATAGCACAGACTTTTAATGGACCCATTCGCAGCCCTAATCCAGAGACAACATACCCGAGAAAGGTGATCTGGGTGGATTCAAAGGAACACTTCTTTAACTAGCAGAACAGACGATTCTGGTGGATTCAAGAGAGAACTCAGAAACCTGGTGATAATGAGAAAGTGAGATCCCTATCAGAATGTTGTCAAAGTAAACTACCACACATTAGTAGAAAAATCTCCCTGAACATCTCGTTCACGAAACTCTGAAAGATTGCAGGTGCATTTCAAAGCCCGAAGGGAATGACTAGATATTTGTAGAGTTTGTCCCGGGTATTGAATAAAGTCTTCCATTTGTTCCCACTAAGAATTAGGATTAAATTGTAAGCACCCCAAAGGTCCAATTTAGAGAAGATTCGAACGCCTTTGATGCAATCAAAATGTTCAGTCACAGAGGAATGGGGGACCGGTTCTTGATGATGATAGGGTTCAGACAGCAGTAGTCGATGTAAGGATGCAAGGTCCCATCCTTTTTCTTCAAAAAGACAAAGCCAGCACCAGCAGTAAAAGAGGAAGGCCTAATAAAATCTCACTGAAGGTTCTCCTTAATATATTCGGTCAAAGCTTGGGTCTCAGGAAGAGATAAGGGGTAGACTTGGCTCCTCTGCAGTTCTTGCCAGGCAAAAGATTGATAGGGCAATCCCATGGATGATGAGGTGGAAAGGTCTCTGATTGAGGATTCATTAAACAAGGAGCATTGAGTGGGGAATAGAAGGACTGACTGCCCCAAATAGTGTAAACACAGAGTGAACTGGTTTGATTTTAGTAATGCAATGTGACTTGCAAGCCGATCTCCATGCTTGACAAGACCACTTGAGGTGAGTGTTATTGAAGCCACGGGAGACCCAAAATTACAGGGCAGGATGAGAAAAGAGATTTGTTCAAAATGTAAGACTCACACTTGAAGGGTAAGAGGAGTGGTCTGGAGCTGGATGCTCCCATTAGAGATGCCGCTGCAATCTTTGGCAGTGATAAATTCTGGGACTACTAGCGAAGTAGTAGGCAGGGACCATTGATTCACCAAAGAAGATGAGATTAAATTCCCCATGACCCAGGGTCCAAAAGGGATGAGAATGATGCGGCGCTCAGCACCAGAGAAAAGGTGGATGGGGGGGCACAAAGGTAAGTGCGCTGGGCACCAACCGAGTGGTCTGTGGGTGCAGTGTGTGACATAATGGTTGGATAGATCATGTCTTGATTTGCTGACATCTGCCAAAACTGATTAATATATAATTTAATATTATTGGGCTAGTTTTATGACTGGATCACCTTCATATTATCATAACTTCTGGAGAGAGCTCAGGAGCTCCAGGTCTGTACAAGACATAGGGGAACCTGTGGGATCATGGCACATACACAAAGGTATGTTAAGTTCGAGACAGAGCAGGCATGGCTGGGCAAGTTCTCCATTGGGACCTAATGTATACCAGTTTTGGGCTCCAAATATATCAGGAGTAGCACAGGTCCTGCCCTAGAGAATACCTACTTTCCTACCTGCAACTCTAGGAAGCTCTTGCTGGGTCAGATCCGGTCTGTTTCCATATCCAGTTCACCACCGTTAATTTAAGCTGAGGCTTCAGCTTAATCTCCTGGATCATCATCACCTCCAGTGTCCTTTATCTTCTGGGGCCCCACATGCTTCAGGAGTGCTCTAATGACTGCCTACTGTCTGAGAGCACTTCATCATCATCATCATCATTTATTTATATAGCGCCACTGATTCCGCAGCATTGTACACAGGACTCATTCACATCAGTTCCTGCCCCATTGGGGCTTACAGTCTAAATTCCCTAACACACACACACACACACACACACACACACACAGACTAGGGTCAATTTGTTAGCAGCCAATTAACCTACCAGTATGTTTTTGGAGTGTGGGAGGAAACCGGAGCACCCGGAGGAAACCCACACAAACACGGGGAGAACATACAAACTCCTCACAGATAAGGCCATGGTCGGGAATTGAACTCATGACCCCATTGCTGTAAGGCAGAAGTGCTAACAACTTAGCCACTGTGCTGACATTGGAACAGACCCAGATGGCCATGGTCCAATCTCCCGCTGGAGACTGGAGCACTGCTGGAGCCAGTACCCTAAAGTTTTTGGAGTCTACCTTACCTACTGAGACCAATGCCTGGCTCTTGCTCTTTGCCAGGTGGATCAAGCCTGCAGTCCTCAGTCGGCCATCTGAACACTGTGCATTGTGCACAGTGCATTGCCATCTTTGGCAGTGGAGCTGCTACAGGTGGGGACTAAGAGGAGAATGAGAAAAGGAGCACATGTGGCCTGTCCAGACCCTGTGGTCACGTTGAACAGCTGGGACAGTGTTCCATCCAATTGTTTTGATGCTCTGCTTACCAAATCAAGGTCCTTGCACTATCACAACCTTTGCACCATTGAGGCTTCTGCACATATCTGTGTCCCTGCATCATCTATCCCTCTGCCCCATCTAGGTCTCTGCACCATCCAGCTTTCTGCATCACCTCTACTGGACTTTTTCACTTTCTGGACCTTACTGGTTTCTGTACCATCTAGGACTCTGCACCATCTAGGACTCTGAACCATCCAGACACCTGGACCACCTTAATCAGAGGCATAATTTTGGCCTCTGCACCTTCTAGCCCTCTAGCCAATTTGAACCTTCCAGGTTTCTGTACCATCCAGGCCCCTGCTCCATCTTGGCCTATTGTGTTTGATTACCTCCTCTCATTTAGAATGCAAGCGCTCAAGGGTAGGGTCATCTTCCTTTTGTCTCATGTCTGTTCACTCTCCCTCCTCCTTGCGTGTCCCAGTCATGTCCAATGCTGAATTGTTTCTGTTTGCAATGCAATGTGTTCTATTGTTTGCATCCATGCATTTCTTATTCTTCTCTACTCATGTACCCATTGTTATGGTTACGGTTCCCATGTATATCTTATCTCTATGATTATGTCAGGTGCTATAGAATCTGTGGTTCCATATGAGCAAATGATGAAAAAAATGTAATTTTCATGAATTATTCATTATATGTTGTTTCATTAGTCTTTTATCATAATGACATATTTCAGCCTGTAGCCTTATGATTGTATGATGAATTTGAATATGTAAAATATGTGTTTCTCTATTTCAGCATTTAATTCTTTCAATCAGTCCTTCTTTAGTAGAATGCTTGGTAGTTATGTATTTGGTCATGTTGTAAGCTATCATTGTAATGTCACTCTCAAGCAATGGTACTCTTTGCATGTTTGTTCAGGTTGCTTATGATCCCCTAAGCATGATTACCTAAGCAACCACATAGCATCCCTCTGTGACTGTTCGGGCAGTTGCCGAGTAATGTTACTCACATTGGTCAGACGCTCTTCTTTTTGTTGGCACTAGTCCTATTTAAATTGGACATAATTAGGTCTGCCTATGGCAACCCTTGACAAAGGTAATAGTCACAAAACCGCCTGTCGAGCAATGTGCTTTGCCAATTGGCTCTTTTATTTTTGACGATTTAAAAAAGCTTTGGACTTTATCTTAGATTTTGGGACAAAACACTGGCATAATGATTTTGGGCAGGTATGTTTGTCCCAGGTTTCTGACCTACATGTTTTAGAAACCCCAGGAAAATGTCTGTCTGTATTTAAATGGACTGCTAAAGGCTTTTGGTCCCTGTTAAGTGCTGGTAAAGGGTTCCTGGGGTTATAGATTGAGAGTTATGGCGGGCTCCATCCATTAGGCCCTATTTCAGGTCTTTTGTGCCTCTAGACTGATAATGGGCTGATTAGCTTTTCCACCTGTTAGGGTGTTAAAAAAGCAGTCAAGCTAGACGTTCTCTCTGCTCTGCCTGGCTGAAAGAGCTGCAGGGTCTCTATAGAAGAAAGCCTGATATCTGTTGTGATTAAACTTTGTGCTGGAATTTCTAATGTTTTTTTAGTTTGATAGTCAGGAATGACTTGTGTTTAGGCAAGGTGTTTATTTTGAAATGTTTACTTTTTCCTGCCTAGCAAAATTTGCTGAGGCCAATTGGAACCAAAACCTTGAACTTGTGTGATTTCTCAGCTGCTGTATACTACCATGTACCCCAGGAGTCTTTCCTGATGAAGCAGGGAACATTCCTGCGAAATGCGTGAAAGGAGTGATGTCATTTATGTGAATTTTTTTCAGAATAAAGTATGTTTTTAATCACATTAGAAGCAGTGGATGTCAGTGAGAAAGTGTGAAAGGTTATTTCTATTCATCATGACAGTGAGTGTATCCCTTCATTTATATCCTTACACTTATTAGTTTCATATAACACTATATTTTATTTACTTTTATTTGAGAATCAAATTTGAATTGTGAGATTGATCTATGAAAGAATATGTTTTGAAGAGCATCAGACATTGTTAGTAGTTTTACACCCTGTACGGAAGCGTAAGTGATTTTACTAGGCGTATTCTGTTGTGAGCCACGGCTACCTGCTGTCCGCTCTCACCTGCATCCTGGCTGTCATGACAACAGCCAGGCTGTCACTTCCGGGAACTTCATCCCAGCTGTTGCCAGGATGCCATTGCAATTAGCGACGCGTCCCAGCATCTGGGGCAGCCGGGTGTGTGTGCAAATAGGTTTTATTACTTAAGCAGCCTTCTGGGGCTTAATAGGCTTCTATCCTCTGATTGAACAATCTGATTATTTAAGGCAGGGAGGGTTTAGCCTCCCTGTGGGTTATAGCGTTCCTGTGCCTGAACATATTGCTGACCAGCACCCAGGGGTGGGCTGGGCTGGGGGGCAGGGGGGCATCGGCCCCCTGGGCCGCTCAGTCCGACCCCTGATTGGGCCGGCCCCAACTCAGCCGGAAGCCAAATTTGGATAACAATATCCGCGGCCGCATCGCAAAACACGCGATGCGGCCGCGTCCAGCACGCAGACGGCCACGTCCAGCACACAGACGGCTGCATCACATGACACGCGATGCGGCCGCCTGTGTGCCCCCCGGGGCCGAGCTCTCCCAGCCCGCGCCTGCCAGCACCCCTGTTCTAGTGTTTCCCATTCTACCTTGGTTTGATTCCTTGTTTTGACACTTTGTCTTGACTCTGGATTCTGCTTGAACTCCTGAACCCTTTGACCTTGACCTGTTTTTGTATTACCCATGTTCGCTACTTGCCCGGAACTTTTGCCTGTCTCCCGGCTATTCTGCTCACATCTGACCCAAGACCCTTGGACTATCTCTGGTACCAGCCTCCAGTATTCTGGTTAATATCTATATTGGTGCTACAGTTTGTTCTGATAAGCTTCTACTACTATAGAGCTAAGTCCTGGGGGCATCCAAGTACCTCCTCTCATACTAGTTCTATGAGAAAGGTGGCTGCCATAGGTGAAGATCTCTACCAGTCTGGTTCTAGAAGGTTATCAAACAGTCATGGCCCATAACATTTTTATCACCTAGGTTAGATTAGTGCAATAATACTTACATACTATACTACTTATTGAATGGTATATACTATATATTTTGGGGGAGACAGAGGATTTTCCACACAAGAGTACTAAACTTTCAAGTTTATCCATTGGAATAGTTGTTCTTTAGAGCATCTACTACATTCTGCCAATGATTTATGTGCCCTTTTATTTATTTATTGATACTTGTCACATTGTTATTTGTTGTGAAATGTTGTTCCCATCAATTTGTGCTTGTCTATTATGTTTTTTTCATTATTTTCCCTTTTGGATACAGAAACAATGATCTTTATCCCTTTTCAAACACAGGAAAGTAGCATTACTAGTGCTGTACCTCTTTTAGTCATCAGTGTATAAATGCTTAAACAGATATTCTAATTACTTACATACATACAACAATGATGGTAAAACAAAATATTTGCTATAACAGTAATTAAAAACATACTTTACAATTTTTATCACAATCCACAATATACCTTCAGCAATGTTAGTCCATATTAGTATGTATTAGCTCAGCTCTATCCTGTACTTTTCATAACCTCCTTGTGAAACATGACCATTGTCTTTTGATTTCTATAGAGTAAGAAATGTTATTACATTAAAATGTAATTTAAGTGTACTTAATCATTCACAATGGATGAGGAAAGGTATTGAATGAGAGCCCATATGTGCATGACGGTTATTTCCTGACATTCATTTGCATTCATAGGAGTAGCACGCATGCATGCAGGAACGTGTGGTATTCACAGACAATGGTTAGGTTGTCAGTGTTTTTTTATTGTGAGATATTTTAGTTAATATTTTTAAAAAGTACAGATATAACAGAACATACCATTCCAGTGCCATATGTAGTTAATGGGCTATTCTTACAGGCATTTGCAAGAAAATAGCTATATCCAGAAAGGTTGGGAGAAGGGACACATACTTTCATTCAGCTATATAATCAGATCAATTGCTAAACCACCAGAAAATAGTTTTGTATTCATACATTAAACTAAATATGCAATTTTGCACTAAAACAATACCAAACAAGCAAAAAATTGATTTCTTTATCTTGCACTAGACAGAAAAGGCTGACTTGAACAATGTTAATAAATAACCCACATTGAATAAGAAAAATCACCAGCAACATAAATGTATAACACTAATCTGATACAATGCATAAAAACAAAAAAGCACAAAATGCAAAATGTAAGCAATATGTGTGAACAAATATTTTTATAAAAAAAATACATAGACGAAAACAGCAAGTTATAAATAAAATGGTATACTCTTTAAATTTATGGAATGCCCTGTAATCTTCTATTTGTGTGAATGTGTCAGCAATACATCATGTATTGCTAAATTTATTTTGTGGCTGGGATTTCTTGAATGCCCTATTTTATTTTCATAGTAAACTTGCAGGAACTGAAGGCTTGCATAAATAGTGTGCCTGTATGCAGCTTACTGGTGTTGTTCACCCTGTAGCCAAGTTTCAGCTTCATTAGTGTTTCTTGCTATACAGCAACATTATCTGTTTCCCTGGAATTATGCACTGCACAGCCAAACATTTTCCCATCCCTGTGTCTGTAACTGTGCTTGAAACAGGTAGCTAGCAGCATCCATACTAAATCAATGTGTCTGTGCCGCTACAGCACCATGGACAGCAGCAGTTAGTTTCATTCCAGTGATTGACCATACTTCCTAATTATAGACTTGCCAGTGAGCCAAAACTTAATTTAGACTGAGTACTTTGCACATGTAATACTGTATGTGTTATATGTTACCATATTTAAGAATGCATTATAATATGCAAGTTAATTTTATAATAAAGGAAGATGCGTGAGATATTTTGTTTCATGAATCAGTGGAGTGCAGTCGCATCCTAGGAAAAGAGATATGCTGTAACTAATACAGTTATTATATCTGCAAGCACAGTAACTTTGCTGACCATCAGCAGGTGCTCAATCAAATTACCATGTAGTGGTAAATAAGATCATTATCATATTGATGTAAGACTCAGTAAATGTTTTAAAAGGGGTGTAAATAGAAAGCCTGAAATAAACAAATATGAAACATGGAAAGTAGAAGGACCACAAAATAATATAAGATACACCGTAAAATATGCAGAACAATTATTGTCATCATTTGGGAAAGAGATGTACATAAAAATATACAAAACCTCTACAATTATTCCGTAATGTATTCATTGTTCAAATTTTTTTTATCAGGTTTTTTGTCCTGTTTTTTTTTTTCATGTTTGGGGGTTACTTGTGTTCTATGAAGCTTACAACCTATTTGAGCTATTTTTTAATATGGACCCTGTGAATTGGAGCATGGATAGTGAAGCAGGCTTCATTTTCCACAATCAAACATGGCACTGAAAATAAAATCACAATCATGTTTCACACATTTAAAATGCTTTTTTTTCTTGCATCTTGGATGTATTTTGCGCACATAGGTCTCACGGTGCTTATGATGCCTCAAAATGACAAGAACAAAGTTGATGTAAATGTAGCTGTAAACTTCTGCAGCAAGAATGTTCTATTGTCCCCCCATACATGGGTCTCTAAGTTCTAAATTCTAGAGTTCAAATACTTGATACAGAACAGTGCCATATGTAATACTGAGATACTACATGTATTGCAGCTCCGCTGCAAAATGTAGAAGAGCTGACTTATGCCATGTCAGAGATGATGGAGGATTTCAGCACAGGAAGGAGGGGAAGGAGTGACACAACAGGCTACATGGTAATAATCAATATCAGTAGCGGAGTTACCATTGGTGCTGCAGGTGTGGTGCACCGGTGGCCCATGGAGATAATGGGACCTGCTGCATGGGGAACTAGCTCGCTAATCCCACCTGTGATCAATATCATTGCCAACTGTGTGCACCCTAAATCCATCCCAACTTTTCCTCTGGCCACAATCCCTGTTGAAAAAGTGTGAATGCACTGCTCTAATCTCCTTATGTGCCTTGATACAGGGACCCAATGCTATATTAGACAGTTTGCCTCATTCTAGTCACACTCCTACGCCTGAAGTTCCTTTTTTTGAACAAGCCTGTTTTGAAAAGTCATTTTTTGTTTACAGCAAACTACCAACAACCCTTCAGAGAAAGATGACCCATCCAAACTTGAAAATGATTCTTCTGTCTATATATTTTAAACTAATCTTGTTTAGCAATTTTATTCCTAGTGAAAAAAAGAGATCAAGGGTACACCATAATATTGCAGGGAAGAGAGGATTATTATCATACTCTGTACCTGTGTCAAGTAAAGGATTTTAAAAACAACTCAGAAGATATTCTCAACAAATTGGTTCTTTTAACAAAAGACAATTTAAAATGTTCTATTTTTCATCTGCAGCTGTAGTTTTAAATAAATAGTGTGTACAAAACTATACAAATTGAAGATATATACATACCACATACACTGATACAGGAAGAAAGAAAAGTAGGGAGGTTTAATGGCACCTGGATTCTCTATTATTTATGTGGACTCCCTATCTATTGGGAATGCAACAACTGTCACAGTTGTGTGTGGTCATCTACGACATTAGTGTCTATACACATATAAAACTGGACTGTAGAGCTGTAGGATATAAAGTTAAATGTTAGCTACCTGAGATTAGTGGTGTTCAAAGAAAGGCATTAGCACTAGGTATTTAGCTATTAGCTCTAGGTATTTGGAACTCAGTGATGTCAGAGTAGCTATGTTTATATGTCCATATACAACATTCATCCAAATCTGGGGGATGTTAATTAATTGTTATTATTGTATTTATAGTACAAGTTTAGGCAATCTGGGTTTATCCGTTTGCTGTGGGACTATAAGACTCAGCATATCCTGCTAGCCAAAAGTTGATAGATAATTTGTAGCTTCCCAACAGCTGAAGAGCCACAATTGGCCTGATCCCCAGCACTAAGTTGGGAGCCATCTTAGTTACCACATCACGCACTTGGAACCACTGCCGGCAGGTAGGGATTACTATGGCCTTTCAACTGCCCTGTAGAAGGGGGATGGATAGACCCCTTAGCATTAGGCTGGGAGCCATCTTGTTCACCCTGCTTCCAACTATTGGTGCAATTGGTGTAGGTAGTTATACCAGGACTAAGTTGAATGGAGTTAAGCTGTCCCAACACTTCAGTTGGGGCCATAAAGACCTATACCAAAGGGCATTGGGGACAATCCTTGGGTATGGGGTAATTTTATTAGTCCCTAGCCCCGAAAAAGGATAAGATAGAACAAGCTAATTGGCTCTAGAATGTCAGACTCCAGCACTACACTACGGAATACATTTTTATTTTTATTATTAGAGTATTGCCCAGCTTCTATAACTGGACAGGAATATTAGAGCTGAGCAATAGGCTTTTCTTCCATAACACATTTCTGCTTCTAACTATGTTTCCTGATCATCTTCCAGTGCTGCAAGGCTTACACGTTCCACTAAACACTCCTTTTTGCAGCTTATCACAGGGCTGGTAGTTGATCAACAGCCAGATGCAACATTAAGTCAAACCAACATGTTAGTAAGAGGCACCATAAAGTTTATGGTTTTATGACTGTTGCATGCTTAGGTGTGCCTTACAACAATTGAAATGTTGATGTAATGTAAACTGGAAGAAACCCATCCATATATTTTCAAAACATTGCACCCAATGATGCCCATTCACAGGTGGTAGCTCAACCCACGATGTGACCCTCTGGATCTAACCATATGACTATTTGATCATATCTGAAAGGTTCAGGCCAATCAGCTGGATTCTAATATGCAATGAAGAAATGGGTGTTAGAAGGTGTTAGATATACTTATTAAAAATATAATCAGTATATTGAAGGGATACAAAATATTTACAATGGCAGCTGTCTAAATGGAGCTCGGTAACTCCCCAAAAAGGTTATAATAAAATGTAAAAGAGGCACCAAAGACTGGTAATCCCAGCAGCCAAATAAGAGAAAATGGTTTGAAACAAAATGGTAATTTATTAAAAACATATAAATAATATAAATAAATCATATATATTAAATAGGGGTCTGCTGATAAAAAGCCTTAGCAAAAAAGCCTATAATGTATGTGGAAAAAATGTAATCAACTTATTCCAATCACAAAACAGGGTTAAATTAACCCTACTGTGAATCAACTGGTTTCTAAGGAGCACAGTTACCACAATCTGGTCACATACACATACATGACCACATACATAGTCACGCTGCCATCATCCAATCAGATTACAAACAACATGATTTTCCATCAATTAGGTATAAAACAACTTTATTTGCCAGTAGAATTTGAGCACATATAAGCACCCTTACACTATAGTTGTACAGACAAAATAATTAATGAGACTGTAATACTTACAGTTCACATATGCAAAGCAATGGCTATGGCAGAGTCATTATTATTATTACACCTTACTTATAAATCTCCAACATATTAGGTATTAAGGTGCTCATAATTTAAATAAGTGACATACAACAACATGAAAAGAAGGTAAAGATGGCTCTGCCGAAATTAGCTTACAAACTAAGAGGTGATGTGAACAATTGACCATTAAGGTAGAGGATTAACAAGTGAAACTGATTTGGGGGACATTGTGTTTGGCTACAAACACCAACATTAAAGCTGTCATTGGTGACTGGCATTTCTGTGCATCTATTAGTGATGTAGTACAGTTGGATTAAAGAAATACAGTTTAAGATGAAGACATGAAAGATGAACCAGTACTATAGAAGTGGCAAAAACTTTCTCTGCAAATTGAAGGATTGGGCTATTTGAGTTTATGGACTGAACTTTTTTCGGTAGCACCCATATAACTCCTCTCTCTTACCATCATCTCCTGCTGGCCAAAGGAGAACAGTTTAACGGAGGGGAAGATACTCATACTATTGAGTTGTCTTTTCATTGTTCGATTATGTTTAAGATAAAATATATACTTTTTTAAGAAAACATCACATTTTATTTAACAGTCAATACGATAAAAATAATTGTAGCATTGTATATATTATATGTCATCAGAGGGGCTTACAAATTTTGCCCCGAAGGGCTATATTTTTGGATGTGTACTAGTGATTGTGCACTGCTGGAAAGGTGGAAGGTAGTCAATTGCCTTCCTGCCTCTCTAGCTAACTTTCCCATACGTGGTGCGTATGTTAAGTGAACCAAAATCGGTTTAAACCAACCAAATATAAATACCTCAATGTCAATGTGGAAGACAAATTTAATGTACCCTTTCACCTGCATACAATATTAATTATTTAATGATTACCTCTGGGGTGAAAAAGCATTGGTCCCTGAGTAACATTCTTCAATAAAAATGTTAATGTCAGTTCAACATTACAGTATTTTATTTTCTAATGTCTCTTCTTTTACAAGGCAGATACTAAGATGTTCTAACATGAAAAACTTTATTTCACCTTCCATTTTAAGCACAATGGATTTTGAGACAGATGGTCATTCTGTTAAGTACTGTGTTTTGTCTCTGTGTATAACGAAAAATACATAAGCCTTCTGTTGCAAAGTGCAAGAAAGACGTTTAAGCACCTGTTTCAAATTATTCTGATACTATAAATGTTCTTCAAAATTGGAAAGCCTAGTGTTTTAAGAAAGTGTGAAGTGCCACAGTGAGCTAAACTAAATTGACTAGGCTTGGGTCCAGTAAGCAGCAAAAGGGAGAATGATACTTACAAATCCTGGCAAACAGCAGATAATAAAAAGAAGCGTACATCGTAACGCTGAGATCTAACACTACTGAAATGCTGTAACATTTGGAAGTTTTTCAATAAATTAATAGCACAAAACTGTACGTTTCCTTCCATATCAGAGTTTTTAATAATCTCTTCACTGATAAAAAAAAAAAGTTTATTTCAGGTGTTAGAATGAAAGGGGAAACAGTATGACACCAATCTCTATCAAGTAACAAATCATTACGATATTGCATTCCATGTTGTCCCTATTTGCACATTTCCTCCATTCCAGCAATGCTTTTCAAGGGAAGATTTTATTTTGTCGAAGTATTATGAAGTTGTCAAATGTCTAAATGAACTCTTATATGGAAACATCTGCCTCTTTGAGATTTTCTTTTTGAATGGCTGGCAAATTGCTGTGAAATGCACATTATCCAATAATTAACCTGCAAATATGACTTGCATGTGGCAGCGTTCCATAAGAACCAGATGTTGTCCCTGGTACTTCTTTGCAAAGCAGGTCAAACATTCTGATTTAGCTATTTGCTTGTATAGATAATGTGATTAATATGGTACATTCCACTAATTGCGTAACATGGCACAAAGGAACTTGTTACGTTAATTCTAAGCTGTAGAATAGCGATTAAGCTTCTGTGGCAATTGTCCTCTACATATACGTGCTGGAATGAAATTCACATTAATTCGCTATGTTTGTAAGATGAATCTCAACATATGTTTTTTCGTGGGAACACAATGCTGGATGTGGCAACCTATTTGTTTTCTATTGCCGGAAAAGCACTAACAGTACACTTTCAAAACAAAGCAAGTGAGGAAGATAATGCAATCATTAAAATGGTCATAGCTGACATAAAAACAGTCCTTAGGAATTGTTGGAGAATGTTTCAAGCTCATAAAAGCATTTCTAAGGATAACATGAAAAAGTAGCTCCATAATCCTTTTGTCTGTTCCAGTGGGGACTTGCCCTGAGAGTGGTTACCTTTGGATCTAGCTCATTCTTTTCTATTCCCAGTTCACAACTTGGGCTGTAGATAGTTCCAGTCCATCTGCTGGTGGAGAGCCTGCCAAGTAGTCCTCAGAATAATATATAGATTAGTTGAAGGTAGTGACTATAAAATGAAAAGTATTGGACCTGAGCTAAGCATAGTGTATTAGAGGAAAGTATGGGGTGGTGTTGTAAACAGTTGTAGTCCTTGGTGACCCTATTAAAGATCTTACCATGGTGTCCTCAGATGTATATATTCATTTTTGAAAAGCAGTACCAACATAATTTATTTATAAATCAACAATGATGATTATGAAGGGGCCAAAGTTGAGAATAGTGAGTGAAAGGAGAGAATAAGCACCACTTCCCTAGTCTTTTTAGCAGAAAAAAGAAGAAGGGGTACCATTGATAAATAAGCTATGTACCCTGAACTTATCCTTATAAGGGATGGATAATGTTACACACCTGTCCTTATGGTTGCGCTATAGTGCTGTCCTTCTCATATGCAAGTTGTAAGTATTGCTCTATAGGCACACACATCAGAAAGTGTGCTAACTTTATTGATGTTTCCAACTAGGTATGCTACATGATGTGTATATGCTTGCTTGGACACATGGCCATGATGTCAATTAGGCCTCTAATTCTCTCTGTCCTTTGAGGAACAAGTTTGTCTGAGATTTCTGTTTATCTGACCTAATTGTTGAGTCTTGACCTAATTTATTAAGACCATATTTGTTTGATTATGATCCTGGCCTTTGGCTTAGTAATCTATTATCCATTAAGATGTATCCTCCTGTCAGTTACTTTGGCCTGTATCTAGTTAGTCTCCTGTCTGCCAGCCAACCTCCCTCAATGAACTTACTCGCAATTAAACAGTGATATTCATAGGAAATTGAAATTTACAGAGTACTCTTTAATGCAGCCCATTGGGGTGATGTTTGCCACATTGCTTGTAGTGACACCCCTGGTTGAGTTTATAGAATGGCACTATATAAATAAATAGATGATGATGATGATGATGATAGAACTGATCTATGAAGAGCTACTGATCAGTAACGCAATTATGAAACCAACAGAACGTTGTGCACATTCCATTTCTCATTCTGCTGATCTAAAGGTGATATCCACCCCTGTCTTTGCTGACTATGCAAACTTTATTCTAGACCAGGATCAGGAGGCAGGGTCAATATCAGATCCCCATTAGAACTGGGTCCACATTTGGTGTCTGATGTGGACCTTAAGGTTTGACGTTGAGAACGCTTATTACCAGCAGGCAAAGGGATTTTGTGTTTGTATGGATGACCCAAGCTTGGAGGTGAAAAGCTCAAGTTCAATTGTTTCCTTTTGAAATAAATTAACTTTGAATTCAGGATTTACATATTTGTGGCCCATTAATAATATGCTAATTGCACTGTTTACATTACTTTTACTTAGGGGATGATACAGCCTGATATTACAAGTCACGCAGGAGCTCTGTGACCAGAACAGACACCGGATCAGTGCATCTGGACTCATACAGGTTACTAAGATTAATCCAAAAAGAGCAAAATATAGTATTTATCATAGCATCAAAATTGTATTTTTTAAGTTTTTGAAATAATAAAGGTGTCAAATGTTAATGTATTCACCGATTTTAGGTTTGCTTTGCTAAGAGAAGAAGCTCATTTTACACTTCTCTTACTCATGTCTAATTTTGAAAGTATTCCATGACATAATGATGTTTTTGGGGATTTTTAAAAAGTGATTTTGTAACAGAGTTTTTTACTTGATGATTAGAGTGCCCTGTGTGAGAGGTGTGAGACTGCAAGTAAAACTGTAGGTTCTGTATCAATGGTGGAACTATGAGGCCCAGTCTTTATGGGGGAATTACATGGGTCCAGTTCATGCTCAGAAGAGGTAACGCATCTTACAATCATCTTTCCTATCTTTCTTTCTCTGCTTCCATTAGCTGGTAATATATCAACTAATCCAGCCCCTCTACCCACATCCTCCCATTTATGTATATCAGAACACTATGGAAATTCATCAAATCTCAAACAAATCACCTGTCTCCCATCTCTTCCAAAGTCCTTTAAATGTGCCTTGGGTAATGCACGCTCTGTTTGTATCAAACTTACCTCCATACACAAGCTCTTCCTCTCAAACAACCTCAACCCTTTGGCAATAACAGAAACGGGACTTACACAATCAGACACTGCCTCACCTGCAGCCCCTTTAAATGGGGGCTCCATTTCATCCACACTTATAGGCTTGGAAGAAGACAAGGAGGTGGGGTTGGATTACTTCTTTCCCCACATTTCACATTAACAGTTCTACCAAATATCCCGCAACTCACATTCACATCTTTTCAATACATATAATTTAGATGTTTAACCCATTCTCTATGCTTGTTGCTATGAGCTATCACCCCCATGGACACACCAACAATTTATTGAACACTTCTCTGCATGACTCACTCACATCTTATCTTCTGAAACACCACCATAATCATGGGTGAACTAAACATACCTATTGATAATCCACATTCCAATCGAGCTTTCAAACTACTCTCTCTAACTTCCTTCCTCAGCTTTTCCCAGTGGACTGAATCCTTTACTCATCAAGTTGGCCATTGCCTTGATCTTATTTTCTCTAGACTATGCTCCGTTTCTGAATTCCTTAACACTTCTTTCCCCCTCTCGGAATGTCAAATTACCAGCTAAAAGCTCTACCCCAGTATTTTAACCTCTCAAACTCTACCAAGTAGAAATCTCAACTCTATTCATTTTCAACAGTTTTCCACCCCTCTCCAGTACTTTCTTTCCCCAATTTCTACCTTCTCCTCCCTTATCGTCCCTTATGGCAAAGTGCTCCTGATGGCATAAGTGATAACTAAGTGGCTTTGGTATCAAAACATCAAAATTTTGGGTCCATGGCTAGTTAAGTACCCATTCCTTAATTCCATTGAGAACTTGTGGTCAATCCTCAAGGGGTGGGTGAAGAAACAAAAACCCACAAATTTTGACAAACTCCGAGCATTGATTCGGCAATAATGGGTGGCCATCATTTAGTATGTGGCCCAGAAGTTCATTGTGACAGCATGCCAGGGCGAATTGCAGTGGTTTTCAAAAAGAAGGGTCAACACTACAAATATTGACTCTTTGCATAAACTTATTGACAATAAAAGCCATTGCCTGTAATTTTACTTCAGTATACCATAGCAACATCTGACAAAAAGGTTTAAAAACACTGAAGCAGCAAACTTTGTGAAAACTAATAGTTGTGTCATTCTCAAAAGTTTTGTACATGACATATATTGTCACGGGCACTAGGAGTCTTTACCCAGGGATCACCAGGTGATAGGCTTACCAGAGCAGTATAGGTGGTAATATGGTACTCTGGTAGCAGGGTGATCACGGAACAGGAAATAGCAGATGATGAGATGCTCAGGAAAGTCTATGACTAGCAGCACTGGCAATATGGAGGTAGTAATACACGAGGAACTGTATGGACAAAGGACACGTGAAGGTAGTCAGTGGTCTGCGGTAGCAAGTTGTACCACTGCTATAGTGAGGAGGAATGTCCAACAGAAACGAGGAGGTGATGAGAGTCAGCGGTCTGCGGATAGCAAGTTGTACCGCTGTCTGAGTGAAGGAATGGAATCCAAGTGGAGGTATCCGGGGAGTCAGTGGTCTGCGTTAGCAAGTTGTACCACTGCTATGTGAGAGGATACTGGAACAGGTGAAACTGGAAACAGGGGTCAGTGGTCTGCCACTAGCAAGTTGTACCACTGAATATATATGTGAGGAGGTGCACGGGGAGAGACTGCAACACAAGATATACACGGGCACCTTGACTTTGATCCACAGTAATATGCAAAATATAAATGTATATATGACTGAACAACACTGCCAATATAGAAAGTCTCTTGAAGTAATCCAGCACGAGATAACACAGTCAATGATGGCAATAGACTCAGCGGATAGCAAACTCCAGAGGAGAACCAACACAGTCCAGCAAGGTATGCAATACACAGCACAGTCAATGAGAAGTATGCATACCGTGGTTCAGGAGAAGGCAGTCAGACAGGAGTGCAGAGATACCTGAACGGCAGGAGGCCGGCAGGATGCAAAGTCCCTGGATGGGTGAAGCGGTGGTCTAGTAGGTGCAGCGCACAGGTAGGTAGACCAGCAGGGAACACAGGAAAGCGTGGAGAGCGGATCAGCAGTAGATGGATGAGTAGCGCTGAGAAGTAGCAGCAGCGGGTCTCTGCGGGAACACGGAGGTAGCCAATAGCAACCAGCAGGTGCAGTAACGATGGGACACGGGAGAGCAGAGTTGAACTGGAACTGTTGATCACGGAGAGTAGCGGGTAGCAATAGTGGCAGCAGACTCAAGGAAACACGGGAGAGTTGACAAGGACTGAAGACTGAAGCGCACAGGGGCAGCGGATAGGAATCAGCCAAACAGTCACAATTAAACACAGACGGGTTGCAGGTTGAAGACTGTAGTGCACAGAGGCAGCGGATAGGAATCAGCTAGCAGTCACGATGATGAAACACAGACGAGTTGCAGGTTGAAGACTGTAGTGCACGGAGGCAGCGGATAGGAATCAGCTAGCAGTCACGATGATGAAACACAGACGAGTTGCAGGTTGAAGACTGTAGTGCACGGAGGCAGCGGATAGGAATCAGCTAGCAGTCACAATCATGAACAGGTGAGTGGATGTGAATGAAAGACTGTAGTGCACGGAGGCAGCGGATAGGCATCAGCTAACAGTCCCAATAATACATGGTAGAGTTGAAGTGGTTAGAAGACTGTAGTGCACGGAGGCAGCGGATAGGAATCAGCTCACAGTCACGATGATACAGTAGATGGTAGAAGTGGTATGGGAACCACAGTAGTAGAAGTGGTTTGGAAACCACAGAGGTAGAAGTGGTTTGGAAACCACAGGAATCAGCAGGGCTGAATAAACAAGGAAACACAGGAACACCTTCAGAGACTCATGGGGAATGAGACTCCAAGATCAGGCAACGTGGTGTTGACCACAGGTGCTTAATATAGGGAGGTTGCCTGATCTGCCAATTAAGTTAAAGGAACATACACTGAAGGTTTAGAAAGGGCTGCGCATGCGCAGTCCCTCAGGATGGAGGACGGCCACGGTTCCTAAATGTCCGGGAAGAAGCACTCACAGTCCGGTGAGTGACAGTACCCCCCCTTTTAAAGGTGGGCACAGAACGCCTGGAACCGGGCTTGTCCGGATTTTTGGAATAAAACTTCTTCAGAAGGGCAGGAGCATTAAGATCTTCAGCTTTGATCCATGAACGCTCTTCAGGACCAAAGCCCTTCCAATGAACGAGGAAACGGAGGACTCCTCGCGAAATTTTTGCATCCAATACCTCAGTAATCTCGAAATCCTCCTCCTGATGAACTTGAACTGGCTGCGGTGCTGAGGGAGGAGCCGAGAAACGGTTGATGATGAGAGGTTTGAGCAAGGACACATGGAAGGCATTGGAAATCCGAAGATTCTTAGGAAGAAGAAGTTTAACACATACTGGATTGATAACTTGAATGATCCTATATGGACCAATAAAACGAGGGGCGAATTTCATAGATGGAACCTTCAAACGAATATTTTTGGTAGATAACCAGACACGATCTCCAATTTTTAGTGGTGGAATAGCCCGCCTCTTCTTATCTGCGAAAGACTTATATTTGTTAGATGTCTTCTTTAAACAGGTTTTGACCTGAGACCAGATATTTTTGAAGGTCTGACAAGCAGTCTCCACAGCAGGAACTTGGGTGGGCGGGAGGGCAGGAAATTCCGGAAAAGACGGATGGTGACCGTAGACCACAAAGAATGGAGTTTTGGATGATGACTCATGGTACATGTTGTTATGGGCGAATTCAGCCCAAGGGAGCAATTCTACCCAGTTATCTTGGTTGGCTGAAGAGAACATCCTAATAAAAGTCTCAAGATCTTGATTGACTCGTTCCGTTTGTCCGTTAGATTGCGGATGGTAAGAAGATGAGAGTGCTAATCGTATGCCCAAGGTTTTACAAAGGGCCCGCCAGAATCTGGAAACGAATTGTACTCCTCTATCAGACACAATCTCAGACGGACATCCATGGATGCGAAAGATTTCTTTAATGAAATGTTCAGCCAGAGTAGACGAGGAAGGTAAACCGGTCAGAGGGACGAAATGGGCCATCTTCGAAAATCTGTCTACCACTACCCAAATAGTATTGTAATTCTTAATTGGTGGCAAATCAGTAACGAAATCCATACTAATATGGGTCCAAGGCTTGGACGGAATGGGTAGTGGTCGCAGCAACCCTGCTGCAGTTCTGCGGGAGGATTTGAATTGAGAACATAAATCACAGGAAGCAATAAACTCTTTGACGTCTCTCCTCATAGAAGGCCACCAGTAACTTCGAGAGAGAATCTCAAAGGTCTTGTGTTCACCGGCGTGTCCAGAAAAACGAGAGGCATGGAACCACGAAAGGATTTTCCTCCTCAGAGTAGGAGGCACGAGGGTCTTCCCAAATGGTAGCATTTTGGTGGATGAAGCAGCCAGAGAAATACATTTGGGGTCTAGAATAGCATGGTTGGGAACCTCTTCTACATCAGAGGACGTCACAAAAGCTCGAGATAGAGCGTCAGCTTTCTTGTTCTTAGCGGCTGGTTTGAAGGTTATAATTAATTCAAAACGGGAAAAGAAAAGAGACCATCTTGCTTGACGAGGGTTCAAGCATTGGGCAGATTGCAAATATGACAAGTTCTTATGATCCGTGAAGATCGTCACCGGATGGCGAGCTCCTTCCAACAAGTATCTCCATTCCTCTAATGCAGCTTTGATGGCCAGCAACTCCTTGTCCCCGATAGTATAATTTTTCTCTGCGGGCAGAAGACCCCGAGAGTAGAAGGCACAAGGATGTAATTTTTGTTGCTCCGAGCGTTGGGAGAGAATGGCTCCTAAGCCCACATTAGAGGCATCTACTTCTAGGAAGAAGGGGAGTGTCACATCAGGCTGTCGAAGAATGGGAGCAGACGAGAAGGACTCTTTGAGAATTTGAAAGGCTTGGAGAGCCTCAGATGACCATTGCTTAGTATTAGCCCCTTTCCGAGTTAGGGCCACAATAGGAGATGCAATGGATGAAAAGTCTTGAATGAAGCGTCTATAGTAATTGGCAAAACCTAAAAAACGCTGGATGGCACGAAGAGTAGTTGGCTGAGGCCAATGTAGTACAGCATTTACTTTGTCTGGATCCATCTTCAGGCCAACTCCGGAAACTATATACCCCAAGAATGGAATCTGGGGTAACTCGAATGAACATTTTTCCAATTTACAGAACAATGAATTTTTCCGTAGTCTGGAGAGGACCTCTGCCACATGTTGGTGATGAGAAGGCAGGTCCTGTGAGAAGATCAATATGTCGTCCAGGTAGACAACGACACATACATATAATAAGTCCCGAAAGATCTCATTGATGAAACCCTGGAAAACAGCGGGGGCATTACACAGCCCGAAGGGCATTACTAAATATTCGTAATGCCCATCCCTGGTGTTGAACGCGGTCTTCCATTCGTCACCGGAACGGATTCTAATTAAATTGTAGGCACCACGAAGATCCAACTTAGTAAATATCCGAGCTCCCTTGATGCGATCAAATAGCTCAGTGATCAGCGGAATGGGATACCGATTCTTGATAGTAATGGCGTTGAGTCCACGAAAATCTATACAGGGGCGTAATGATCCATCCTTCTTTTTGACGAAGAAGAACCCAGCTCCAGCGGGAGAGGTGGAAGGTCGAATGAACCCACGCTGGAGATTCTCCTGTATGTACTCAGATGTGGCTTGAGTTTCAGGTAACGAGAGAGGATAGACCCGACCCCTGGGAGGAGTCTTGCCAGGTAGAAGGTCGATCGGACAATCCCAAGAACGATGAGGAGGAAGACGTTCAGACTGAGCTTTATCAAACACATCGGCAAATGAAGCATACTGAGGAGGGAGTCCCGGGGAGGAAGATGAGATGGAAGATTGCTGTACTTTAAGAGGAATAACTTGAGAAAGACAACGATGGTGACATTCAGACCCCCAAGACGTAACTTGAGGGGTGCGCCAGTCAATCTGGGGAGAGTGACACTGAAGCCATGGAAGGCCTAAGACAATCGGACTTGTCGTAACTGGAAGAATTAAAAACGAAATTTCTTCATGGTGTAGTACACCAATCTGAAGGGTTACTGGAGACGTACTCTGGGTGATGAGACCATTGATGAGACGTGATCCATCTATAGCCGTCACAGTAATGGGTGATCACTGGTAGGGACCATTGATTCACTAGTGATTTAGAAATGAAATTTCCTGCTGCTCCGGAATCAATCAATGCCTGTGACTCAAAGGATTTGGTAGCAAAGGAAATCGTAACATCAAAAGCGCAGACTTTAGATTTCATAGACAATGGAGAGGACTCCAGGGACCCTAACTTCACCTCTCCAGAACTAGTTAGGGCCTGGCATTTCCCGATCTCTTAGGGCAAGAGCTGAGCATATGCGTGGAATCAGCACAATAGATACAGAGTCTATTCTTTACTCTTCGTTTCCTCTCCTCTGAAGATAATTTGGAACGTCCTATCTCCATGGGAATCACAGAGGATGGAGCTGGACGAAATTGAGGGTTTGAACGAAGAGGTGCTTTGACAGCCGTTGTTTTCTTAGACTCTCTTTCACGAAATCTCATATCTACACGATGGCAAAGAGAGATCAAATCTTCTAGTGACGAAGGAAGCTCTTGGGTAGTCAGTGCATCTTTAATTTTATCGGAGAGCCCCTGCCAGAAGGCGGCAACTAATGCTTCAGTGTTCCACTGAAGTTCAGAGGCTAAGATCCTAAATTGAATGACATACTGTCCTACTGTATGGGAGCCTTGTCGCAAACGAAGAATGCTGGAAGCAGCGGAGGTCACACGACCTGGTTCATCGAACACACTTCGGAACGTGGAAATGAATTTGGCACTATCTTGTAGAATTGGATCGTTTCTCTCCCACAGAGGGGAGGCCCAAGCCAGGGCTTGTCCAGAAAACAATGAGATAAGATAGGCCACTCTGGAACGATGGGTAGAAAAATTTTGAGGTTGGAGTTCAAAATGGACTGAACATTGGTTAAGGAAACCTCTACAAGTTTTGGGGTCCCCGTCATATTTTGACGGAGTAGGCAGGTGAAGCGTAGGAGCTGTAGACACCTGGGATGGCACTGGGGAAACGGAGGAAAGCACAGGAGCTTCAATATTAGCTGTAACAGTCTGTCCAGATGTTCCTTGGGAGGTTAACGATTGGTAACATTGAAGTAACAGCAGTTGGCGAGCATCCTGTTGCTCCACACGGCTGACCAGATGCTGCAGCATCTCTTTAGCAGTAGGTTCCGTATCTGGGTCTGTCAGGCCTGATCTTACTGTCACGGGCACTAGGAGTCTTTACCCAGGGATCACCAGGTGATAGGCTTACCAGAGCAGTATAGGTGGTAATATGGTACTCTGGTAGCAGGGTGATCACGGAACAGGAAATAGCAGATGATGAGATGCTCAGGAAAGTCTATGACTAGCAGCACTGGCAATATGGAGGTAGTAATACACGAGGAACTGTATGGACAAAGGACACGTGAAGGTAGTCAGTGGTCTGCGGTAGCAAGTTGTACCACTGCTATAGTGAGGAGGAATGTCCAACAGAAACGAGGAGGTGATGAGAGTCAGCGGTCTGCGGATAGCAAGTTGTACCGCTGTCTGAGTGAAGGAATGGAATCCAAGTGGAGGTATCCGGGGAGTCAGTGGTCTGCGTTAGCAAGTTGTACCACTGCTATGTGAGAGGATACTGGAACAGGTGAAACTGGAAACAGGGGTCAGTGGTCTGCCACTAGCAAGTTGTACCACTGAATATATATGTGAGGAGGTGCACGGGGAGAGACTGCAACACAAGATATACACGGGCACCTTGACTTTGATCCACAGTAATATGCAAAATATAAATGTATATATGACTGAACAACACTGCCAATATAGAAAGTCTCTTGAAGTAATCCAGCACGAGATAACACAGTCAATGATGGCAATAGACTCAGCGGATAGCAAACTCCAGAGGAGAACCAACACAGTCCAGCAAGGTATGCAATACACAGCACAGTCAATGAGAAGTATGCATACCGTGGTTCAGGAGAAGGCAGTCAGACAGGAGTGCAGAGATACCTGAACGGCAGGAGGCCGGCAGGATGCAAAGTCCCTGGATGGGTGAAGCGGTGGTCTAGTAGGTGCAGCGCACAGGTAGGTAGACCAGCAGGGAACACAGGAAAGCGTGGAGAGCGGATCAGCAGTAGATGGATGAGTAGCGCTGAGAAGTAGCAGCAGCGGGTCTCTGCGGGAACACGGAGGTAGCCAATAGCAACCAGCAGGTGCAGTAACGATGGGACACGGGAGAGCAGAGTTGAACTGGAACTGTTGATCACGGAGAGTAGCGGGTAGCAATAGTGGCAGCAGACTCAAGGAAACACGGGAGAGTTGACAAGGACTGAAGACTGAAGCGCACAGGGGCAGCGGATAGGAATCAGCCAAACAGTCACAATTAAACACAGACGGGTTGCAGGTTGAAGACTGTAGTGCACAGAGGCAGCGGATAGGAATCAGCTAGCAGTCACGATGATGAAACACAGACGAGTTGCAGGTTGAAGACTGTAGTGCACGGAGGCAGCGGATAGGAATCAGCTAGCAGTCACGATGATGAAACACAGACGAGTTGCAGGTTGAAGACTGTAGTGCACGGAGGCAGCGGATAGGAATCAGCTAGCAGTCACAATCATGAACAGGTGAGTGGATGTGAATGAAAGACTGTAGTGCACGGAGGCAGCGGATAGGCATCAGCTAACAGTCCCAATAATACATGGTAGAGTTGAAGTGGTTAGAAGACTGTAGTGCACGGAGGCAGCGGATAGGAATCAGCTCACAGTCACGATGATACAGTAGATGGTAGAAGTGGTATGGGAACCACAGTAGTAGAAGTGGTTTGGAAACCACAGAGGTAGAAGTGGTTTGGAAACCACAGGAATCAGCAGGGCTGAATAAACAAGGAAACACAGGAACACCTTCAGAGACTCATGGGGAATGAGACTCCAAGATCAGGCAACGTGGTGTTGACCACAGGTGCTTAATATAGGGAGGTTGCCTGATCTGCCAATTAAGTTAAAGGAACATACACTGAAGGTTTAGAAAGGGCTGCGCATGCGCAGTCCCTCAGGATGGAGGACGGCCACGGTTCCTAAATGTCCGGGAAGAAGCACTCACAGTCCGGTGAGTGACATATATGTTGTTTAAAGAGCAAATTACTTCTTGTTTTTCACTTTGCTTTATTCTCAGGATGGCAAAGTAGTTGACAACTTAAAGATTCCATACATCTTCTTGTGACCCTGAGGTTGCATTACCAGAGACCAGCTTTCTGGACAGCGGCTGACTGGGTTGGGCACGTTAGTGCGAAGACCAAAAGCTCGACAAGACTTAACCCGACATCTTGAGTGCAAAGATGTTATTCCAGGCAGACTTATAACCCCGACTGTTTTAAAAACTGGCGTCCAATAATTTAGACCAATCAACATCCCGGCAGTAGTAAATCATGTCACTGTCAAAGGCGACACAATTATTCCTGCAGCTAAGGGTGTATTGTACTATGTCGTCTGGCTCGCAATTTCTGTCCCATCCAAAGGTGTTCAATGGGGCTAAGATCAGGGCTCTGTGCGGGTCAGTCAAGTTCTTCCACACCGAACTCATCAATTACAGTCCTGTTGAAATAGAAAAGAGCATTCCACAAACTGTTGCCACAAAGTTAGATACATAGCATTGTCCAAAATGACTTGGTATGCTGAAGCATTAATATTTCCCTTCACTGGAGATAAAGCCCAAAGCCTGAAAAACAGCCCCATACCATTATCCCTCCTTTCCCAAACCTCATAGTTGGCATAATGCAGTCAGGCAGGTAGCGTTCTCCCGATATCTGCCAAACCCACACTCGCCCATCTGACTGCCAAATAGAGAAGCGTGATTCGTCACTTCACAGAACACATTTCCACCGCTCCAAAGTCCCATGTCGATGTGCTTTACACCATTCCATCCGACGCTTGGCATTGGTGTTGGTGATGTGAGGCTTGCATGTGGCTGCTCTACCAAGAAAACCCATTCCCTTAAGCTCCTGCAGCAACAGTTTTTGTGCTTACATTAATACCAGTGGAAGTTCAAAACTCTTCAGCTATGGAATCAGCAGAGCGTTGGCGACTTTTATGCACCATGTGCCTTACGACTCATTGACTCCACTCTGTGATTTTATGTGGCTTTCCCCTTCATGGCTGAGTAGCTTTTGTACCTTAATGCTTCCACTTCCTAATAATATCACTTACAGTTGACCGTGGAATATCCAGCAAGGATGAGATTTCACTAAACGTCTTATTGCAAAGGTGGCAATCTATCACAGTACCACGCCTCAAGTCACTGAGCTCTTCAGAACTACCCATTTTGTATCACAAAAGTTTGTAAATGGAGTCAACATGGCTAGGTGCTTGATTTTATACATCTCTGGCAACGGGTCTGATTGAAACACCTCAATTCAATATTTTACAGATGTGGCCAAATAGTTTTGCCCATATAGTATATATATATATATATATATATATATATATATATATATATATATGTATACAAGTTAACCCGTGCATGATACTCATGCATTCTAGTCAAATCAAGCTACTTATGGTGTTAAAAAGGTTCTTGTCATGCATTTGGGGCTAGGCCAGGCCTCCTCAGGGGAAGAGCGTTACTTCCCGACGTAAATGCCCTTTTTTAAGGTGGTTTTGTCCACATGTCACCACCTTATCATTCTTCTCCATCACCTCATCCTTCATCTTCATCGCCACATCCTTAATCTCCATCGTCTTACTGTTCTAAAACCTCTCGATACACAACGTTTCTGCTAAACACCTTATCGCTGTGCTCAATCTGTCTTCCTTGAAGGGCAGTATTCATAACCTGCACTTTCACATCACTGCTTCTCCGTACTCGTGAAAATGCGACATACAATTGTCCATGACCAAACAAAGGCTCTGGTAAATAAATACCCACACGGTCAAGAGTTTGAGCCCTCAACTGGTAAATGTAGCCTTTACTACCCCTTCCACGGGGGGAAGGGGGGATGATGGAAGTTAACTGACTTCACTATTATAATTTTTTTGTCAAATAATGTCAGTATACCAAATTTCAGTTCAATTGGATGAGCCCTTTCTGAGAAAATAGTTTTTTCCACACACACACTAACACACGCCACTAGGCTTATATATATATTATATATATATATATATATATATATAGAGAGAGAGAGAGAGAGAGAGAGAGAGAGAGAGAGAGAGAGGGGGAGGGAGAGAGAGGTATAGAGATAGATAGATAGATAGATAGATAGATAGATAGATAGATAGATAGATAGATAGATAAATAGATAACTGCATCTCAGCAGTTATGTCAATAAGCGTTGACATGTAAAGTAACTTTAAGATCAGTGACTAATGACTTCAGGCTACTGGACCTGGCATTTAGAACAAGTATACCTGACCAAGTGCAACATTAAAGTTGGGTTGGATGTACATATATGCAGTGGTCAAAGAGGGCTGGCATACAGTAATATGCCATGCTTGCACTTCTCCCCCCTGCTTTGGCTTTTTGGGGCACTATGATCAAATTTACTAATTAGTATCTCTATTCCTATACTCACATAGAGTAACTATCTGCACGGCTTACTCTTCCAAGTGCAAGAGGTACAAGGAGAATGTGTTGTAAGGAATAGAGTTGACGCACAGCATGATGATGTCAAATAGGCAGACATCACAAACAAATGGGATGTGCCATGTAGAATTAAAGTCCAATCGGCACTGTAAAAGATTTCAATGTAGGGGGGAGGCAGGAGTGGGACAGGCACTGACCAGATATAGCAGGAGGGATGAGTGCACAATAAACAAGGCACAGTAAGGAGTAGGGGCCATTCAGTTAAATTTTCCATAACAGCAGCATACAATATGTGTTGCTATTTATAAAAGGCTCACTGAATTCCTAATAGATGAGGACAATATCTTTTGAGGCATTGAGGAGAACCACTTGTAGTCATGATTTATTTCTAAAGGACACCCTGGAAGCCAAATGGATGCATAACATTTTACCAAATATGTCGGCTTCTAGAATGAATTTACCATGAATTTACTCAGAAGGCAAATATAAATAAACCAGAGTCATATGTGGACAGGTTGTTAAGTTCTTCATAGACACTGGGCCAATACATCATCACAACATAACATATTGGGTCAGACCTTGGATATCTTTTACTCAGCAGGCAAATCAGCCCTGTGTCACTCACGACAAGATTGCCTGTCCTCTCTGGTCACTGAGAGATAGCTACAGTAAGAAAACTAAATGAGGCAGATAGGAACTTCTAATAGAAAATGCAATTTAAATAATTTAATTGACATAACTTGTATAGATAAAGGAAATTCTATAATACATCACGTAATAAAATGTACAAAATATATCAAGTGTTACCAATATGCCACATTATTTACTAAGGTTGTTTTAAGGAATTCAAGTAGGTATTTTAAAGGATGACATTTTAACCTTTGAACATATTTAGTGGTAATTTCAATATGTAAGAAGTTAATGCAGAACGTGCAACAGGTAAACATAGTTACCATAGACAGCTTAAAATTTCTGCCCACAGGCATTGCTGCTGATAAGTCCCTCATGACTGAAGAAGCCAAACTAATAACAAAATGTCATTGTGTGCCTGCAAATATATTTATAATTGTTGGATGAAAAATATATTCGGAAAGTTTTATAGTCTATTAACACAATGAATCATAGGGAAATGCATGAAATAAAATATTTTTAATAAATGAGGCAATTTTGAAAGAACTACTTCACGTGCTCTAAAGTACATTTAGTAACATATATTCGTATAGTTTTTGCAGGCTAAGAATTCATGACTATTCCTTTGATCAAATGTGGCAGCTGTCATTAGTACTCCCAAATCTTCTCTTTAGTCATTCTATTAACGACCCTTTTTTCAAAATTTACTAATACTTCTATTACAATGTGAGTGCATTATCTTGTTTACATTGTCAGAAATGCCATTTGTAGACAGTATTGTTATTTATAGCATTATTGAATTCTCTTAGACATTGCAACGTCTAAGATTTAATTTATGTTACAATACTTTTATGTTTTGGAAATAGAAGCAAATATTGTTAATTTCACCCAAACGTTAGTGCCGTGAACATAGAGAACTTACAGTTATTTATAAGGGCTAACCCACCACATAATGGTGGGGGATAACTGCAGTGTAATTATGTTATATCAAATGAATGCATTGATACGTTTAGCTACTAAAGTGTAAAACGTGAAGACAGAAAGTCTGATGTAAATGTATTTGATGGCTTTGCACACTCCAGTGTGAGAAGATAGGAGTGTCACCTGTGGCAGCTTCAAAGAGCTCCTGCGGTGAGATATACCCTAACCTGGAATGGAGCTGTGACACCTGAACAGACTTTTAGGAACCACTCAGCATGTTGTCTGGCTCAAATAGACCATGTGCTGACCTTGGCTATATGTGATATAGACAAAAATAATTCAGTTTTAAAATATGCCACTTAAAATCAATAAAGGTAGTGATTAACCACATATTCCTCAATAGCATGATAAAGAGCAGCTCATATGTTAAATTAAGAATTCTGCCCCACAGATAAGTTAAGGAAATGAGTATAAGCTCTAGGATTACACTGTATCTGGGTGTGTTTGATATCAAAAGATGGACCAGTTCATAGGGGATTTATTAATGATAAAATTGGATCTGTGTGACGCTCCACAGAAAAGTTAGGTCACATAGTATAATTTGTTAGTAAATTAGGCAACATGCAAATGGTGATTGAAAAAGTGTCACAGGCCACAACCCCCTGGGGTAGAAAGAGGTATGGAAGTATCTTTAAAAGGCTGAGACCAGTTACAGCAAATTGTCAGACTTTGGGAATCTGTTCACATTGATATGCTGTCCATCTTTCAAGCCAATTTCCCATGGCCAGAAATGCAACTCATTTAAGTGCTACTATGAATGTAACCCATTTTATTTTAAACTGCTTTGCTTGTGTATGTTATCTCAATCTATTAATTGTTTATTAATTATTTTTTATATCTCAATGCCCTGTACTTTTGTATATTAAATCTATAATTTAATATGTTGCGTCCTTGATACTCTAACAAATCCATTAGCCTGTTAAGAAGAAATAGCTCGATCAAGTTAACCCTTTGAATGCCAGTGTGTGATTTGTGATACATTTGATTAACAAGCAGTGTGCGCTTGCATTTACATTTGTGTAACAGTCTGCAGGTGTAAAGAGTTAACCCTTTGTTCGCTGGTGTGGGTCTTGCTAGTCTGTGGGCAGCTAGAAGCCTTGTGTGCCAGTGTGGCACAGTATATTGGGGTCCTACTGCCCTTATTCAATAGGTGGTGGCAAACCTGAAGTGTGTGGAGGGTGTGAGAGAGTTGTTTGGGAGTGATTCAGTAGGTCTATAACCTGTGTGATAGGTAGAGAGAGAGACTGCGGGCTAGAATTGTGTGTGACCTCATACAGCAAACATCCAAAATCACGGCAGCTGGGAGCGGGTTTGTGTCAGTTAGGGAAAGACAAATTTACTTTTATGGGAAATTTAGATTTATCAATACTGAAGTCATTTGCAGGATATGTAAATTTTAATCATTGTGGCCCCCTCCCAGAAATACATAAATATATGGTGCCCCAAGTTACACTGCTAGTAGAATATGCTGAAAAGCTTATCAGTATGGATGGTAATGGTAAGTATTATGCAGCAAGACAAATCCATTCTAATGTCTTTCAGCAAGTATTACAATTCCTCTCCAATACAACCTGTATGTTTGTATTAAATATACCAAGACATTGTGATCTCACTTTACATTAAGCTGACACAAAACAATACATTATAGTTCAACAGGTAATTATCTTCTCTATCAATGCACTTAATGTGTTACAGATAAAAACTTCATCACGGATGCTTACATACATAATGGGACATTAAAATAACTGTATAGATTGTATATGCAAGTATTAATTTTGTTGGAGCCAAAACTGGTATTTTCTTCCTCGATGCTATGAAAACTAAATCAAATCTTCACAGCATGATGTGGGCAATGAATTAATAGACATTGTGCTTTCTTACTACATTGGTTGAAAATAATGCATTCATGTTCGTGAGAAGCAAGATGCTTAAATGTCTTCAAAACTAATTACATTTTATTATTGTCTAAAGATAAAAAAAAAAATAATCCGCACCAGTACCCTTCATGTGAGAGCTTACTCTCACCTACCCAATGTTAATGTGCATTTCAGACACAAGGCTGAGTGCATGTAAGCCTATTAATAAACAGAATGAATGTTTTTAGTTAACTCATTCACACTATTGCATTCTAAAAATGTAATGCCACATTTAAAATTAAAACACACTGCATTGCCATCTCTCATGCTTTATTAATGCATGCTAATAGTAGAGCAGACACAGCAAACTGTATTAGTAAAAGTGCAACACATGAAAAGAGGTTGAAAAATGTGTTAAACATACATTACTAAAATGTTTCTAGTGTCCATTTGTTTACATACCTTTTTATAAATTTTCTCAGTGCATATGTATAAATAAGCTCTGAATAAAAAGATCCAACTTTATATCAATATTGTAATTAGGGGCAGGTTAGGCTTGGAGGCACGAGGGCATCTGTCCCCCTGTGCCGGACCCATAGTGGACTACACTGGGCTGGGTGACTGGGCCACCTGCATTTTTTTTGCCTGTAAAATGTTCCTAATAGTTTGCCGAGTTGAGTCTTGCCTCCCGGTTAAAATTTGCCAGCTTTCCCCTGATTTTTATCACTTTTTAATAATAAACTTTGCAGTGTGCTACTCTATTTCCTCATTCTAGTGTATTCCTCCTGCACTCAAATCTTTTACCTGTTACTTAAGTGTTCTTTAGAAAGACTGATTTATATATAGTGTCATTTTGTTGCTCAATTCTCCAACACTGTCCTACTGTGTTAGAATCTCAGGGAAATTATTAATGTTTCCTAAAAAGAGTTGCTGGTATTATAAATTAAGCCCAAGGCACTGCATAGTTAAGCTTGGCTAAGGTTCTTCAGTGATGTAGCGATTATGTAGTATATCTAATGACTGATTGTTATTTTCTGTTGAATTCATATATGACAAAGTGTATATTTTATGTAACCTCTTAAAGTATGCTTTGCTGACTGACCTAGGTGACCTGTGCAATTAACAAAGAGTCTTTTGAAACTAGCCATATAGATAAGAATCTCGGGGGCGTTTGAAGCCCAAACTTGTAAACCATCTAGCTACTCAAAGCAGATCAGAGGCGAGAGATTCTCTGAGGTGCCCAAATATATATCTTAGTGATAGATAATTTACTTCGGAAAGCTCTGTGTTATTTTGGGAATCAATTTGACTTGAATGAATGAGTAATTCTTAAGGTGGGGGTCAAGAGCCTGTAAGAAGGGTTTAAAATCTTCTGTTCTAGACATTACATTGTGCATTTTCATGAGGGAGTCTATCAAGACTGAAATGTCTCATCTTTTCCATTGAGTTCCCTCACACACATCAAGTCTACCTAGTAAGTAGTACTCTGATTTTATTTCCTATTTTATTTTCTAAAATTCATTTGTGCAACATATTTTATGTCTTGTTATTATTTTTTGTAAATAAACCTTGGAAACATTTTTCAGATTAAATAAATGTAATCTCCGTGATTCTAAGTGAAATTACAATTCCCAGAGAGGCTCATGCTACATGTGTATGTAATTTAAGTGTGAAACATTAATAAGTGGTTCTGGTGAACGTAAGGACACCAAAACGAATCCTTCATGGTGGCAGAAAAGGTGTATTCATTGCTAAGTGACTAAGGTGACGCCAGTAATGGACAGCTATTCAGATTGCTGTATCTGGAACAGGCTGGGGTGTTTGTGACAAATTGGTTGACACCTTGGTGATATAGATAATATTTTTCTTTTTATCATAAGAACTTAAGTGAATTAGTGGTGTGCGATTCTAAAGAGAGTCAGCATCCTAATTGACTGGAGATTACACTCAAGTCTTACAAAATTTTAAAGGATTACTGCAAATACAGTTTCTGCCCCCCCCTCCCCTTTTCTTGTTTTTCTTTTCTATTTTTTATTTGGTGGAAGTGTGAGGTCCAGAATGCCCCTGACTATAAGCAGATGAAAAAGGATGAGCTTTTGGTTTTGTGTGTCGAAAGAGGAATTGCTGTCGTCCCCAGCAGGAACTGAGAGCAACTGATTCAAGTGCTTATGGAGGCGGATCAGAAGCTAAGTGTCGGAGGAGGCAGTGGAGGAAACCTCTCTGCTTCAGGAGAGCAGTGAGCACTGGACATTACCACAAATACCTCTGAAGAACCAAGTGGGAAGTCTACCGTGGACATTTACCTTCATACTGCTCTCAAACAGCTGAAGGATGCTGATCCTGCAACCTCACTGCGGCTGATCCAGCAACTCCAAGAGGTAGCAGAACACCGCGCAGACAGGGAGGCTGCCGCTGCACAGCATCGAGCCAAACGCCAGCTGGAACTAGCCATACTCAACAGCCAGTCAGCGGACCGAGGTCCGGGTAGGAAAAAACCCAAGCACAACTAATTCCTCGTTTTGGAAAAAGACAGCGACCTTGATACGTTCCTGAGGGGATTTGAAAGAACATGCCGACAGTTTGAGCTGGACCCCAGTGAGCGGGCCAGCTATTTAACCCCTGGACTGAGAGGAAAAGCTTTGGAAGCGTTTGCAGGCCTTCCCCATGAACTGGATGGCGATTATATTGCAATTAAGAAAGCCTTGTTACTTCGTTTCAACATAACTCCTGAGGCTTACTGGCAGAAATTCCGTGACGCAAGGCGCAGTCCCTCTGATACTTATGCCGGACTGTTAGCGCAATTATCATCCATGATACATCAATGGATTGAGGGATTGCAGGTACTGGACTATGATAAGATAAAGGATCTTATTTCCCAGGAGCTGTTCCTCACACTGTGCCCAGCTGAGGTGAGGGAATGGGTTGTGGATCGTGACCCTAAGATAGCGCAAGCGGCTGCTAGCCTGGCCGACAAGTACACAGCTACCAGGGCTCCTGTAACGAAGTAGAGTTGAGGAGCACCAGGGCAAACTATGTGGAAAGAGAGGCAACATCGAGGATCACCCGTGAGTTTCCCGTCAACCAAACCAGCTGTTGCTGCACCTTTTGGGGGGCAGGGGAAAAACCTGTTTTGGCAACTGGCCGCAGGTGTTTTACATGTGATGAAGTGGGGCACATCAGTGTCAATTGCCCCAAAAAGAAGAAAACAACTCCTTCTCTGATGGTGGGCCCAGCAGCAAAGCCAGTGCCGGCCATCCCTGTGTACAGGAGGACCCCAAGAACGCCCCAGAGACAATCTGCAAGCGGTTAAGGTAGGATACCATGTCGCACTTGGGTTGTTAGACTCTAGCACAGACCTGACTCTTGTACATTCAGCTCTAGTGAGAGCAGAGAACATTATTCCCGTGAAGACTATTGCTGTGCAAGGAGTGGTAGGCCTATATTCTGAAGTACCCCTAGCCAGGGTGTACCTAGATTGGGGATCTGGCAGAGGAATACAAAACATTGGGGTACTAGATAATCTGCCTGCCACGGTACTGTTGGGGACTGATTTGGGAAGGATGTATGTTGCTTATATAAATGAAAGTGATGTCATTTCTGGTGCACTGGTGCAAACTAACCCTATTCTTCCTCAGGTGAATTCTGCTGACCAGCATAATATGAGTGCAAAAATATGTAATGAAGTTTCATGTGCTGCTGAGACTACTCATGCAGATTTGCAGGTAACTGTGATGCAGAGGGAGGGATTATGTGTCAATGTGTTTGATGATAATGCTCTTGTTGGAGAGACTATCACTTTAAATCCCCTAGGTTGTGAATTTGATCAGGGCGAAATGTGTGAGGATATGCCTAAATGTGATCTCGTGTCTGTTAATGTTTTAGGTAGTCAGCTCGATTTACATGTGCCCAGTTCTGAAGGTGACCCAAAGTGTGAAAATGTATCCAATGTCTTAGCAGTAGTGAATCGGAGAGCACTACAGAGGAGCTGTGCATTAACCCCTGAGAGTGTGGAGGGAAGTTCACTAGAAGCTAATCCCCCTCCACCCCTCAACCTCACTGTAGGAGCTACAGATTCAGGCAGTGAATAAAATGAGCTACTTCATTCTGTGTGAAGTGTCACTTTCAAATCAGAACAAAACACTGATCCCAGTCTATCAGCAGTGAGGGGGAGGGCCATTCAGACCTGTCTGGAAAGTAAGGCAAACAGAATTTTTTGGGAAAATGGCCTTTTGTACAGAGAGAAAAATGTCACAAGTATGCATCCAGATGTACTTGCTGACAGGCAACCAGTTGTACCTCAGAACTACAGGGAAGGGTTGCTGAAAGTAGCGCCAGTCACGGCCAGCACTTCAGATTGCTGTATCTGGGGCAGGCTGGTGTGTTCATGACAAGTGGTAACTTTTTGGTATCTATATACAATATATGTGTCCCTGAACATTTCTGTGTAAAGTGGTTCAAGGTTTTACAGAAACCTCAAGATTATTACTAGATAACTTACTTCACAATGGCAACAGGCAAAGACATATATCATTGCCAATAAGCAGTACAAATATAAATGTAAACATTTAAATGGAATTACAAAGTAAATCAAATACAGAACAGCATGTATATATTTTAGGAGTGTGCAGAAAATTAGTTACTACACTTTAAGAAACATTTATAACATGAACCATCAATTACAAAAAATGTTTGTTACCAGAATATGGCTCATTACAAAAGTGCCTTTAAGTGGATAAAATAGGAGATACAGAAACTCAAAGTGCAATCAAAGGAATGGTCTGTTGCCATTAGAAAACAATTGTGGATCCTGTAACTACACATATTCTATTTATTAGTTGCTCCTTCTCAACCTAAAGGAGGAAAAGGACCTTCCAGAAGACAAACAAGCTTGAAAATATCAAATGATGGTGTAAATTTTGCTAAAATAGTTTATCATTACGGATTTTATATTCTGTCAAAGTTAACTCTGTGGACATCTCCACCATATGTGATTCATATCTCCCTTTGGTATAGCAGCCTTGAAAAAATACATCAGGAAAATTTAGTTGGCACCTGATGTAGCATTTTAATATATTGCTCGTTCAAGCTGAGTTTAGCAGTTGTTTTCTTAATCATAATACATATTTCATCCCAACTGTCGCCATCTACTGTAGCTCCTCTTCTAGAATAGAATCATTTTAGATATTTAAGCACTGTACATTCAGTCTTATATGAAAGTAGCATTTGGTACAAAGCAGAGAGTGTTCTCTTACCAACTATTCCCTGTAGGACTCATTTGTTCAAATTTTGTAAACTTTATAACAGGGGATGTTCCATAACAATTCATCATGGAAGAAACTGTCCTTCATTTCACTATCTTGGCCAAATTTGAACTGATTATCTCTCCAATGGGACCAACCTTGATCTGATGTCAACTGATCGGTGACCCTTTTGCCACAGCTGTCCTAATTTTCAAAAACTTCAGTTGGAGAAGATTTAACAAAATAGAATTAGTCTATAATGGTTGCAGAAAATGATGAACCTATTTAAGTGTCATTGTTATCTTAATTGAAATAAATGAATTGTGGATAGTCAATTACTTTAAAATCAGAATAAATTTGAATTATTGTGCAAGAAAGATTGAGTATTTTCTATTGCATACCATAAAAGAGTTGCAGGAGTATTGTTGTGTAGAACTAATATTTTACTTGATTATGCAGCTGTGAAATAAATTTTAAAATTGAATCCTCTTTGATCTCTTAGTCTAAGCATATTCATTCAACTGATATTGATCGATATTTGGTTATTTCAAATTAGTTTCATACTCGCTGATTGCAACAAGGGGCTTCAAGTGTTAAATACTCTATTAGCTAAATACTCTATTAGTTAAATACTCTTTTAGCTCTAATAGCTCTAAAATTGGCACAAGTTGTGGGCAAATGCAATGCAGTGCGGTAAATGTGATGTAGGACACAAAATTCTAAAGTGTCAATGCACAGTGTCCAACTCTAAATCAGACTCTCACTGTGCAATGTCATATGCAGAAGTGTACTCATGAGGCAAATTGAGTTTTCAGACAGCCAGTGGGGCAGCAAAATGTTGTTTCTAGCTTTTGGTAGATCTAAAGTCAGGGATGAGTAGAAGTAGAGTGTAATTCCAGATGTGAGATAGCAGAATAAGTAGGCACAAGACTGATCAGGTCTTTCCTATTAAACATGTTCTTTCCTATCCAAATGACACAGAGTCAAGAAGCTCATAGACTTGTCTATGTGGAATGCCATACATTAGGTAGGCTGTAAAAAGAAATTTCATCTACCAACTTAATCATAAACTGCTGACTGTGCATATACAATTTGATTTTTATTTTAATGTTAACTTAAGAAGCCTTTAATAATGTATAGTTTCTGTATTATGTAGAATATTTTCCACTCCAAGGACTTAAAACAACAAAGACAATATAGGATGTACTGAGAGACACAATATTAAAACATACACACAGGGCACTAGGAATTTTCTTCAAGTAGAACTAGTTTATTAAAATAGCAGCAGTGCAATCACACTTTCTCATTTCTGCACAGGGTCTCTGTCCTAGTTTCCAGATCAGAACTTCCCATGAGACTACTGTAACCTCAGCTACCCCTAACACATAAATGTTTGCAACATACCTACAGCATAGTAATACATTATAAGAGGAAGCATTAGAAATGAAACCATTATCCCCTTTACTGTAACGGTCGTATGAATGTGCCAGTGTCAGCCAAGGTGAATATCAAAAGAAGCAGTTTATCATTTTATTACCTAGCCCTAACTTTTGCAATTTCTGCATATTATGAGAATCTTTACCAGGGATACGTGCCTCATACATATTTATTAATGCAGAACATACACTAGGGGGTAAATGTATGAACATGCGGGTTCTTCAACACCTGCGTGATCAGCGTGTTCGGCGATTAAATTTCAAGCGGCGCTGCATTGTAAAGGGAAACTTCCCTTTACAATGCAGCGCCGCTTGAAATTTAATTGCCGAACACGCTGAACACACGGGTGTTGAAGAACCCGCATGTTCATACATTTACCCCCAGATGTGTTTGGCAGGGATAAGGGATACAGAATGTGCAAACTAGGAACTTTGGTATCTAAAATTAAAATACGGTCAATTCACGATATTTTGCATGCCTCAATATTAAGTGGATAGTTGCATTTTAAGGAAATGAGCAGTTTACTGTTATAATAGCAAAATATTACACTCAATGCAGAAGTGGAAGTTGCTCCATCAATTTATAGGTTCATTGCAGGTGCTTAAAGGGTGGGGTTGTCCTGAAAGGAACAAACAAGCAAAGGAGCGGCTATTTCTACTTGTACATAAAAATTCAGAAATCTCAGTTTGCAAATGTATGGAACATTACACTCTCTAGATATTTAGGTAAAAGCAAGGGAAACCACCAAAAATCCCATTTCAACAGGCCGTACTCTACATACTCTCGATATTTAGGGAAATTGGTAAAACACTATTCCTAATATGTCTGTCTTTTTTGCGTATTCATGGATCAGCAACGACCTGATAAAATGGACAGAAGAAATTAAGTCTTAACAAGAACTTTTACAAAAGTCAGTTTGTGAACAGAGAAAACAGAGAGAATGCTCAGTTACCATAGTATTTTTAATAGGTCAAGCAATGGTGTACTCACATCTTAGAGTGAGCAACAAAAGGCTTAGCTCAGTCTCCTGAGGTGAATAAACCAGAAGCAATGAGTATAGGTTTCCAATAATATTTTATTATGTTTTGCAAGTCTTCGACAGACATTTTTTTCTTACAAGTTTTTACTATTATCATTGGTAAAGAGTCAAACACGAAAGTAACCTGCTAGACTGTGGTGAACTTCAGTAACTGGACCTTATTGCTTGCTAGCAATTGCTTGGCAGAATAGCTGCTTAATCAATACATTTGCTGACTGTTGCAAGTGATCTCTTTCTCCTCTCCTGGTGGTCATTCAGATCTGGTATCCCACTATCAGTTTAGACTACTAACAGGACTGCTAAGCTTAGGCTTCAGGGGGGAGGAAGTTAGTTGTTAGTTGTTGTTAGATGTTAGTTTTATGAGAACAAAAATGAGAGTTTCACTTTCATAGTGACAACCTTCTCCATATTCATGTAATTGCTCATTGGGAAATTGATTGGGAGCCACAAGCAATTGCTTGAGTAAATACCCTCAAAATCAGTTCCAAACAGGTTCCGAAAGTAATTAGCTATATGATTATCATCTTCAATATTTGATATACATGTAGATCAGCGAAATTGCACATAAATTGAATTTTGCTGTAGAATGAGTTGTTTTGCAAGGTGCAAGTTTCCAGTGATATAATCTTTGAGTTCCACTTTTGCCTTCGCACTTCATAGAAAGGTATTCTCACTGTATTTGAAAATTCTGCATTTCGGCAGAACTTATTGACTCTGAATATGCCAGGCCTTCCAAATCTGTGATCCTAGGGAAAAAAATATATAATGCTGAGACTGTCAGGCTGGTTTCTATAGACAGGTAGTGAGGAGCCAGGTACAGCTGATCAGTAATTAGAAACAGTTATGTAACAGAACACAAAGCTGAGGCAGTCTAGTCTGGCATAAATCATATGTTAACCTTGAAGTTCAAGATCGAAGCTGCTTAAATCCATGATCATTTCATGAAAATATCATGAACAAGCCAGTCAAATTCAATTGACTTTTGAACAGGTTCAAATTATTGAAGCATCTCTAAGTCTTACACAAACAAAGTGAGGTAAATATATGCAGTGTACTGAGATCCTCACACTTTAACCCTAGACAGCTACAAGAAGGACATCTTTCTCAATCACATTCCTTATGAATGAATTAAGGCACAACATTTCTATTATTACCAATACAAGTGTACTCTGGGTATGTCCAGATTCACTTTTTTCTCTTTAAAATAAATGCTGAAAGATAAAGTCAGTCTGAAAATGTACCCTAATCCTCTTCATGGCAAAAGACTTTTGCATCTTACTGAACAAACCATTGTGTCATGATTTAGGAGTTGGTTTACTGGGAATAATGTCCCAATAATTTAAGTCTACTGAAGCAAACTTTAAAAATGTGTTTCTTCCAATGTTAGAGTAAACGTATTTATATTGTTAATGGCATTCTACAGGGACATGCAAGCAAACATATGATAAGATACATCTTTTCTGCAATTCTTACTATAATTACTTTCACTCTTTGCAAACCCAACAATTATCCCACAAAGTAATCATCTAGTTTACCTGAGTATAGTGATGTCTAATAAATGTACCACAGTTGTAGTGCCTAGGACTTGTGATTCTGTTGTACATAGTGGATACAAGGGGGATAATGTAGGGTAATGACATACAGAAATTTGGGGGATTGCTAGTTTTTGCTTTTTGTGGGTTAGGAAGCACATTCATCCTTATAGGTGTATGACAACCATGCAAAACGTGACTGTTTCATGCAGATTGATTGACATGATCTCAGTGTGCTAGGGAGGGAATTGGATTCCTATATTTTATTTTTTACTTTCTAATTATTGTGCAGATATGTATTAGCTACAAGCAGTATCTCAGCAGCTTGCTGGAACCAGAGTATCTCACTAACAAGGCTATTCCAGCACCCATAGAGCCGTGGTGTCATTCCCAGCACTATTTGTTTAGACATCCGTGTAGCAGATATTGCATGCAGTGCAACCAGACAGGACAAACATAGAAAGTGGCAGCTAAGAACAGATTAGCTGATTTTGATATACACTTCATTTCCTCTGTACTCTATCATGATTTGTTTGTTATTGCTACAGCAAAGTGGTACAAGTACAAGAAGTGACAATGCATTTCCCCCACTAACCTTTTTGGTACCTGTCGATTTTAGACCTTGCAAAAGGCCTCAACAAAGCTAAAATCATTCAGTTTTCTGTAGGAAAGGAACATTTCAAGTTTTGAACAGCAAAGAAAACAACTTTTTTGAAATCTGTAATACCTGGCTATTTATAAAATATGCCTCGTCATTGAAATTATTTAACCCATGCTTTGCATCGGAGACTCAAAGTGGAAAGCATGACATAATTGAAAAATGACACTTTTATCATTCTAAACACAAAACAAAAAACACCATGATTAGTGCTTTGTCTTTCAGCTATAGCTTTCATATAAATATTTTTAAGGACAAAGGCAAAAGCTGTGGACCAGCATTTCCTCTGTGTCTACACAACTGCACTTACTTGTTCGTGAGCCCCGGTGCAGGGAGCAGGGGAGGAGGGAACCGGGGCCCTGACCCTCTGCTTCCCTCATGCAGCGGCCTCCATTATTTCCATGGGCACTGAACCTGTTGCACTAATAGTAGTTCCGCCACTGCACCCACTTACGGTAGATACATCTGAAAACCAGTGAATGTCACTAATAGTGTAATCTACTGCCACTTTAGGATAACTCTCTTTATTCATTTACATTTTTCAGTTTTAAAATTACTGCATGGTATGGCTTCATCTGTGGCTTTGATCAATTCTTCCTGTGAGGAGACTTCTTACTTTTCTGGGTGTTGTTATTCTATTGGTCAAAGTCCACCTATAAATGTGATTTCCTGCAGAAGTGCATTTGGAAGGTGGGAACTTTATCCCATCGAAAGTGTAGGACAAGACCCAATCAGGGTAAGAGAGTGTCCTAGATTCAAATGGAAATGTATCTGGGGAAACACTTGAATTTGAATACGTTTAGAACTACACTCAAGTTCAGTGCTCTATTTTAATTTGAATCAGTCTCTAAGTATTGCCCCTGAACATTTCAGGTGTTCCCATTGAATGGTGCAAATATTTGTCTTCATCTTGTCTCGCAAATCCATGCATATATCTATAAATGTGGGTACATTTGCACTTTTGTAAGTGAACTGCGTATTGCAGTATTGTTTTTATACTCTACCTTTTTGTTACCCAGATACCAATTTCTTGCTCCATCTGATCACTTTGCATTATCATTGAGCATTTTTTAGGAATCTGACACAGAAAGTAAATGCATAGCACATCCTGACATTTAATTTTGGATCTCCCTCTCATTAATTTTAACTATTTCTGTTTTCTTCCAAAGAATTGTTCATAATACCCTCAATTGTCTTTTTATATAGCACATGAATATACGGGAATATTGTAAATGACTTTATTTCAAGTGTATATTTATTGATTTTCTAATATTAAACACATTGGGGCATGTTTAATTAGGACCCAGGATCACGGTAACGCGCCAGAACAGGATGGCAAGGTAATCAGCGGGACCACAATAACGTTATTGCAGTACTGTATTACCTTCGGTAATGCGCACTCCACATGCTACCGGAACCTAATTGAACGTGCCCCATTGTTTTTGTGTGCACTATATCTTACTTTGCATATTGTGCATCTAGACCTATGATGGGCAACCTGATACACTTCGGGAGCCACATGGTGCATCCCTCTAATCTTCAAAAAAGCCTCACATTACCCTTAATCTCAGTAGTAACTTAAAACAATACATGTAAACAAAGAGACACCTATCTGTAACAACATATCAGCAGGCGTTTTAAACAAACTATAATAAACAAATCTGACAATAAAACAAGAAGGAGCTAGGGGTCACAGGTGAAGGTTCGGAGGTCACCATGCGGCCATAAGCCAGCCTGATGCCCATCACTGATCTAGGCTGTACCAATAATGCTCATTGAAAGTAGTGGACAAATAGCAGATAGTTCCATCTCTGAAGCTTGTGTTCAAATCTTGGCATTTTGCACAGTCTGCCACTCTAAATCGGGTCTGCCTTCCATTTTGCTCTCTTTCCACCCCTTGTAGCTTATTTTAAATATCATCATTTCACAAAATATTGTCAGGGAGATTCTGGTTCTTTTTTTTTACTTTTTCTTTTTTTTAAAGTCAATAAATTGTTATTAAGAAATTCGCCATTGAGATACAAAATATTTTCAATATTTATCAACTTTGTAATTTGAAAGTTATTAATGAGAGTAACATAAAAGAGAAAAACTTGAACAAGGTGCATGTGAGGATATGGGGTTCTATATAGCACTCGGACTGACACCAGGTTTATATCCAAAGAAATTTATTGAAGTGCTGAAGATACACTTAAAAAACAGGAAAAGCAACAGAACACACCAGCGGCAAATACAATTAGCAAATGGCAGGTTACAGTCCCCAAAGTAGATGACTGACAAAAGTCCCAACAGCATGAAAATCCAATAGAGTCATGATCGCAAGTTTTCTCTGATCATAGCATTACCTCTTAGGTCAGTCTTTCCCGAATCGAATACACTCTCTGGCCCCTCGGGCTCTTTTTTTATCCCCCAATCTGAGTGACTGTGGGAATTGACAGCCCCCACTGCCCTGAGGTATTCTTTGATAGGACAAAACATGTCCCGGGCCAAATCTTCCCACCGCCTCCAGGTGATTTGAGCTAGGTACTTCCTGACTGTTAGGGCTCCTGGAAGTCTGCTGAAGGACAAGGTAGGACAATGGACCCACTAGGGAAGAAACAATGGGGTTTTCACAAGATTACCAACAGCTGTGCTGAGCATTAACACGTCAAGTGCTTATTACAGTCTGTGGGTAGAAAAACCTCACTGATACTTCTTGTCAAGGGAGCCATGTTGTCAGTGATTTAAACACAACAAGTCCTATAACTAATAACATTGTTTCTTACACATCACCCATCAGTGCAGTCCACACAGAGTGCATGAGAGGAGTATAATAGGGCACAATTGCAATGACCATGGAGGAAAAGGGCATCGAGTGGAACAACCATCTTTCTTAATTCCCACCACCCTGCTTCCCTCAAAATCCTTCCCTTGTTTAAATCTGGCAGGTGGGATATTTCCCAGGGGATGGGTAAGTCTTACAGACCGGTCCAAGTGGGATGCCATAACGAGGGTCTGGTTCTTGCTGGCGTGATAAACCATTTGTATTTCCATGGTCCGTCCCTTTTTTGTTAGAGATAGTAGAGTTACAGGTTTGTAGGGCTAGACTCCCCTGCAGTAATCATCCATTGTCTCCTTATGTAGCCAGCTGAGGAGGTTACAGTGAATTTGTGACCATACAAGTATGGCTGCAACTTCTTTAGTGCCCAGACAATGTCTAGGCACTCTTTTCCTAATGTGGCATATGTCATCTCTTGGGCCAATAACTTGTGAAATAGAAAGGTCCAGTTGTAAAGCACTAAGGAATCTGCTGGCGCTATATAAATAAATGTTGATGATGATAATGATAGGTTACTGGGCGCTCCTGACCATCCTTGTGACGATTATGTATTATTGTTATTTTCCCCTAATATTCAGGTAGGACAATGTATATTGTATGTAACCTTGTAATGTAATCTCAATGTGTGCCTTGCTAAATGTCATGAGTCTGAACCTATGCAAGTGTCAATAATCTTTTGAAACTAGCCAGGACCAGGATAGATAAGGATCTCGGAAGAGTTTGAAGCCCCAAAGTTGTAAACCATCTAGCCACTCAAGCAGAGCAGAGGTGAGAGATTGTCTGAGGTGCCCAAACATATATCTTAGTGATAGATAATTTACTTCGGAAAGTTCTGTGTCATTTTGGGAATCAATCTGACGTAAATGAAAACGTAATTCCTAAGGTGGGGGTGAAGAGCCTGTAAGAAGGGTTTAAAATCTTCAGCTTTAGACATTACATTGTGTGTTTCCACGAGGAGGTCTATCAAGACTGCAATGTCCCATATTTCTCAAATGTGTTCCCTTGCACACACACCAAGTCTTAACTAGTAAGTAGTGACTCTGGTTTTATTTCCTATTTTATCTCTGAAACTTATTTGTACAACTTATTGTAGGTCTTGTTATAAACTTTTTTGTAACTAAGCCTTGGAAACATTTTTTCAGATTAAATAAATTTAATCTAGTGTATTCTCTGTGATTGTTTGTGAATTTACGAAGCCCAGGAGGCTCATGCTACATGTGTATGTGATTTAAGTGTGAAACATTAATAAGTGGTTTTGGTGAGCATAAGGACACCATAATAAATCATTTGTGGTGGCAGAAAAGGTGTATTCATTGCTAAGTGACTAAGGTGACATCAGTCGCGACCAGTTGTTCAAATTGCTGTGTCTAGGACAGGCTGGCCGTTCGTGACAATCTTCCTCAATCTTATTCAGCACGGCCCCTAATCCACAACCCGAGGCATCAGTTTTACTTATGTCAATAGTCAGGGACAACTAGCACAGGGTAACTGGATATAATCTTTATTTGCTGAATGAAGGTCGTGTCACATTCTGCCATCCAATGAATTTGTCGGGCACACTTTTTAGCTGTCAAGTTGGTCAGAGGCTTATCATAGTACTGACTGTACCGAGAAAAGCTTGTACTTGCCATTGCCTGGTGGTGCAAGGCTACTTAACTATGGCTTCAATTTTGTCAGGCTCCAGCCGTATGATACACCCACCAACACAATGTCCTAAGTACAGTACTTTTGTCATGGGTGGTAGTCATATTTGCGACGGTGAAATTACTAATGGAGATAATACTTACATCAAAATCCCAACAGTGTAAATACCGACATGGAGAAAATCCTGACAGTCTAATTACCTACATGAACAAAATGCCAACTTCCTAGGGAATCCAGGCCCCTGCTGACCAGTCTGGGGCTTGCAGTAGTCATCATGGCAGGAGGACCCCTGCCGCAGGTTCTTCTGATATAGTGCCACCAGTCTAAGCCTAGGGTTGGATGACTGAGAATCAGGGGGACCCCACACTGTTTGTCCCCCCCAATTCTCCTCCGACCAGCACTAGACTGGCAGCACTAGGGTTTTTTTAAACATTTATTTATTTATTTATTTATTTCACTGTATTGCTGCCATTGCCATTTTAATGCAGGCAGTGCGACTTTCGGCATTTTCACTGTCTGCAGTCACATTTCCTGCATTTTATCCATGTCTGTATTTTGTCAATGTTAGTACTTGGCGGGATTTTCTCCATGTTGGTATTAACACTGAAGGGATTTTGGTATCAGTTTTATGTCTGTCAGTACTGTCACTCTCAAATATTGGTATCCAACCCTTTGCCATCCCCATATGACACTTGTCTGGTCTAATCTTCAATCTAGCCCTTCTAATTCTCACAAAAGTTTCTGCTACATGTACCAGATGCTGATACCATATTTCACTAAAAAGGGCTATATAATTCAGGTAGGCCTGGGCAAACTCATGACACCCAGTCAGCAGGTGATTCACACTGTGCTGAAAGGATACTGGGATATTCTTCAACCCTAATGGCACAGCCGTGAACTCAAACAGTCAAAAAGGGGTTGTGAATGCGGAGCGCTTTTGTGCCACCTTGGTAAGAGGTAGCTGCCAGTACACCTTACTTAGGTTTAAAGTGGACACAAAGCGGGCTGCTTCAGTCTGTCCACTAGCTCATCTACTCGCGGCATAGGGTATGTATCTGTTCAATCTCTTATAGTTTACACAGAAGCGTGTACTCCTGTCCTTTTTGGCACTAACACCAAACTAAGTGCCCACGGGCTGCTTGCATATCGTGGACCTCTTTTCTGATCATGCTCAACACCTCAGGACCCACCTTGTATGAAGGTTGCTTAATCACCAGTGTTGACATGATGGGCCACCATCGTGGTGCGCCCAGATCTGCTAGTGAAATAGGAACACTGTACCTCCAACAACCTTTTCATCTTCTGCAACAATCTGTCCGTCAACTGTGGGCCAATGGGCACTGCTTCTATACCTATATTTTTTTGGGCTATATCTAACAATTCTGGTATAGAATCTGTTTCAGAGTCATCCATGGGTGGACAGCAAATAGCTACTGCCTCTACCTCTCAGGTAACATCGGCCTTTAGTAGCGGTGAGTACTGAGTCGCAGGCTAGAGCTGTTCAGTGCTACAAGATAGTTAACCCTACTGCGCTGCTTTACTATGGTGCATGATCCAGCTTAGGTCATCTGAAAACTTGTGCTTCTGCACTGGTACTTGTTCCATCACCATCTGTCTGGCTCTCATTCATGAGCCTATTAGTTATAATACTGATGCTGCTGGTACTGGTCATTCTGAACATGGTTGCCCACAAGCTGCATCAACCACTGTAATCGCTCTCGTAATTGCTCTACATACTCCAATATGAAAACCTTCCCGGCTTTCATGGACCAAATCTAACAGCCCACATCAGGGCTAGACTGGGACTAAAAATCAGCCCTGGCATTTAAAGTACACAGGTCCACCTCAGTTCCAGCAGGAAAGAAACTATGTGCCGCCACTGCACGGGGCTGCCAAAAAGGGTATGACCACATTGTGTTGTGAGTGTGGCCAACATGGAGTATTGATACATACATTATAATAAAACATTACATTTATCATGCCCTCTCAGCCACATCAGGCCATCCCCCCAGGCACATTATGACACCCCCAGCTCACTGTACTTAGCTATGCTTTTGGTGCTGCTGACATCCATAAGGTTGGGAACTGGGAACTTCCTGTAGAGTGAGCAGGAAAGCTCTTAGTCTCATGAGATTACCAAATCTTGTGAGATTTAGAGCTACTCGGCTCCTCCTGCTAACCAGAGCTGGATTAGTGCTCGGAGGCCCCTATTATTTAACATGGTTATCATTTTAGACAAATACACAGGCAATACTGTGTGCACTTCTATTAGAAGCACACATCTCTGCCTTCACAAGCAGTACATTGTGAAGCAGGACATATCTCCCAACTGTCCTTGCAGTCGGACCAAATCCTGACTAAGTGACACAGTCACCCAAATTCAGGACTGCCCCACCAGATTCAGGACAGTTGGCAGACTGTCCTGCTTTCTCCTACCTGTCTTGGTCACCACTTGTAGCAGCTGGTTTCTTTAGCTCAGTTCCTTCATGTCTTGATCCTGGAATATTGGATGCCCTATTTTGAAAAATAAATGGGTACATAAGATTTCTAAAACTCCAACCAGCCCCGGTGTTAAAACAATGTTATACAATTATGGTAGGCACAACACAGTAAGTGATAGGACAAACTGCCCCAGCAAGCAGCACAAATCTGGGGTTAACCACCCCCCTAAAAACACAACCAAAATCAGATAGAAATGGTGCTCAACATGTAGGACAGTGAAAAAGAGAGAAATAAATAAAATCAAATTCAAATGTCAATGTGTATGTGTAAGTCAATCAAGTCTATTCATATGAAACAATTGATAAGAATATCCAATGATGTCCAAAGTTGCAACCTATGTAGATAGCGATAGTGTCAGTCTAGCACAGTGATGGGCAAGCTACGGCCCGCGGGCTAGATCTGGCCCACTTAGTGGTTCTATCCGGCCCACCAATATTTTAAAAAATGTCATTAAAATATGCATAAAATTATTAGGACCGACCCTGTGTGTCAGAACCTTCATTTTTATGCCTTCCCAGCTATTTCCTCCCTTACACTTCATCCTCCTTCATAAAAGGACACTTCGTATGTCAATCACTCAAACACCTGCCCGCCCCCTAATGGCTGAAATTCATGTGAGAAGAGATGGGCTGGGCCATATACTAAGGCGGATTTCGATTGGCTGCTGTGTTGTCAGTTAGTGGCTCACCAGAAAGACGGATCTGCAACAACCTGCTGAAATCAGTGCTGTGTCTGTACGATCGCTGCACTTATAGAGGTAACACTGCTATATAACACCCTCCCGTCCCATTCAAAAAATGTGTATTATATATTTCGATATTTGAGTTTTTTAATAAATTATATTGGCCCGCATAAAGTTTTTCTTTTTTATTTGGCCCGCTCCTGAAAAAGTTTGCCCATCACTGGTCTAGCATTTATCATGGATGTGAAGAAAAGTAATGCAATTACCTTGTGGCAGGTTTCATGCTCTTATTGATTTAGCTTCTAAAAGTAACTGCTGTGGCTCCCAGTCTGGCAGTCCCTGATCCTCCATGTACCTGTTCATCGAACCCGTCGATCAGAGTTGCCAGATATAGCAGGTATCATACGCCTGATATGTGCAACTTCCGAATTGAACTGCTGCGGCTCCCAATCTGACAGTCCCCAATCCTCCGTGCACCCGTTCATTTGACCTTTGTTTGTAGAACCTTGTCAATCATGTTATAAATCAGTTTGTCGTCAGTGTCGGCATCTGTAGTTCACTAGCCAGCTCTCAGCTTTACCTCCAGCAACTCAGTGTAGAGCTTAAATTCACTCTGTGCTGCTCTCCATACGGGGCATAGCTCCTTGTTTGATTGAAAAGATGTTTGTATCAGGGAGCAATTTCTGACACGCGCGCTGCTCGGGCGGGCATGCGGACGAGCCCATCTAGCCATCGGCCCTTCTGGCATTTGCCTGAAGTGCCAGATGGCCAGTCCGAGCCCTGGTCTACATACCCTCTGGTCACACAGTAGTTCAAAGCGAGTGAAACCCAGTAGAGTACTGTGGCGCTTCGCTGTACACAAATAACAGCTGCTTCAAAGACTTCTCCCAATCCCCCTCTTTCCGATTCTACATATGCCCACAGCAATTGCTTAAAGGCCCCATTAAACCATTGACAAAGCCCATTGGTTCATGGATGGCATGGAGAAGTGTGGAGGGTTCAAACCCCAAAATTGTCCCACATAGTTTTGCGCACCTTCCCCTGGAACTGTGTGCTCTGATTGCTCACGGCTTCCCCTGGAAAAACCACATGACTAAAAATATCTGTAAGGGCTTGGGCATCATGTTCAGCATCTTTGGATGCTAACACCACTGCTTCCATTACCTAGTTGCATAGACCACCACAGTCTGAATGAAACGCTTCCTGGTTCTACTTGGCTTATTCAGAGGCCTACAATGTCCAAGTTGACGCGCTGGAAGGGCTCACCAATTATGGGCATTGGTTGTAAAGGTACTCGACTTGGTGGACCCCCAAAATGTTGGCATACGTCACATGAAGTGTGATATTGCTTCAGGTCTTGGTTGATTCCAGGCCAAAAAAGTTAAGCAGGAGCTGTGCGCTAGTTTTGCGAACTGCTAAGTGTCTAGCTAAAGGGGTATCATGGGCCAAAGCTAGAAGCTGTGCACTATAGCACTGTGAGAGGACCAGCTGTTTCCTTTGCAGCCCTAGCTCAGCAGGATCTGACACAGTTGGTACCCAATAGAATCCATCCCCCTCCCACATAAACCGGTCCCCCGTGAGGTGATCCCCTGCCATCCTAGCTGCACTACATATCCCCACTAGTGATGGGTCAGTTGATTGGGCTTCCCTAAACCCTGTTCTATCAACCAACCCCGAATCAACGTCAACATCAGTAACATACATATCCCCACTAGTGAGGGGTCAGTTGGTTGGACTTCCCTAAACCTTGTTCTATCAACCAGCTCCGAATCAATGTCAACATCAGTCACATATGAGTTACTCACCGCCAGCGATTCATGAGTTATGGGAGCTGATCCCCGGGAGCCCTAGCTACTGGCATTAAATAGCTAGTTAACGCTTGAAGCTGAATGTGAACTTGACTTGCATAACACACCCAATGAAATATCTACCCAGTCCTTAGCCCAAATTATTCCCCAGCAATACACAAGTGGGTATTTCTTTCAACATTCCAACTTCCACATTCCCCACCCCGCATCCTCAATCAAGATGAACATGGGGCATGGGAATATCCCTATTTTGTCCTCCTGCTAGGGCAATGCAGATCCTATGGTTTTTCAGAAACTGAGACCTGGGGACCAAGTCAGGGTGAATTAAATAAATGGATGCACCCGAGTCACTCAGGCTGTGACAATCTTGCCCAATCAGCTTAACAGGTTGCAGGTGGCCTTGCATATATTTAGATGTCCCCTCAGCTGCTACTCCTCTGCCTCTGATGCATCATGATATTAGTACACCCCCTTCCCCAGATCTTGTTCCTCTCGGCATACAGTGACCCATGGTGTTGGCTGTGTAGTGCCCAATAACTGTCCTCAACCCCATGGGCATTCTCAACATCCCTGTCTGGTAGTGACAGTCAGCGCTGCTAGGGAATGGTGTGAAGGTGGCCAGACAATTTTTAGTGGTGTCTCTGGCCTTTGCTGATACCTTTGGGTAGCTGTGCTGTCTCCTTGGGTGAACCCACTCCACATCAGTTGGTTGGCCAGAAATTCATCGGTCAACTGCACTGCTTGCTCCGGGGTCCTCAGCTTGCGATCCACAACCAATTTCTTAATTTCTAAAGTCAATTTATTAAGCAGCTGTTCTAGAATAACAAAGTCCTTGATTTGGGCTGCGGTGGTGTCATGTTCCCCTTCCAACCATCAGATGCATTTTCCCTGTAGCCTTTTAGCAAATTCTACATAATAGATATCCCCTCCTAGCACCAAGTTTTGAAATTTGTCTCCATCTTGATTTCCACATAATCAGGCCTGGTATGCCTCCAGAGCTCTGCCCATGAGGCTGGGCACTAAGTATCAAGCCCATTCCTACTCCTTAATCCTGTGTAATATCAAATACATTTAAATGCACATCAATATCGGTGATAGTTTCCACATAGGTTGGCACATCTCTATATGTCAACCTTGGTGCAGATCTTATTGGAGGTGCTGGAGCAGCTAAGCGGACTTGCAGTTTAAAATCTGCTTCCAATACCGCAGCCATCTCATGTTGTCCCAGCATGGCCATGTTAACTTGCAGTTGTGATGGATTTCCAATGCCTCTAGTAAGCACAGTGCCCTCTTATCAGCCATCTCTTGGCTTGTGCCTATGTCCTCCTCTTAAATTTTGGAGTCCTATTCCTCGTTATGGGGATTCTTCAGATCCTATTGGACTAGTTTCCTTATCATCACCACTTGTATATCTGCAACAGGCATCTCAACTCCTCGCAGCTGATATAACTCTTTTAGATGAACTTTCCTGAATGCTTTGTAAGATATCTCCATTTAACTTGCTGATTTTTTTCCCTGGCCGGAGAACGATCCGATTCCGCTGCCACTAAATCTGAGGATGTGGGGTTCTTTGAGGGTTTGGATGAGCTCCTGATCCTTTATTAATTAGCCTAAGGAGGATTGCCTTAGGCCAATTGGCTATAATTCTGGCAAAAATTTTAACAGTAGAGTTCAGCAATGCTATTGGTCGGTAATTCTGACAGTGTCTCGAGTCCCTACCAGATTTAGAGATTGCTATTATTTGTGCCTCTAATATTTCTTATTCCTGGTTACATGGTTAAACAAGTTGGTGTAAACAGGAATCAGCTCTGACTGAAAACAAAAGGGAATAACCCAATCTGCTCAAAACATAATCTCTGCAAATATGTGTGTAAACCCCAGAGCAATGGTGGCAAAAGCCTTTATAGTATCAGCAAGGGAGGAAAGAATTGTATTCTCTTTTTGAGATGATTAACCCCTTTCTGTTTGTTAATGACCACTGTGATATATTACAGTGGACAGTATCCTTAAAGTGACTGTGGTTTTAATAAATAATTATATAAGAGTATTGCAGTATATGATCCAATCATATCCAGCATATATTGTCCATAATAGTTCTTTAGTCAATGTAACTTTATTTTCTTATTACTTGCGTGGTAAATCAGCAGGATAATAGGAACAGAAATCCTGTTGTGCAAACAAATTGCAGCTGTAAAAGCAAAGACCACACATTTGCATATTTATATGTAAGAAAGTGCAATTTATTTCTCATTTTCCTTTTCTGGGGATATGTGTTTGTAATTCCCCACTAGTAACTATGGCTAGTGTGTCTATTGGACAATTATTTAAAACTGACATCAATTGTAAAGTAATCTGCAAGGCTAACCAAAACAAGGCGATTTAAATTGGAGCATAGAGAACAAGGCACACATGAAACATCTTCCTCGCACTCAACTCCCATTCTCAGCTAGTGATGAACACCACTTTCTGCTTCATATAATCTAATGTCTGTGTGGATACACTGTAATTACACTGCTCCTTATCATTGCACTTATCTTTCAAAGAAATTTTAGCTGGCACTCGGCACAGTAAGCATAGTTAAAATATATTTATCATTCAGTTCAACTTTATCTCTATTCTGAGTGCTTGTTTCCATTTAAATGAAATCACCTCATTCATGATGAAATAATTGTTTGTTACATTCTCACACAGATCTATAACACTTCGACTTACTTTTTGTGTCTTACATTGGATTTCTTTATGGAGCGGATGAGAGCTGTGTGAGAAATAATAATGTATATCATCATGATCATCATCAACATATTGCGTTAGCAAATTCCGTAGCACTTTACAATTGGTAATAAACTCAGTAATAAAGCAATACTGGGCAATACAGTCAGACAGATAGGGAAGGGGGCCTTGCTCACAAGCTTACAATCTATGGGACAATGAAAGGTGTGAGTGTTACATATTGCATATTGGTCCAGCCAAATTGCAAAGACAAAAAGTGCTTAGTGGGCTATATGATCCAGTCACACCGCAAAGTTTGTCAGGGAGTCAGAGAGTGGTTGTCTTGTATGAACTGTGCAAAGGTTGAAAATAAGGTACCTTAGCAAGATTTAGAGGGTGGTTGAGGAATTTTATAAGCTTACCTGAAGAGGTGGGTTTTCAGAGAACACTTGAAGATTTGAAAACTAGAGGACAGTCTTATTATGAGACGGAGGGAATTCCATAAAGTGGTTGTAGCCCTGAAAAAATCCTGTAACGGGGAATGGGAGGATGCAATGAGTGTGGATGAGAGATGCAGATCTTGTGCAAAATGGAGGTGTTGAATTGGAAGAGTTTTGAGACAAGTGAGGAGATGTATGTTGGCACAGTTTTGTTGATTGCCTTGTAAGTTAGTAGAAGTATTTTATATTGGATTTGAAAAACAGGCAACCAATGTAGAGACTGACAGGGTGGATCAGCAGTGGAAGAACGATTTGCAAAGAAAATCAATGTATAGAGCTAGTCAATTTTATCCACAGGTACAAATAGTATTTTGGAGTGCTTAAAGGATTAAAAATAAGTTTTGAATATTCTCCTTTTTATTTACTGCCACTTAAAACTCTCAGTAGCAACATTAATTTGAAAATCTCACATATAGTACGATAACAGAAGAAGGACACAAACAGCTCAGCATTTTTCCGAAATTATCAGTGGCAGTCATTGGTGTGATGATGGGAATTCCGACAACAGTGTCAGTTACAGTACAATGTTGATTGCTGTCATTACGACATCTATGAAATGCAGACTTCAGCCAAAAGTGACAGAAGAATTCTGGCAAGTCTGCTATAAAGCGCGACAGGAGGACATGCCGGCACTGAGATTCACGTCCTATTAAAAAAGAAACAGTTACAGTGCTGCTATTAAGGGGGCAATGCGAGGACCCAGCGGTTCTACAATGTCCAACCCTTGGCAAAAAAACATTATAGAGCTGCCGGGTCCTCACATTGCCCCCTTAATAGCAGCAATGTAACTGTGTCTATTTTAAATTACATGAATCTCAGTTCTGTCGTGTTCTTCTGTAGCGCTTTATAGCAGACTTGCCGTAATTCTTCTGTGTCACGTTTGGCTGAAGTCTACATTTCGTAGATGTCGCAATGACAGCAATCAACATTGTACTGTCGTCACTGTTGTCAGAATTGCCGTCCTTGGCAACTCATAACCATACTTGCCAACTCTCCCGGAATAAGAACTGAGATCTGCTTTGCTGTATATTTAACTGAACTATTCTCTGGAGTGTTAACAGTTAATTTGGTGATACGCCCATCTGGTGTCATAGGGGAGGGGTTAGGACTATAAGTTGGATGGGCGGAGTTTGCTCAGTCCTTTACAGATCTGTAAGTTGCAGCTAGCAGACGTGAATTCGATAAGTATCCTCTTCTCCTCCCTGTCTCTTGCCTTTTTCTCTGCTTTGTGAGCTGTTTTCTCATTTTCTTAACCCCCTCAGTGTGTGTCTGCCCCTATCCTTAATCCCCCCTCCTTTTTTGTTCCACTCGATTCTTTTCCTTTCACCCATCCTCCCCACCCCATTTCCCCCCTCCTTTTCTCCTTTCATCCATACCTTCTGTTTTAATCCCCCCCTTCCTTCCTAGATTAACCCCCTTACCTTGTCTTTTTTGGTTTTTGTATTTTGGTCGGTGGTGCTTTATTTTCCCGGGTTAGCGCTGGTTAGGATGTCAGGTGTCGGTGCCCCCACTCTGCTCTCCAGCAGGGCTAGCGCCCCCCCCCCCGGGTACCCGGAGGTCTAGTGGTAGGGTGAGGGTCCCCCCTCCATGGGCTTCTGCAGAGGGGTACAGCGGGAAAGCCCGCGAAGATCGTCGAACCGGAAGTGACGGCCGTCACTTCCGGTCTAGGTCAGCAGAGTCGGCGGTCCGCCCGGAGGCGGCGGGCTCGTCCAGCCATGGACAGAGGGCATCCAGGAGGGACAGGTGGGTAGCGGGGGCATTATTTCGGCTGGGGGTCCTTCTCCCGCCGAGGGTATAATCCAGCAGTCCCGCGGGCAGAGGGTCTCCGGCGGCCATTTAGGTCAGGCGGCCATGTTGTTTCAGGCAGTGGGCGCCTACCCCCTCCTATACAAGTCTCCCGGGTCACGGCAGCGGACACCTCATCGGTGGGCATAGCGGGGGGCAGCCCAGTGAGTAGGGGAAGTAGGTGTAGTGGGGGTGGGGCGCAGAAGGTGGGGTAGAATGTTACCTCTGCAGGGTCAGGGTTCAGGGGCAGTGGCCATCAGGCTTATAGCAGGGGGAGTGGTTCCGCTCGGGGGGAGACATCAATGGCTCTTGTGGGCTCTGGTGTCAGGTCTTACAGGGGGGAAGAGGGTCCCGCCGCTCAGTCACTGGGGAGTTAAGTAGTCAGCCTCAGGGTGCTTCAGTTTCTCAGGGGGCGGCGGTCCCGCTCCGGGCATGGCCCAGGCGTGCGCGGCTCGGATGGGCGGCGCAGAGCCAACGAAATTGGAGTTGTTAGTGAGTCACTGGGGGCCAAGAATTATGGTGGAGTCTCAGGTTTGGAAATAGGTCCAAGTTCGGTTTCAGATCATAGACGTGGGCATAGAGCAGCGTCACGCAGTTCCCAGTCTCTGGCTTCTGGTAGTAATATTTCTTTCTCAGCAGAGGCCGGAGGGTATGATGAGGATCGGTTTGCTGGAACGGAGGACGAAGCGGAGCACTATCAGGCATGGTCCGGGGATGAAGGTCGAGCACAGGGTTCGGTGGCTGGCTCGGAATTCGCAGGTGAGCAGGATTTGTTTGATTCACCTGACATGCAATCTGTGTGGTCTGACTGTTACAGTTCAAGTTCAGGATCTGATAGATCAGGGGCTTGTTTCAAAAAGCTTATTAGGAAGTTGCTCAAGCATTTTGTTCCGCGCGAAGGGACCAGGCCGGCGGATAGGAGGTTTAGTCAGCTCAGAGGTTCCCGTCTTACAGGGGGGGAGAGTTTGCGCTGTGCAAGTACGGGGATACTGCAGGGCGTTAGAATGTCGGTCAGAGACCGAATTCGTAAGGGCAGGCTCATTGACATGTTCGCTATGACAGATAAGGGGAAAAGATTGATGGCCCAAGCCCTCGCGCGGGGTGGCGCTGGGGAGACAAGTTACAAGTCATACAAGAATTGGCTTTCGGGGGCGTACCTTTTTGCGGCATGTTATTTAGAAACGCGCCCTTCAGAATGGATGGACATGTTGAAATACCTACACATGATCCATGAGATGTATGCAACGTCACACCCATGGGTGTGGCTGGCTTATGACGAAGCGTTTCGGGAGAAATATGATGGCCATACGAGCCTCATGTTGGTGTTCAAGGAAGTTGAGGTATGGTTAAAGGTGTCCCAAGATGGTGGGGGAGAGTCTACCCAAGGGTCAGGATGGCGGCGGCCTTTGGGCCGCAGCAAGGGGGCCGCTCCCTTTGAGGTTAGGGGCCGCTGCTTCCCTTTCAACAAATCCGGTTGCCTACGCGGTGCGGGGGGGTCATCCCGCCAGGACTTGTGACAAGCAGAGTCGAGGAGGGGGAGGTGAAGGAAGTCGAGCAGCTTCCGGACCTGCGGAAAGCCGCGTCACCAATTAACGTGGTCAATCTCTGCACCGCTACCCAAATAAAGGGGCTGCAGAATTTTTACGGGAGGGTTTTATGCAGGGTTTTTCTTTACCTATTGAGGAGTCTGTTAGGACGGCCTCGGTGGTTAACCTGAAATCCGCGAGTGTTTTCCCCGAAATCTTGGCGGAGAAGGTGCGTAAGGAGGTGGCGTTTGGGCGGATGGTTGGGCCTTTCACGAACTGTCCTTATCGGAACATGGTTGTGCCACCGGTAGGGGTGGTTCCTAAAAAGGCGGCGGGGAAGTTTCGCCTGATTCAGCACCTCTCTTTCCCTAATGGTACATCGGTTAACGATGCAATCCCAGAAAAATTTTGCAGGGTAGTGTATCAGTCTTTTGAGGAAGCGTTGGAGATGGTGAGATCTTTTGGGCCCGGGGCTTTGATGGCGAAGGTCGACATTGAGTCGGCGTTTCGGCTTCTTCTATTGCACCCGGACTCGTTCCCGTTCATGAGTTTCCGTCTGAGTGATGGTTACTATGTTGACAGATGCCTCCCTATGGGGTGCGCAGTTTCCTGCTCCTTCTTTGAGTGTTTTAGCACCTTTCTACACTGGTGCGTCTGTGCGGGAACCGGTCACCAGGGCGTTGCGCATTATCTGGACAACTTCCTTGTAGTGGGCCCAAGCCAGGGACCTACCTGCAGGGATGTTTTGTCTTCAGTAAAGGCTCTTTTTCATTCACTTGATGTTCCGGTTGCGCATGATAAAACTGAGGGGCCTACGACCCGGTTGGCGTACTTGGGCATCGAGATCGATATGGTCTTGGGTCTTTGTAGGCTTCCAATAGAGAAAGTAGAGAAACTGCGGGAGCTTATAGGGGAGGCGCTCGGGTCTGTAGGGATGTCCTTAAAAAAGGACTCAGTCTATACTGGGACTTTTTAACTTCGCCTGTCGGGTGATTCCGATGGGTCGTGTGTTCTGTCGGAAGCTGGAAAGGACAACGTCAGGGCGTAAGGGACCTCACTGTCGGGTACAGCTATCTGCCGAAATCCGGACGGATTTGGCAGTATGGGATCTTTTCCTGCAAAATTTTAACGGGGTTAGGTTGTGGCCTTCTCCCCCTGTGTCTAGTCAGGAGCTGGAGCTGCATACTGATGCGGCAGGGGGTGTGGGCTTTGGGGCATATTTCGCCGGTGACTGGTGCACTGAACGGTGGCCAGAAGAATGGGTGCAGGCCGGCTGGACTGCTAACCTGTTGCTGTTAGAAATCTTCCCGATCATAGTTGCTCTTGAATTGTGGGCCCCCAGATTGGTTGGGAAACAGATAGTTTTCTAGTGCGACAATTTGGGTGTCGTGCAAGTAATCAACCAGCAGAAGGCTACCTCTCAGCCGGTCATCACGCTGTTGAGGAGATTAGTATGGAGGTGTTTAGTCAATGACATTAGCTTTAGGGCGCAGCATGTCCCTGGGGTGGATAATGCGCTGGCGGATTCATTATCTAAAGGGGAATGGGAGAAATTTCAAGCCTTGGCACCTCAGGCATCCCTGTCGGGGTTACCTTGTCCCACTTACATCTGGCAGATTGTCAAGCCGGGATAGAGGGTCTAGCTGAATCATCATTGGCACCCGCTACCAGGGAGAAGTATCGTTCGGCTTGGCATGACTGGTGTGCGTTCCGGGACCAAGGGCGGGAGTCCGTGGCCACAGGGCATAAGCTGATGCTAGCGTATATTTGGGTTGGTTTCAAGTCCGGTAAGTCCAAAGCGGCAATGTCAGGGGCTTTGGCGGGGATATCCTTTTTTACCAGGCTTAGGAATGAGGTGGATTATACAAAAAGTTTCATGATAGCCAAAGCCTTAAAGGGTTGGGCGAGGGAGCGCCCTGCGCTTCCGGATGGAAGACGGCCCATTAGTGAGGCTTTGTTGGCGGAATTGCTGGGGGCTATCAGGGAAGTAGCACGCGATGCATTCGAGACTTCCTTATTTCGCGCAGCGTTTGTCATGCTTTATTTTGGAGCGTTTAGAGTAAGTGAATTAGTGGCCTCTTCAAAGTCTTGTCCTTTGTCAGGAATGTTGGCGCAGCATGTTATAGTTTCCCCTTCCTCAGTATGTTGTAAAGTCAGGAGATCAAAGTCTGACCAGTTAGGTAGAGGACAGTGGGTTACATTGGCCCCGAAGGTGGGTTTCTCAGTTTGCCCTGTTGTTATTATGAATGAATTTTCTGTTATTCGTCCTGTGTCTGCAATTCCGTGGTTGGTGCATGGTGATGGTACCCCCGTCACCCGGTACCAGTTTACGGCAGTGTTTAAACGTACATTGTCTAAGCTGGGCTTGGACGGATCCCAGTTCGGCACTCATTCATTCAGAATTGGTGCCGCCACGTCTGCAGCTTTGGCTGGGGCATCAGAACAGGCCATACAGGGTGTTGGTAGGTGGAAAACCAAGGTATATAAGCGTTATGTTCGTCCTGCTCTCCTTACCTAAATCTTCTTGTCTTTTTACCTATCTATCTCCTGCGGTGGTGGCACAGGTCTTAGACTGCTTGGGCCTTTGGAGGTCGGGCTCGAAGGGCTTTGTCCATTTTTTTTTCCCACTGGGTTTTATGGTTTCACCTTCATCTGTGCCTCCGCCCAAAACCTTTTTCCTTCTTTGTCGGTGTGTGGTGTGTTCTTGGGTGTTTGTGTCTCTGGTGTGCTGTGCATTTGTTAGTTCTTGTGCTTTCTGTGGTTTTGTCAGGTTCAAATTTCAGCATCATAGAGTGCTCTCTGAGTTCCGTTTTTCTGGATGTATGAACACGCATTGTTGCTTGTGACTAACGTTTGGTTTCTCCACCTTACAGACCATCGGACCCCGCTGCGCATCTGGGTGCTGGGACACTCTTATATTCACTGGGCTGGATTGCACAGGGCAGCTAGAGATACTTCTCTGTTTAGGGGGTCAGTGGTAGTGCAGTGGATAGGTCGTAGAGGTCTTAGATGGTCTGGTTTTTGAGAACTACTGAGTGGTTATGTTGATGTTCAAGGGGTACCCCGGGTGCTAGTGATACATCTGGGTGGTAATGACATAGGTGGTTGCAAGTCGGTTGAGTTGATTTTGCGTATCCAGGAGGACTTGGCTTGGGTACATGCATCTTGGCCTTCCCTTGTCATTTGCTGGTCAGATATTGTGCCGAGGAGGATTTGGCGCTCATTTCCTGAAGGACGTGTTGCTGACGAAGTGAAGAGGAAAGTTAATTCAGTTGTTACACGTTTTATACATTCCATGAGTGGTTGGCGGATTGAACACCTGCGTATTCGTTATCAGAGCCCCTCGCTATAGAGGGGGGACGGAGTGCATTTGAGTGATGAGGGCATGGTTATTTTTGTTCGGGATATTTATGAGTTTTTAGCATCAGAGGGTTTTAGTATGGTGGCGGGCCGCGGCTCCTAGGGATCCGGGCGTGGCCGGAAAAGCAGTACAGTCAAAGGCCAGTGGTTTGGGCCCACATTACGGTATTGGCCATGGTGAACCCGCCTCCCTTCGAGTGAATCGGCTATTAGTCTCAGGTTTCAGGCACCGCCCTTGTGGGTTGCCCTGTGGTTGCTTTCCGTATAGCCCAAAGGAGGGGCGGGTTCTGTAGATTCAGGACATGGTGCCCCGTCCAGGTAGATATCTGCGCCCGGGGTTTGATTGGTTGGTCCCCCACTTGAACCCAGGGGTTTGGTTGTTCCCCAGTGTGTAGTCCTAAGGATATGCTAGGACAGTTGGGTTTTGCCTGGCTCACGTCGGTCTGACTGCTTATTTCACCTCCACCATGTTTATGAATAAATCATTTTATTGTGCCCTATTTCAAGTCTCGTGTCATTACTTCAGGTTATAGTGATAAGATGAAGAAGGTAAAAGAGGTTAAGGTATCAGACATAAGACTTTTATGTCCATTTTGTGAGAGTCTCACGGACTCCCAGGAGAATGTGGCAATCTCCTGGATCTGCCCTCTTCACTAGGAAGTGCCCACTTCCTAGTGAAGTAGGCAGAATTAGGTCCCAAACGCTGCGATTCCCTGTGAATCGCGGCGTTTGCGCCATGATGTCATGGGGGGGCGGTTAAAAAATGACACGCATTTTGGAGGCCCATCCCCCCATCATGCCCACCTCCCCCGCAGGCTCCTGGATACCAACATTCTAAAGTTGGTAAGTATGCTCATAACCCACGCTTAACAATTGCGTTTTTATGACATATTTTACGTCTATCTCGTTTACGTAAAATGCATCCAACTCTGCATAAATATATATTTTATAATCTCTTTGTCTGTTTTGGTGGATGTTAAAATGTTGCATTTATTACCTTTTTATTTTGGCATGCTTTATTAAACATTGCAATTTCATGCTATATAATAAAAAAATAAAATACATCTCTTCATTAAGTGGTTAAAATAAAAATGATAGTGATAGGGAGCTGCAGTGCTGTAAAAATGATATATAGCATTAGAAGTAGTCAGGAAAAAGAGGAACAAGCGTAATTACTGAAATAAGCTATATAGTCTGGTGACTCAATGCAAACATTTCCTCTACCATGTACTTAAATGACCCCTAATTGCAAGATGCTTAATACAAATAATCTCCTAAATATCACAAAACAGGAAAATCTTGGAATCATGGAGATCAATTTTATATTAATGTATTCATGTGGTTTAGTTGGTTGGTCATTATTTAGCAGGATTGATTTAATCTCCATAATCCGTAGCTGTGTGCACTAGTATAGAAGTAGAACCAGAAGTATTGATAGATAAGCTGGCAAGAGTTCTATTGGTTATGAAAATTCTACTGATAAATATGTGACCTCGATGTTTTTCAAAGTGAAGTTATATCCCGTGTGATCAGTTCATTATGGTGGGATAGTAATTTATTCCTGCAAAATCTAAAGATTTTCCAGCTCTGCAGTAAACAACTGTCATAATTTTGTTATTTGCAGACATTCTAATTGAATTCCAAAAGTGCAGAAATCAAAGAGTTATTTCTATAGTAGCTAGACCTGATGATATGAGATTTTGATTTCCCAATTGGCTGTGTGAAATAGACAGAAATAAAGTAACACAGAAAAGAAAAAAAAAAGTAAAAATCAACACTGTGTATGGATTTAAATCAGCTCTACAGAAAAGCTACTAATTTTCTGCTGCAAAATGCACAGCCTACAAATGAGGCTAAAGTCAAGAGGTAAATGGAATACATATTAATATATTTGGCTTCAGGCTAAAACAAAAACATTTAAAACGCTTCAGCTGTCAGACAACCAATTCAGCATGCTAAAGTTGTATGACATGAAGACAGCAAGAAAGCAGGCAAGATATGCAGACATACAAAATTGTTCTCCAGAAACCCAGATATGGGACACATGTAAATGAGGTGTACAATTTTAATTAATGTTAAATGTATTATTCATATTGTATACTGCTGTGGACAAAATGCTTTTCTGTGTCCCTCAGAATTACTGTCAACTTCCATTGTCTTATCATCACCATTTATTTATATAGAGCCACTGATTCCGCAGCGCTGTAGAGAGAACTCATTCACATCAGTCCCTGCCCCATTACAGTCTAAATTCCCTAACATACACACACAGGCAGACAGAGAGAGATTAGGGTCAATTTTGATAGCAGCCAATTAACCTACTAGTATGTTTTTGGAGTGTGGGAGGAAACCGGAGCACCTGGAGGAAGAAACCCACGTAAACACAGGGAGAATATACAAACTCCACACAGATAAGGCCATGGTCGGGAATTGAACTCAGGACCCCAGCGCTGTGAGACAGAAGTGCTAACCACTAGCCACCATGCTGCCCCAACTGTAAGACATATTTAGGAGATGGCCCCACAAGGACCCAGGCTGGGGTTTTATTGCTCACTATGGATTAGGCATATTAGAATGCCTACTTTTACATCAAAGTGCAAAAAATTAGATTCTGTTTTGTGGGCCGAGAATTTTCAAAAGTGAAAAAAGGGGTGGAGAGTGTTCATTTACAGGAGCAAACATTCCCATTGTTCTCCCCAAAAAAGTGTAACAATCCTGTCCAGGTTTGATACTTTCCCTGTCTACTCTGTTCTCCTGTGGATCACATGACTCGTCCTCAGGGCGGGTCATTCAAACCTGCTCTATTTAAACTCAGCATTGACACTTGCTCACTGTCAGGGCAACATGTTTGTGACCCTGACTTCATGGACTCTTGTGTATCCTGACCCTGTGTATTATTTGTGCAAGAATTCCATTTCTTTAACCAAGTGCTGGAGCACTTCTCCTGGCACTTCTTTGTTGCAAGTATCTTCATCATATGTGCCAATTCTCCCTGAATGTCAGGGAGACTCCCTGAAATATTGGTGATCTCCCTCACTCCCTGAAGAGTCTGGCATTCTTCCTCATGCTGAGCCAGTACAAGACATGGTTGGCTTTGCCATCTGTGGCATGATGACACAGTTCAGAAATTGCTTTGATAAAGTTTGCTGAGAGCAGACGAAACGCGTCAGCTGCTGTCTATTTATCTGTAATCCTTGTGTGGATCTAGAGGATAGCTTGGTATCATCGATTGCCTTCATATGAACCCTATACTGAGGAACCTTACTTTCAAATACATTGTTTTTGTCCGGACATCTACTTTTTGTGCGCACCTATTCATGTTTCCTAATTGAATCTTACCCGAAGAGTCGCGGACGGCAAATAGAGGCAGAGTTTGTCAGAGGTACTGCATATTTCTATCTATCCCGCTGTAGTGGGACTAATATAGCGACATATTTCTTTGGATACTCACCTGCTTATATCCTCATAATCCTATTGGGACTTTCATGGCTATTTTATCAAGTTGGGACACTGTTTCCCTAATGTACTAGACGTGAACTCCTTGCGATCCTACATAGAAATCTTAAACAAGTAAATGCTATGTAATGTGGTAATATTACATTTCCCATGATATATGGTGGACAATATTCTACAAAACATTTTATTTATTTTATATGCATATTAATTTTTATTTTGCATTTTATGTTGTGATTTGTCAGGTACTATGTTACTGGCATAAATAAATGTTGTATTTTTGCACCGAACACTATCTCCCATCTCTTTTACTTTTTGTAATTTTTGGAAGTATATTGCGCTGGTTCTATTTTTGTATATTTGTCTTGAGTCTATATTGGGGGTGTCGCTTTCCCACTTTCCAGCTGCAGTTTATTCCATAATATCAATACATTTTCTACATTTAGCGCCCAATTCTCTCTTTTTCTGTAGTTCAGAAATTGTGTCCTATGTCCATGTATTGATGCCTATAGAGGTTGCCATTTCCATGGAGACCAAGATTTTATCAAAGACTGACAGGTAAGAGAACATGACTTCAGTAATGGAGACAAAAATGTAAAAGACACTTCAGTCTCTAGAGATTCATTAGTTGCTTTTCTTTAATGCATAGTTGCCTACTCTCCTGGAATGTCCGGGAGACTCCCGCATTTCTGGGAGACCTCCCGGGAGAGCAGGGGAACCTCCAGGTTTTTGCCCCGCAATAGATAGGGGTGGGGCTTAATGATGCAAATATTGTGTCATCTTAGCCCCGCCCTCTGCTGTAATTGCCCAAATTTGTGCCAATCGTTTAGGGGTGGTGCCAAAATGATGCAATTCATCAAGCCCCGCCTCCACAATCCCACCTCCCCCGGGATCTCCCTGAAGCCAATGAGGAAAAGTTGGCAAGTATGATCTTCATGTGCATATTACAAGACTCTGTTTACTCTCAAGTGTGCCTCTACTGTGATACACAGACTCTCATTACCTTCAACCCTGCTGTATAAGAACATTTGTCATACCAAACTGGCTGGTTCGCTTCCACTGATAATTCCTGGAATCTGTGGTGTATAGACTTTACCTGGCATCTCTGTGTAGTGTCATCTACTAATTACTGAACCCTGTGGTATCTTGGACATTGGTTATTGCTACCTTCTCTGACTATTCTCATCTTTGCTGTGGTTATTGTAGCTGATATCATCTGTGCTGTGAACAAGACTGCTGTTGTGTATATCATCTTGCCACGCTACACAGTGGCTAATTGACACCTGGATTGTATCATTGCCTCTGCTACAGTCATGGCTACGCTCCGCCGTAGCTAATTATCTAACCTCCTGTGTGCTTTACTTTGCCGGATTCTCCATCTCTGCACTGTGACTTACCGTATCTCCTGCTTTGCTCTATGTGGTGTTCCGCTCTGGATTCCTCTCTGCCTCAGTCCCAGCACTATGCCTTCTCGTATATTGATGCTTGCATTGCTATATGTTCTCCCTGTGATTTGCAGCACTTGTTGCTGCTTCCACTGATAATTCCTGCCCTCCCTCCTGTCCCCCTCTTACCTCCCTCCTTTTTCTTTCTCCTCTCCCCTCCTCTCCGTCTCAGCCTCCGATCTCCCCATTCCCTCCTACCATTGCGTCTCTGTCCGTCCTACCCTCCCCTTAGATTGTATGCTCCTTCGAGCAGGGCCTCCTCTCCTTCTGTTCTCCACCACCTTAACTCTGCTTTCCAGCTCCTTGTCTCTTCCGTGAGGTCCTCTTGCCCTTCTACCCCCTTCTCTACCCCGCTGGGGGCTCTCACCTCTCATCTAGCTGTACATTGAGCTTCGGAGTTACTGTGCTTTTTGTTAACTGTACCGTGCTGTCTCACCCTGTATCTTGTTTCTGTCTGTCCCTGTACGGCGCTACGGATACCTAGTGGCGCCCTATAAATAAAAATTAATAATAATAATAATAATATAACCATTCTCGTTATTTCTTTATTATATACTTTACTAATACTTCCACGTATTAGCTGTATCATCTATACGTATTTATGCTTCTCCATTATATGTGCTATCTGTGTTATAGATCCGCAGACTATACTTCATTCCTGTCATATCTGTTTATTATCCACGCTTTGAAGTATTGAAGAAGCAACATCTTGCCTCCTTATTCTGGAAACTCTAGTTAAGACTCAGCACCAGGTCGAGTACAGGCCTGTTCTGACTAATCAGGCCTGTATCAAACCAGATTCATAACAAAAAGGACTTAAAATTTTCCAATGTGTCTCAAGTGGCATAGCTAGGAGGCATGGTTCCTATAGCGAGAATATGTAATGGTGCCCTGTCTCCACTACCAAAACTGATATCCCTCTCTCACTGTTCTATATCCACTGCAAAACATTGCAGATCTACCCCCATGGCTCCCCATTAACTTCAGAATTTAATTCAAGTTACTCACCTTTACTCTCAAAGCCTTCACCAACTACTCTATTTCATACATCTCTGTCCTTGTCACCACGTACTCTCCCACTCAGATCTGCTGGTTACCATGGTGTCACCTCCACTCTGATAACCACCTCTCACTTTCGCCTGCAAGACTCTCCCCCAACCTTCAGTCTTTCAGGTGCTCTCTCAAAACCTAGATAAAACAAAGCTTAAATTAATAATGGCTACGTTATTATTTAAATTATTAACGTTTATTGTGTAAACCTTTTTTACAACTGATGGTAGCGTATGTAAGATTTACGTACTGTTGGATCACATTATTTTTCGTGTTGTTTAAGGGATTACTAAATAGATGCCATAGTCAAATATATAATACGCTGTATTCTGACTACTCAGGTGAATCTGGAACTCTATTTTGAGTCTCTTGGGCTGGTATGCCGTGATACCACCACTTCTACTACTGCTTTCATTGTAAAACCATCAAATTCCTTTCACATACTTTTTTCATATTGCGACTTAAAATAACTATAACAGTTTTTGGGCCTGATGCAGAGTTGAATGCAATTTGGGCATAATTTATATCCCAAATATGCAGACACAAAAATAATGTATTTCACCCCATATACTTAATAGGACGCACCTCAAGGGGTAAATGTATTAATGTCCGGATTCTTCAACTCCGGCGTGTTCAGCATCTTCGGCGCTTAAATTTAAAACGGCGCTGCATTGTAAAGGGAAGTTATCACTTATATTACACAATTCAGTGCTGTTGTTACTTTGCTCTCTCAAAACATACCGTCACTATAGCCTATAATACCTGATACAACTTCCATTGAGTGTTCTACCATATACAGTACAGTGCCACTAGTGCCTATTGTCTTAGCCTTGTCTTCTCCCTCTAGACCAGAGGTGCTCAAACCCAGGGCCATCTTAACAACATTATGGGCCCCCGGGCAAAGCAGTGCACCGGGGCCCCTAGATATAGATATAGATATATAGATGTATACAGATACAGATATAGATACATAGAGATAAAGATAGATAGATGTACTTGCTCAGTGACGCTTGTAGGTTTTTTTTGCAGGTTTTTTTTTTTTGCAGGACTATTTATTCTCATTAAGAGCCGTGCCTATTGGGCCGCCTTGCCCGTGGGGCCCCTGGGCAGCTGCCCATCGTACCCAATGGAAAAGATGGCCCTGCTCAAACCTAGTCCACAAGAGGTACCAGCAAGTTATGTTTTCAGGATTTCTGTCTGTAGAAACATGTAGGATAATTACTGACCAAGAAAAATAGATTAGCTCACCTATGCATGATTAAAGATATCCTGAAAACATGAACTGTTAGTAGCTCTTGAGGATTGAGTTTGAGGACCCCTGCTCTAGACTGTAATCTCTCATGAGCATGGTTCTTTCTACCCTCTGTCCCACATCTACACCTCATTTGTCATACTTTATGTACTTTCTCTGTAGATGTATGCTATTTGAGAATGGTGAAAGTTTTATAATTGCCATCCATTTGTTACACAGGAAAGGGCCCTGCTGCCATGTTCTGTTCAGTATAACTGCAGCTAGTAAAGACACACTTCTGCAGCTCTCCAGAATCCTGTGCTGATTTGCACACAGATCACACTACATGGTGTCAGAAGTCCGGCTGTGGTGGCAAAAGGTCTCCGACACATAGATCTGCTGTTTTCCAACGACACCACATGGCTCAAATTCAAGAAGGAATAGCATGTGCTGTGCTGGCCTCTCAGACAAACTGAGAATGGTAGAGGCATACACCCTACTCAACCTAGCTGGCGCTGAAGCTGTCAATAAAGCAGACACATTTCCATCTTTGGAGGGGGAGGATCCAGAAACACTAATAAAAAATTTTGATGAGATATGTATACCAGTGAAAGTGTTATAATGTACAGACATGCTTTTATCACTGTTGTGCAGAGCCCCTCTGAGAGTATCGTGCAATATACTGCCAGATTGAAGCTACTAGCAAAAAAATGTGATTATGGTGCATTAACAATCAAGCTCATCAGAGATAGAATTGTGGGTGGGACCTATAATGATATTACTCGTGCACATCCATTATCACTGGACATTACTGCACACATATGCATGCTACATGAGCAGTCCCACAAAAGTGCAATGGAGTTCAAAAAAGAGTCTGATATATGTGATCTTCAGCAGCAACAAACACACTGTGTGAATTCCCATGAGAGCCACAAATGTCCTGCTTTCAATAAACGCTGCAATTCTTGTGGCAAACAATATAATTTTACACACTGGAACAGGTCTAAGCTTAAAGCTGATGACAAACAACCTTACACAAGTCCACACTGTTGACACAGCGCCAGAAAACAAACCAGACACCACTCTCCTCTGCAAGAGTATTGACCTCAGAGCTGAAAAGGTGAAATATTTACCACCATAATAGATAAGAAGACCAATAACAACATAAAAATAAAAATTGACACTGGCGCCAAAAGTAACATCATATCACATGAACTCCTCTAGCGCACAAACCCCAAAACACATATTGACTGTTTTACACAGTGAATCTAAATGTTTATGGTGGCCAGATAATGAAGACCATGGGTGTGGACACGCTGCATTACACAAATGTCCCACTGCAGTTTCATATAGTGGATGATAATGTCAAACTGCTCCTAGGTTTGCCAGACAGCATTAGGCATCATTGCTACAGTTGTAGAAGCCATCCTGTAGGTGTCGGCTATGGTTGCTGCAGTAGAAAAAGATGGTTCAGATGCATCTGCATTAACTCTATGCATCTGAACAAAGCTCTGATGAGGCTACATCACCCCCTCAGGACTGTGGAGCAAGTCATAGATGACATGTCCTCTGAATGCTCCACAGCATATATCATTAAGGATGACATCTTGGTTTGGGGTCGCACCTCTACAAGGTCCTCCAAACAATATGTGAAATCAACATGCAGTTAAACCCTGAAAAGTGTAGTTTCAGAGTCACTGAGGTCACATATGTTGACCATCTCTTAACTTCAGTGGGTGCTAAGCAGATTCTGCCAAGACACAGACTATCCAACACTTGCCTACCCCCATAGATAAGCTGAGTTTGCAGCACTTTTTGGGTATGACCAATTACTTTTCAAATGTCTGCTTCACTACAGTCAGGTCACAACCTCCAACACTGAATGGTGTTTTTTGGACTGCCATGTAGCTGCTATTTCTCATCTCAAGGCTATGTTCGCTTCCAGCCCGGTGCTACAAATTTTTTATATTCATGTTACTACTGTGATCTCTGCCAATGCCTCCCAGCATGGTCTTGGTGCTGTTTGCCTGCAGCATAAGAATCCCATCAGTTATGCTTCCAGGGCCCTTACTAAAACCGAGTCGGGTTATGCTCAGATCAAATTGGATCTGTTGGCTCTAGTACTTGCTTGCTAAAAGTTTCACAAGTTTATTTATGGGTGTCCAGTGGTGATTGAGACAGACCACAAACCCCTGATTACTATTCTCCACAAAACCATGCATACTGCCTTAGTATGAATTCAACGTTTCATGCTCAAGGTTCAAAATAATCATCTGGATGTGGTAAGCAAATGTGAAAAGTACCTCCATGTAGCTGAAGCCTTATCACATGCTCGCCTCCTGACCTAGGTGTCCCTGATGCTGATAGTGATCTAGATATCATGGAGTTAGATGTCCTCTACTCTAGGGATATGGAGGAGCTCTGCCAACAGTTGTATCATAATATCCTGCATGGCTGGCCTTCCTTCTCCAAGGAACTGTCTCGTCACCTCATTCTTCGCCTTCTGCGATCAATTAAATCTCTCTCAGATGCCATCCTCCTGCATGGTCATTGTTGCATGATACCCTATGCCCTTAAAGTTCCTATGCTCAGCAGAGCCACCAGAGGCATCCCAGGTATGAGGCCACCATACGGAGGTGTAAGGATGCACAATTTTGGCCCTCTATGACTGCTGACATTGAGCAGCTTGTCTCTGCCTGTGCCCTCTGCAATGCTTTATGGACCCATCATGCCAAGGAATCCCTTACTCTAAAGGGGGTTCCTGACCTTCCTTTGTCCATCGTTGCTTTAGATGTTTGAATGGAGGGGGAAAGAGCACTTGATGCTAGTAGATTCATATTATGGTTGGTTCAAAATAGATTATCCTCCCAAACTGACAAGTGCCACACTCATAAGCAAAATGAGTTTTCTGCACAAGGTATACTATGCAAGCTACTTACTGACAATGCCATGCAGTTCACGAGTGGTGAGTTCCAGACTTTCACCAATGAAAATGACATCTCACATGTCACCAGCAGTCCTCTCTATCCACAGTCCATGGGATTAGCAGACAACGCAGTACGATTTGCGAAGCACCTGTTAGCCAAATGTTATAGAGATGGTTTTGATGCATTTATGGCACTCCTCAATTTTAAAAATACTCTGAGAGATGAACTTCCCTCTCCTGCTCAATGCCTTCTGTCCAGCCGCATCTGCACCATCATTTCAACCAGTAAGTTCAAGCTTAGATCACAAGTTGAGAACAACGTGCAAGATGCTCTGCAGAATTACAGGTTGCTACTCAAAGGCTCTCGTGATTAAACATCCCATCTTTGGAGACCATTTTCCCCAGGGCAGACCATCCACATTTAGGCCCTTGTCGGGTTTGACAGAGTCAGGACTGCGCAGGGATTTTCGGACAGGCCCACCAGTTATGTGATGCGATCTGACCGTGTTTTGTATGAGCGCAGTAGGAGTCACCTTGCAGGAGTGTGTGAGCCAACACCTCCACCTCACCTGACACCGACTTAGTCTGACACAAAGGCGAATGTGTCTCCTGGGAGGCGTGTCTGCTGCACCTTCGTTCTCCCTGGTGCAATATCCATCGCTAAGAGATCTCATTGTGAACAAGCACTGAACTCAGAGGTCGGAGCTCTTAGCAGAGCTAGTTTAGTGTTGTCAATGATGTTTTAACTATTTTACCAAGACCAGGATTTTTACTTCAAGATGCCAGCGGTGCCATCCCGGAACGAGATGAGAAAATAACAAGGGTGAAAGAGGATTTTGTAGGGGAATATTTATTTCAATAAAGGTAGTTTTATAAATGCTGCGGAATTAGTGAAGCTATATAAATAAATAGATGATGATGATCATGATGACGGTGATAAATGGTGTGTGTGTATTTCTATTTTTTACATGTTACCCCATCTATTTTTTACATATTACCCCATACCCACCATTCCAGCCACCATACCAGCAGTGTGGAAAGAGGCTTAGTGCTATTCAGCACAGGGCTAATAAATCCTAGTGAGGGAGCCCACATTTGTTTTTGCAAATCTCCACAGAGGATTCAGTCCTGTGCTGACTGGCCTAGGGCTTGTTGCCACTATGACAGGAGGAACCCATTGGTGATAAGGAAACAGTTAAACCCCCAACTCGCCCCCCCCCCCCAAATAAAACAATACCCCAAGATACAATATGACAAAGTCTTAAAAAATATTACACTGTAGAGAGCAAACAGTTGGCAAAATAGCAAAAGAGTAGCAAATATTAATACTGTGCAGATATTTAGGAAAACAAAACAACTTGGACAATATTTGATGAGTAATTAAAACATATATATTTTAACAGCTCTACACTACAGCCCATATTTTAACATAGGATATGCTTTAAAAGTATCTTATAAAATGCACACATTTTTAAGATCTTAAGATACGTGCAGCTCTGATACATGAGATTGTGAATGCGGCTATGAATTCATATTAGAAGACGCAATTTACACTTACGTTGTAATTGCAAATTGCGTATAACTATACATAAGGCCATGAGTGAGCGAGCTGTTCCTTTAAGTCATTACTGCTGTTTTGTTATGTGGTCTAATTATTCTTTTTACTACTTCACAAATACTAAACATTATAGCTGTACAATTAACGTGTTACCCTAAATAAGCTTTTTTACTTTGTTTGAAAATATACTACTTAATTATTAGGTGTGATTACTCATAAGATTAAGAACTATAAAGCCTATGAAAGAACTACAGCTAATACCAACAATGAATCTTCACAATTCCTCTTTAGACAATCAGGAGGCATCTGTTAATTATGTTTGTTTTTAGCTAGCTACATCATACCAAACTAAATCAATAAGTGAATGACTTACAAATTAGCATAGATTACACCAATCTGCATGACTGAGCAATGCAATATAGGTCCCTAACTTGTAGAGATAATTGAAAACTGTGACCTCTGGGGTATGCACTGAGATATAACCTTGGAGCAGCCCTCCTACATATAAATGCTTTCAAATATTCATTATTCAGAGAGAGGGAGATTGATGAGAAAAAAATAGAAAACTGTCTCAGTTACTGTGTAATTTTTAAATAATCATAATATCGCATTTTTCAACAACTTTGCTGAGAATAATTACTGAGAAGCATTTTATGTCTCATCCTACATCACATCACTCTTAAAGGTAAAATTGATCATTTGAGTGCTGGTGGTTTCTGAGAATTTTCTCAATCACTATGGGCCTCATTCTTGTAAACTCATTCCTCTTCACACATTAAGGAGTGATTTAGATTTGCATGGCAAAAGATGCACAATCGTGTTTGCAAAAAAAGTTTCCAATTCTGTATTTTGAGCTACACGTATCCTAAGATGCATGCAACCTAAAATCTAAAACTGTATCAGTTTTGTGTAGGTGCAAAATGTATGCTAATTAATGAACATATTTCAAAGATGCTTAACTGTGGCTAAATGAAATCTCACTCTGGAACTGCACTGCAAAAATAAGCACATCAGTGCGCCTACTCCATGCTTTAAGGAATATTGTCAATCCGCCTAACTTCTCCCATCAGCCAGTCCAAAATTCTGCTCTTCCTCAAGTGCTGCTATCTTCATCCACAAACCCATGCTTGCTCCAATATATCCGCAACTAGTGGTAATGGTGAAAAAAGAGGATGCACTGCTCCTATTGTGGATCAGTGCATACAGTTAAGCTGGGTACACACTACTCTGTTTTCGTCCAATAATCGGCTCAAACAGCCGACAGACAACCGCTTGTTCAAAAGTCGGGGCAGTGTGTGCAGTGACACGACGTTCGAAAGTTTGCCCAAATGGACGATTATCGCCTCATTTGGTTGGTTGTACCATTTAATATTTTCGTTCCAATCTTGTTTCCGCTGTGTAGTGTGTATAAACTTCTGACCAATCCACAACAGTGAGTACGAAATTACAGTCATTGCTCACGACAACATGGCTGTAAAAAGTCGCTAAAGGGACGTCCGCTCTTCCCTTTATTGTCCTAAACAAGGCTAGTGTGTATGCAGTCCATGGACCGGGCGATCGGAACATCGATCGCATGTAAAATCGCTCAGCATAAAAAGTTAGTCAAAATTTCTGTAGTGTGTACCCAGCTTTACTAAGTGTAAGCCAACAGAAGAGATAATTGGGAGAAAGCAGGTAGCTCCCCCAATACTGAGGGGGATGTAAACTGATTGGTAGCTGTATAAAAAGTTAGGAAATATTTATATAAAAATATAAAATATAGGTATTGTTGGAAAGGATAGATGTTTACAAAAATCACTGTTCGATTCTGTTGTTCCCAGTCTGGCCCAGTTTTTTAAGCATGTGAATATCACAGGTTTGGCTTTCTAATCCCATTTCTTTGTTTGACGTGCTTTGTTATCTCCATTGAAACAGCTAATATTCGTGTTAATTGTTTAGCCTCGTCATGCAGCAGCTTCATTATTGAATAATATTTAAAGGCATTATTTTATCCTATGTGTGCCCGACATAAACCTGGTGCACATGCTACTTTTCATTGCAAAAGTGGATTTACAGTCAATTTAAAGCATTCTACTTGATGTGTTCTATGGACATACATTACAATGGCCGCTTTTACAAGGGAACATGAGCTTCTAGATCAGGCCTGGCCAACCTGTGGCTCTCCAGATGTTGTGAAACTACAAGTCCCAGCATACCCTGCCAACTATAGACTGGCTGTCTCCTGGCAAAGCATGCTGGGACTTGTAGTTTCACAACACCTGGAGAGCCACAGGTTGGCCAGGCCTGTTCTGGGGGGAGATTCAATTAGCTCTAATGTCCGGCTGTGCCCATTACCGACCATTTACAGCAAGGTATCCCTGCACATCTTCCCTTGCACCTCTATGGGGTGTGAGGAAAAATGAGCGGAGATTCCATCCTCTACATCTGTGCAATGGACAGTTCCTGAGACCCACCGAGCTGAACTGAACCTCCCCCTGAAGTTAACATGACATGGCATTTTACTAAGATTTAAAAAAAAAGATGTCATGTCTAAAATGTACAAATACATTATAGTCCATATAATGTACATTTTTATAACTGCAAGTTATGATGAGCTAGTGAACATATTTGCACTGACAATGCAATGTAAACACTAAATATTAATTTATGCTGTGTGCTGGATTGCATAAGAAATATTTACCTCAAGACTTCACAGATTTCCCAGGGGATTTTAGTTTTCAAGATAAAAACGTCAGATAAACTTTCCCCAGCAACAGAATCTAGCTCTGTAATGCTAATGATTTCAACTCTTTATTCAGCATTCGACAAAGTTCTACAAAAGCAATGTCAAAATTCTATACATAATACTAATAACAATACCAACCAAAGAACTGAGGCTATATTTTATAACAATGATGTTTAAGTATTATTTTACACCATAACACAATATCTTACAAAATAATGGAAAGTAGAATTTAAATTTACAGGTAGATATCTCTACAGCGACTCTCTATTATGTGACAACTCTGATAAATGTACTGTCATGCATCTAAATGCCACTGCTTTGTGGCCTTGCATCAATTAACATTTAATTTGACTTTCACAGCCTCACTTATCACTTATTTTCATTCCTTCAATAATAATGATTGCTGCTGTTCAGCAGTGACTATTCATGAGTAACGCAATGCCTCAAAAATAAAATTTCATAGTAATAAACTAAAATAATAATGCATAGTAATGTATGATAATGGCAAAAACTGTCTAAAATGTAAAAAAAAAAAAGACAAATTATTACAAATGGTTTCAAAGCCCCACGCATAATCCTGGAATGTAGCAGACTCTAATGTTGTATTACACAAACAACGTATCAGTATATCATAATGCTGAAATCATTTTATTTTATTCTTTATGTTTTAAAGGTTACTTTCAGTTTAGATTGCATGCACAGTATATAATTTTAAACTAACAAATTCACTAAGTAATTTATTTGTCCATCCTGTTTAAATCTGTTGAGTATTTAAGCAGTTTTTTAATCCAGACATATTATTAGTCTTAACTATAAAATGTTTGAGTGGGTTGGGGGGAAAAATTAGTTTGTTTATTTTATAAATGCATTCATACATAAGCAGGGATAATTTGCAAGCAAGCGTAGAAAATTCTATTTAAAATATTTTAGTGTTTGCCTTATGAATATGAGTGGGCTGCCACAAAGAAAACAAGCTATGGTCTACTCTGCGGCCATCAACTGTCAATAAGAGTTTCTCTTGTGTTATTATAAGAGTAAATAAGAGAACATACTGTTATACTTTTAGTTATATAGCAAAGTATATTAGTCATGAATGGAAACTGTAAACATAACTGAAAATGTATTAACAAGAAAGGGGAAAATACTCTTAACTTGTACAAACATTGTTTGCTTAACCAGACTTTATGTTCTACAAGCAAAAAATGTAAGTTGTGTTTGTTAAACTATTTTAAAGATACAATTTGAATTTACACACCTTAATGAAAGGGTAAGTCCATTTCTCTGTAGATGATAAATACTTTGGGCCTTAATCATCAAGTCACGTATTCTGAGCGCAACCCACATTCAGTATTATAATCACGTATTTATGCACACGAGACTGTCATTACTACTGACTGGGACTAAGACTATCCCTGTAGCTGGAATCAGAGAAACGGCAGAAAAACAAGTAACTATGAGATGTAAAAATGTTGAATCTAATGTGACTGCGTGTGCTCTAGTTTGGCATGCCCTAACTGTAAATTCACTATGGCAAAACGCCTCTTTTGAATCTTCTGCTACTAGATGCCAGAAATAAAAGTGATGACATTTACTGAGATATTATTTATTAACAGTTAATTTTATAGCACCAACATATTGCAAAGCCCTTTATAGAGAATATTTAATCATTGACATCAGTCCTTGCACCAGTGAAGCTTACAATTTATATTCCCTACCATACACAGACATACACATACACCAACACGCATTAGTGTTAATTTTGTCAGAAGCCAATTCACCTACCAACAGGGTCGGATTGGCCATTGGGCTTACCGGGAATATTGCCGGTAGGCCAGGGGGCTTAATGTGGCCGACCGTAGACTGCTTGATGGGGTTTTTTTTCATTACATATTTTTTGGGTCTGTTTTCTTTTTTTTATAATTCGATATCAGCCGACAATCAGGACCAGCATCAGCAGCCTAACATTGGGACTAATTGGGGGGGAGAGAGGGGGTAGCGGAGGCCTCCTGGATCAGGGGTACCAGCGGGGGAGCATTGCTGTAGCCACGGAACTTATGTTAAACCCCGCCACCCTTTGCGTAGCCTCTGCCTTTTCCTATCCAGTCGAAAGCAAAGATCACATGGGACGTGCACCATGTGACATGTGACAGGTGCCGTCCCATGTGTACAGTGCAGGAAGCGCGGCTGGAATAAGGTAAGTGTAGGTGTTTTATGTCAATGTAGCATGTGTCAGTGTTATAGCAATGTAATGGGGGTGAGGAAAGGGGACCTTATGTCAATATAGTGTGTGTTAATATAGTGTGTGTTAATATAGTGTGTCTTAATGTACTGTGTGTGCAGGGGGGCTTTGTCACTGTAATGGGGGTGAGGGCAGAAGGGCTTATGTCAGTATAGTGTGTGTGGGCAGGAGGGTTTATGTCAGTGTAGTGTGTGTGGGCAGTGGGGCTTATGTCAGTATAGTGTGTGTGGGCAAGGGGGCTTATGTCAGTATAGTGTGTGTGGGCAGGGGGGCTTATGTCAGTATAGTGTGTGTGGGCAGGGGGGCTTAGGGCAATGAATAGGGGTGTGAGGTAGGTGGTGACTAATGGGTGATGGTGGGGCAATTTAGTTTAATAGTGGGGGGGCTATTAATTTAAGATGAGGAGGCAGGACTTTTAATTAAATGCTAGTTTGGGGTTATTAAATGTGGGGTTGAGTTTGGGGAGGAGGGCTATGTATTAAATGTGAATATGAATAATTTAATGGCAGAGATGGTTTTGGGAAATGGTTATATTTATAAAACGTAAATGCTATTTATTGCTAGGCCTGTTTGGAGGTAGGGAAATAGGTTAATTTATTAAATGGGAATACTATTAATTTAATTTTTGGGTTGGTTGGAGGGAAATATCTCTATTTATCAAATGTGAATACTATTATTTTGATGGGGCTGGTGGGGGGTCTAATTATTAAACGTGTGTGCTACTGATTTAACGCCAGGGCTCGTTGGAGTTTTCTTAATATAATATACCCTTTTTTTTCCAGATAGAACTCTGAACATTCCAGGATCCAGACATCAGCAACTGAGCTAAAGATACCAGCAGTCACAGGTAGGGAAAGCGACAAGAGCAGAACACACATACTCGGGTACATACAGTGGGCGCACAGACACAGTGAGCGCACACACATACAGGAACAGACACAGTGGGTACACACGCATACTGGGCCCCGCCTACCATTTATTTGTCCCCTTACACATGAGGCCACTTTCAGACTTTTTTCCAGGGCCATTTTAACTTCCCAATCCGCCTCTGCCTACCAGTATGTGTTTTGAATGTGGGGCGAATTGCACGCAAGCAAAGGGAGAGCATACAAATTCCACACAGGTAGGGCCTGTTTGGAATCGAACCCATGACCCCAGGGCCTTGAGGCAACAATGCTGACCAATGTGCCACTGTGCTGTCCAGAGATAGAGAAAGAACTTGGGGAAGGGGGGTAGTGAGAGCTAGAGGTTGGAGAGGAACAAAGAAGGGGGGAGAAAAGGAGGGAGAGCGAGGAACTGGGAGTAAAACGGAAGAGGGGTAGAAAGGGATGGAGAGAGAAAAACAGGAGGAGAGAGAGTAAGAGAGAGGGAAGAAGAAAGAGACATGAAGAGACAGAATTAGAGAGGAAGCGAAAAATCCATTGAAAGAGTGGGAGGATAGAAGAAACAGAAAAGTAAAGAGTAGATGGGTTGAGGGAGAAAAAGTGGATGAGGGAGAGGTAGAGAGAGAGAGAGGGAAGACTAAAGGGAGGGGGAGGTGAAGCAAGAATAACAGAGAATTTAGGGATAAGACAGAGGAAGACAGAGAGGGTTAGGGAGAGGGAGAAAGGACTGAGACAGAGCGAAAAAATAACAGAGAGAGGGAGTTAGAAAGTCAGCACAATACTTTACTATGTACATGAACAGAAATCACTTTAGACCTGATGCATAAAACTGTCATTATTCCCAGACACATGACTTCTTTGTTTTCTGGCTGACTATATCGCTAGATTACATTATATCATTTCTGTGCCTTTTCAGAAAATAGATTGAAAGTAATATCTTGAGTAAATGGTTATGTGCCTTCTTTAAGATTCTGGTAATTCCTTTCCTATGAATATTATTATGTTCATGTCCTAAGAGTGATCATCACTTATCTTTGAAGAATTAATAGCTCATTTTTCATCTTTATGTCCATTGCTTTGCTTGACGTCCTTTGATTTCCCTACAAAGAACATCCACCAAAAATAATATAATTTAATAATATGGTAAAATTGTACATTTCAAGAACTCCTGTTCACATGTGGCACAAGATACCAATTGCATGTTCTCTGCTGGGTCATATCATTTAGCGAAATGTTTGCAATGGAGGTCATGAGGGAACCTAACTTTAATAAAAATCATGGAGGTAATTGCAAATTAATTTATCATTATTAAAACTGCATATAAAGTAACTCCAATAGCTTTGTATTATTAGACTAACCTCAATGCAATATCCCTACTGGAATATCTCTACACAGTGCATCTGGCAATTGACTAGGGCACAAAATCCTGGCAGTGTCACTTCTGGGAGCTCAGTATTGTGAAGTGATTTGTATTCTGAATAAATGTCAGCTGAGTAATGTCATAAGGATATGTAGAAGGCATGTCTATCATATATGCACACGCATGCATTTCTTTAGGAAACTTCATACTGCAGATTTGCTTGATTCTATGTAAATTATTAGAAATGTATCTTTTTCCAGGAAACACATAGACATTTATGTGCAAACATCAAACCAAGTTAGCACTTTTGACATACACTGTTGCTGACCAGCCTGCATTCTGCTGACTCATGGCTTTTGAAAAGAAAATTAAAATCTTGATGAACTACTTTCAGTATTGTCCCAGGATTGCCTCATTGTTAATAATATAATATAATATAATTATAGTGAAGTTAAACAATATTAAAAGACAAATAAAACAAATGTATTGCAGTACAATTTATAATGATAACTACAGAACAAACAACCTAAAATATTGGGATTGAATATATTTATATACCGCACATAAATCAGTGGGGAATATTCCCTGCTAGGAAAACCCAATTTCGTTTATTTTTGGCATGGGTTCTATTATCTAAAATGCTTGGGACTTAGTGTTTTGTATTGTATTATTACTATTATGAATTCTTTTTTAAGGCGCCACAGTGCTCTGCAGCGGCGGACAGTGAGGAATACAGGACATACATAAAACAGGGACATGCAAGGTGCACAAAATAAATGCAGACAAAGGCGAGGGAGGGTCCTGTTCATGAGCTTACAATCTAGTGGGAAAAGGTTACAGCTGAGACAAGATAATCAACAGTGGCTCAAAGTGACAATTAGGACAGTTATGAAGGTGTACCAGTGTGAGTAGTATAGGTGGGAGTATGGCAAGCCTTAATAAAGAGATGTGTTTTCAGAGAGCATTGTAAAGATGTTAGAATCTGATCAGGTATGATAACGAATTCCATAAGTGCATATCAGCCCAAGAGAAGTCTTATAGGCAGGAGTGAGAGGAGGTGAAATGCAAGTCAGAGGTAGCTCTAAGAGGGCTTAAGGGAGAAAATTCAAGAGGGGGTTTGAGATGTATGAAGGGGTGGCATGGTTGTAGGGTCTGTAGGTGATGGTACATAATGTTAATTAGAATTGGGAGCATATGGGAGCCAGTGCAGGGATTTGCAGAGTGGTGAAGCAGTAAGAGATGAAGATCAGTGTTGCTGCAGCATATGGGATGTATTGAACCATGGACAGATGGATGAGGGGAATGCCAGATCAGAGGAGGTTGCAGTCCTTGAGGTAGCTGATATAAGAGTATAAGAGTTTTGGCTACATCTTGTGTAAGAAAAGAGTATTTTCTAGCAATATTTGAAATGTACAGGCAAGAGGGTTTTAGTGAAGGTGAGAGATAGGTGTAGCTGTCTGAGTGTGGATTTGGTTGTATAGCGGAGCATGAGGTAAGGTGAGACTACAGGAAAAGATGTTGCAGTTGGAGAGCAGGAAGACCATATTGGAGAAAGTAGAGGGGCACCATCAGAAGACAAGGTCAAGGGAATGTCCATCACAGTGGGTGGGAGATGAAGTCCACTGGCAGAGACCAAACATGGTTAGAAGCTAAAAATACAAGAAAAAATAAGGAGCAGCATGTTATTTATAAAATAAATAATACAGTACACAAAAGACAATGTCATATTATGGATTATCTTAATATAAGAAATATGATTAGCTAGACTAGTATGGATATATTGTACAAATCATGTAAGTTAGTAATAACATGCAGACATTGTAGACATGTGACCTATAGCGTTGCTAACATGCTACTTTATTTCTTTCGCTATGTCAGTGTGAATGCTTTATTTATTCATGACAGATAACAATCATGATGACAAATGATGTCATTCGATAAAAAATGTTAACAATGGCATTTCCAATACATAGAAGCAGAAATGCATTTATTACGTGCGTAATAATCAACAGCTGGTGACTCATACAACAATTGTCAAAGACTTTTTCTCTCTCATTTGAAGACCAGTTGAAATCCTTCGCTCTCAATATCCACAGATCAAAATATGGAAAAGAAAACAAGATAGCAAGAAAGTATCCTTTCTATCGCACTCTGACTAAAAGGGAAAGATAAAAGAGAATTGGAGAATCTCTAGTGGTGCACCCACCAGTTTTGATAATGCAGCCTAGCAGCCAGCAAAGTGCTGCTCTGCTGATGAGAACAATAGCGAACACTCAGATACCCTGGAATTCTTCTATTAGAACTCACATGCACTCTTGACAAAACACCCATTTTCCAAAAGGGTTTTCCACCCATTGATAAATCAGCCCTTGAGTTCTATATCCAATTCTGATTCTGCCGAGTGCTGCTGCAGGGTGACAGAGCTACGTATATACATTTATATATATATATATATATATATATATATATATATACACACATATACTATTTTTAAATGTAAGTAGTAAGGTTTTTGCAATGACTCCAACATCTACTTTAGGTTTAGTTGTCATTTTAAGGAAACAAAGAAAATCAAAACACAACTGGACAAAAAACAGTTGCAGTCTAGATCCATGCAAACATGTAATCTACCTCAATGTAGTCATAATAGAAAAAAGATCATTGCACAAAATAAATGTAAATGACAGCATAGGATCGTATGATACCCATTTATCTTATATCGTTTACTTGTAGAGCCTTACATCTACGGGAGTTTAACGCAGCAAGTGGGGTGTCCCCTTCCAAATTATATTTACATTTCCAATTCCCATGTGTGTGTTATGATTATTGATCTCTACCAGCAGAGCAATAATAAAATGAATAATTTCAGCTCCTGGGTTTTAACATGCAAGACAAAGATATCTTATTCATCTTAAAAACAGTTGACAAAAAAAATATTTCATTAACTTTAACAGGTACCTAAGTTTTATGGGTAAATTTGTTGTTTATTTGTCTATTGTTTTTTGGACTTTATTTGAAAGTTTTGTTTTTCAATATACATTCTGAAAGTTAGATTTGATGCTCTTATTTAAAATATTGTAACATTGTCATGATATCAAGAGTCGCAGCGGTGCCCGAATCGTTGCGGCTCATTCCTTTCAGTCTGGCCTTGCCCCAGCCGTCGCTATGAAGACCAGGACGTCACTTTCCCCTTCTCCATCCCAGCTGTCACCAGGGCAATGGCCAGGTCGCTTCTATAATCAGCTCCGTATCTCAGTAATTGGCAGCCTCCTGAGGAGGTTATTAGGCAAGTTTGAGCTCTGGCCCTTAATGGTCAGTCTTTGTGTACAAGGGCTTAGCCTCCCTGCTGGTTATAGCGTCTCTCTGAGCAATTGCTGACCTGCTTCAGTGTTTCTGTGTCTCCTGCGGTTACCCTGCTGTAATTCCTGACTGATTGTTGTTGTGACCCCTGGCTTTGTTTGTGGACCCTGCTTGAACTCTGATTGCCCTGACCTTTGGCTTGTTATTTGGATATCCCTATTCACTGCCAGCCCTGACCCTTTTGCCTGTTCCTGACCACGCTGCCGGCTTCGGATCCCTGAACCTGCCCTGCTCCTGACCATTCACTTCTGCCTTGTCTACCGCCTCCTATACACCTGCTGCAGTATTGCATATAATCTTCCACTACGCAAGAGCTTAAGACCTGGGGGCATCCAAGTTCCTGTGAGTACATAAAGCTCTATAGGAAAGGCGGCTGCTATTGGTGAAGACCTCTGTCACACTAGAGACAATATCACACTAGATCTCTTTCTTCTCTACTTTTTTACCTATTATAATGCATTTGTGACTTATAAGAACATTGGATTACGAAGGAAGTCTTCACTGTAGATGTATGAAAGAATTAGAGGTATATTTGCTAAACTGCCGGTTTAAAAAGTGGAGATGTTGCCTATTGCATTTATTTACTACATTCTTCAAAATGATAGCTAGAGTCTTATTGGTTGCTATATGCAACATCTCCATTTTTTCAAACCCGCAGCTTAGTAAATATTCTTCTTAATCTTAAGAGGTGATTAGGTATAGGTCTTGTGAGTGTAATTCCACTAGGGGGACACCTCTTCTTTGATGGAGCACTACTTTATTTACATGTTGAGCTTTTATATATGTCATTTTATGTGGCGTAACCGTCTTCAGACATTTTGGGGCATATTCAATTAGCTTTCCGGTTCGCGGGTTCATGCCAGAACGGGCCACAATGTCAATCCGCGGTACCGCAATAACGTGGATTTTCGTTCGCAGCCCATAGGGTTGCGTACGAAAATCTGCGTTATTGCGGTACCATATTACCGGCAATACTGCGCAGGTTTCAGAAAGCGGAAAGCTAATTGAATATGCCCCTTTCTGTTTCTGTTTAGATGACATTACACTATTGTTAATTTTATTCTATCCACATGACCATATTGGAGTGTGAAATAAAAAAGAGGCTATTGACACATCTAGGCTTTCAAAATATAAGTATTTATTTATTATTCAAAGTGGAATATCACTTGGTAATGGTTTGAGATACTAGAAGCGCTTAAGTCACTTCTTCAATTTTGTATATATAGTTCTCAACACTGCTTGTAGTATTTTTGGTCCAGTCAGAATATGAAGCAAATGTTAGTGGGTACTGACAGTGCAGTTATAATATCAAAAAGCTCTGTGGCCAGATCCATTATAGCTGCAACTACCATGCCCTAAGCGTAGCTAAACACCGACAAACGGGACTAGACATATTGAACGTGGTTGTTCACTTTTTGACAATGCCCTTTAATTATATCTGAAACCATCCCTGAGTAATAAATTAGGAATCTTCCCTCCAACCCCCTTATATGAAGCCAAGACACTAAATATGCCATTGATCACACCAATGGAGGACTCAAACTATCCAGTGTTGTCCATAGCTCCATAGAGTGAACAACACTTTTACATTTCTTGTGGGTACATACCTTTATATATGATCCAATAATAAGTATTATTCTCTGAGTTCCTGGGTGTGCCTTATTGTAAGTTTGACCTTTTTCCTGGCATTTTGAACACTAACTATTTATGACATTGATAGCTTTTTTGCCCTCTGCTTGGACTTTTCTTTGTCCTATATATATTTTATCTGACTTGGTCTGTGCTTATCTCATCCTGTTCCTTGGGAAGATATGTAATGGTCCTATGCTAATACCCAGTGGTGAATTGGCCACAGACCTTACCGGGACTTTTCCTGCTTGGTTACATCCTAATGGGGCTGCCTGAAGTCTTTTTTTAATATATTATTTTAAATGCATTTAACTTTTTTCCCTGCGTTGACGGCAGCACTGGTTGTTCCCGAGCATTGATGACAGCACTGGTTTTCGGCAAGCAACATTGGCAGCACTGATTGTTGTCATGTGACCAACATCAACCCAGTACACCCTCTCCTCCGTGCTGGTCTCCTGTCATGTGCAGCGTATGCGAAATGCACGTGGACCAGTGTGTGTTTCAGTCAAAGGATCAACCAAATTACATTGACTAAAGAACAATTCACTTTGCGATAGGGAGAGCAAAGAGTGAATGAGCCAAGTTTATTGTGAAGTGATGGAGTTAATTGAACACACAGATGGTGCATGAATGCTAGCACAGAGATCTTTTCTTCTGTCTAATTAATAAGTACAAAATTATATACATTTCACTCTTATTGAACTTGTCAATCTATACATTTGACCAAGTTAAACAAAATGGTATATTATAGACCATTTCTGGAAACATGATGTTGTCGCAACGCCAGCCATTGTCTTTTGCATTACACTCGCCTATCAGTGTGACTACAGATAATGGTAAGCAAACCCCACTTACTTTTATGCTGGTACCGCCTGTAGTTGATTTGCTTTTGCCCTCGTAATGCCACTTTCTGATCCTTCACAGGCCACTTTAGGTTCCCAATTCTTCCCTGCTAATGCCAAAGCATATATTTATGTTTGTTGTACAAATAATATTAGGTAGTTTAGTGTTGGGTGGGAGAGTGTGATGATTACTAATCATGGCAATCTGCTTGGCAGATCACTCTTTGCATGAAACTCTACTCCCTCTAATTATACTATCCAGTTATGTTTTATGCTGGATAGATACATTTTGACGTGGCTGTTCAAATGTTAAGATAGTTACGCAGTCATGAAAGCAATGAGGGCTCCTTGTTTTAAAGTTACTATTAATCTTAATTACCAGTTCTCGGGGATACGCTCTGTTTTAAGGGCTCTATCCATTGGCCACTTCTGTCTCTGGATCAGTCCGTTGGAGAAAAAAACTGAGCACTAAACAATTAAAAAGTTATCCATAGTTGTTGGGTACAATTGCTGAATTCCCATTATATTTATGAAGTCTATGAGAGCTCATGTGACAGGAACTTAGCACTTTCACAACTACCTATATGTAAACAAATAATACAATGAAGCGGATAAGTGCCAAGTTCCTAAGGATAACATATATGTGTTTATGGTGGATATTAACAGCTGGATAGAGAATATAAGAGAAAAAATAATAAATTAAATAAGGGAGGTGGTAGCTGTTTTCAGCAATAGATGATCTGAAGGGTTTGTGGGGTAAGAAAATAAAAAATGTGAACCAAAAGAGGCCATTATATTTTATTAAGCAATCTAAAAGTTAATTGTGAGGAAGTTGTCTGGGATATATAGGTTTGGTAGGAACAATGAGCGGTATCACAACGGTTGGGGGGATGTAGTTGATTGAAAAATGTTGTAGAGTCTCTGTCCTCAAACCTTCCCCCTCTGGCAATAGTGGATTTACTATGCTTATCTACCCTGGTTTCAATACCAATTGAACAAGAACTTGAGCTGAATGTATTTCTGAGTTGTGCTCAGAATAATATTCTTTTGGCCCCCTAAATAGTGATCACATTGATACTCAGCAGGATGGTTAATGCATCTCCTTTGTGTTTTCTAAGCTCTAATTGCCAGTTGTGTGGATTTAATTAGCATCTACTGGCTTTGCATTTATTTTTTACAGGATGGACAAATGTGCATGGCATTTGAAGTAATTACTTTCTAAAAAAAAATAATAGTATTGTCTTATACCCAGATAGAACTTTTGTGTATTTGCTAGAAAAAATGTTAATCTGTTACTGATAGAAATATCATTTCTTAATAAGATCAGATTATTATAACTCTGATTTAATTCAAATTGTTATCTGTAGGTCACACATGGAGCCCAGAAGAAGATATTAATATTGTACTGTTGCTCATTTATTTCCTTACACTGAAACAATGTAATTGGGACATATTGGATAATTAAATTGCACAGATACCTTGCTTGAGCTGCAGCCTTTTTTTCTGCCATGATTTATATTCCAAGTATATACAGTACAGTATATTGCGATTTTACACTGAATGATGTCCTCATTATCTAGGGTGGAAGTAGGGGGGATAGGTGAAACTAAAGACACGAGTTGCAGAAATAGTTTCTCTTTACAAACTGAAACTATTCAAAATAAATGATGTATTTGCAATATATCATTGTTGTTGAAAATTCAGCAACACATTTCAGTCTGTATTATGCAGAAGAGTGACTCTCAAGCCATGCACTCCCCATGTGAGTATATAGCGTCTGTTAGTCTGTCGCTATGCATTGTCATCTCTATTATCTACAGAATATTACACTATTATTTTACTGTTTACTTCAGATCACACATGTTCTATCCATGCCCTTTGGTTAAACAGTGTAGTAATGCATGTTTGTGTATACCTATTGGCCAGTTTATTAAGCACACTTCCTATGTAATTGACTGCGCAATCAGTGATAGCATATGTGCAGGCAATGTTAATGCAATGCAGCCACCAACAAATTGTGCTTGTGCAATTCAGAGGGAGAATGGACAAGACCAAAGCGTTAACTTACTTGATAGTGATAGAATTATAGTGGCATGGCAGGGTGCACCTGTGCTAGTGGGAGGGTTCAGGAAAATCAACATTGCTGAGGATTATATGCATGACAGTGTCACATTTATAGAGAACTGACAACAACTCAAATCACACAATTCAGACAGCTGTGGTTAAGAAAAGTGTGTTGATGAAGGGGTTCAATGGAGGCTGACAACTGACAAATGTGCTAGTCAGTCAATTAACTTCTAACAGTTGGGTTGAAAGAAACATATTAGACATAAAAAGGGCCAAGGAATACAAATACTGGACACTGGAGGACTGACAACATATTATGTTGCTGCATGTTAATGGGAGCACAAGCACATGGCAAAAAAGCATAAATTCATAGATCACAGTGTCAACAATGCTGAGCTGGTGGTGACACAGTAGTGGTGTGGGAGGTGTTTTCATAGTAGACACTGATTCCTTTGATATGAGTAAAGCAACATTTGAATGACATCACAATCTGAAAATCATTATAAATCATCTGCTTCCCCTCATGACAGACATGAAACCATTTTTTAGCAAAATAGTGCTATATGCCACACTCCTACAGTCCTATAATGGTTGTAGAAACATGACAATGACCTCCGCTTAATGCAGTGACATCAACAATCACCAGATCTCAAACCAATTGAACATTCAGGCACGGGAGGGCTGGCAATTTTTACGCCAGGGGTCAAGACAAACTATTAGGAACATTTCAAAGGGAAAAAAATTCAGCTGGCCCAGTTACCCAGCCCAAGGTAGCCCATTATGGGACCAGCCTGTGGGGAAAATTCCCACTTACCCCCAGCCCAGCCTGCCCTGCATCCGGGGGATGAGATGAAACAAGCTATTTGGAGTACAAATTCAGTGCCAGCCAGTAAACAATAACTGCGCCATTGGACATCCTCCCTGTGCACTTTCAAAGTTTTGTTACGTCAATACCCAAACAAACTCAGCCTGTTCTGAGGGTAATGGGGGGGAAATGTAATATTTAGATACACCTAATAAAGTAATTTAGTGTATGTAGTATTTACTGAAATTACTGGGTGCCATATACAATATACTCTGATGCATACTGTATCTCTTTCATTGCATGTTCTACGGCAATATTTATCTCATTTGGTCTACCTGATGGTAAAAAATAAATAAAAATAAAGTGTTAAATAAATATTATTCATAAAATTATCCACCTCAGAATTCATAGTTTGCTGTAAACTGAAGCCATGTATGTCATTCAATTTATTTATTAAACCTTTGATGTCCTAAATCATAGTATATTATAAACATTAAGAATCTAAATCAATACAACATGTGTCTTGTCAATAGTTTTTATTAAACAAATTGGCTATTATGTTGCAGGCACTTTTGCACGTTAATTATTAAACAGAAATAATTCACGGTGTTAAATAATTTTCTTCTACTAGATTGCATTGTAATAGATCTGTGATATTACTTTTCATGGACCTAAATACATTGCATTGAATATTTGTTAATTATGGAGTCTCAGGGAAACAGAAATTATGCTCTTTAATTTTTTTCTTTTTCATTCTCTGAGGTCAATTGCAAAACAAATAAATTAATGATTGTAAAAGTGCTTGAAGAAATAACCTGCAGAAAGAGTTATCCAAAGATTGCATTTCAGTCTGAATAAATACAACGTTTTAATTTATATCGAGAGACTGTTTTCTTTGGAATACAAACAACTAGAGTCAGAATTCATTTAAATAAAAGCTACTCCATGTAGCAAAATAAAACACATTCAGAAAAATATAACTTTGGTACAAAGTTTTTTATCTGAACCGTGCACATCAAAAGATGTTTGACTAATTATACATAGATATAGTCAAATTCACCACGCACTGTTTTATTGTTAATCAGTGGGCACAATTAAATGGACAACCCATTTGTTAATCAGTCCAGCCTTATACATATAATAAATAAGCAGTATGGGCACCATCCTAAAACCTGAATTGGAGAGAGTTGGCTCACTCATCTTCCTTGAAGCAGTACCGCAGGCAAATTGAGTACACTGTGAGCCACACACAGCACTTCATTAAAGCTCTATTGAAGCGATATGAACAAACTGAGTCTGTCAGCAATAAGAACCATGGTAAAAATAAGCTCTTCGACGTTGGTAATATAGAGAAGCAATCATTTCTATAAATAACCGCTTTCATTTACACTGTGCTAATGTGAAATAGATATGTGATATAAATACATGTTTTATGTATGATACATGTACCATGTTTGATACATAGCAACTTTTGCTTGTTTGTTTCTAGTTAGAATAGACATGTTTATAGAGAAGGTGATTTCACAATCCACTCTCACTGGATACCATGATAGTGAAAACACACAGTGTCCTGGACTGTGGTATACGCTCAAAAAAGACCCAGCAGAGCAGCTATACCATATTACAAATCCCATTTTTTTAAACATATCGTGAAAACAAGCGTTCTGGTGTTATGGAACTTGCTACTGTACAGAAGAATTGGCCAACACAGTGTGATCACTGAACAGCCACATATGAAAGCAATTGGCAGCACGAATGGGTGGCCATATTCCACAGATCTGGATGTTTAGGTTCAGCCCTGAGTGACAGCATTCTACTTTAGAATGAATGCACTGTGCTGCCCTCTACTTACATGTTGTAGAGTTCACCAATGGATGTCATAAGATGACCCAATGTACTGTCCTTGCACATCAATTTTGTTCTGATTGAATCTATAAGTCTGTGACCCCCATATACTACAATGGCCAGCCAGTAAAGCATCTCCATGTGTTTGGCTAGATATATCCTGAAGCGACAGAGAAAAGTGTTTTAAATAGTATATATTAAGTATCTGTAATATATATTCAGTATCTAATTGATTAACTATCTATTATTTCCTAAAGTCATATAATTCTGCAAGGATTCCAACTCCCCAGGAATGGGATGGACAATTCTTTTTTTGTGGCTTTACATCAGTTACAGTACCAACCACATAATATTATAGAAAAAATCACCATATTTAAAAATGTGATAGGAGCCCTGTTGTAAGTGTACATGTTTCTGGCGTTAAATTTGTAATAATTTTTAATGTTACATCTGTGCACTGTAGCCAACTCTTATCACTATATCATTGTAGGTAATAATATGTTTTACATACATATGTTATGGTAGGTGTGACCTTCAATAGATGTTCAATTTCAAGGGCAGAAGACTGCAAAACAAAGTGGTATTAAGGGCTTACACTGTTTATAGCTCTTTCTCTACTAATTGCTTTATGAGTAGTCTTGGGTAAACTAACATAACACCATATTCACAAATATATGTAAAAGTTACCTTGACAGAACTATTTGACACTGTGATTCCATTATCTGTGCAGCTAAGTGTCAGCTATTGCACAATGTTAGCCATCATTTTCTGTAAAAAGAAGCTCATCCATAAAAGTGGTTTTTATCACTGCCTCTCTAGCATGACTCATACGTGTTGTTCCGTGCCACATGCAAAAACAAGATTTTGATTTGTGTAATGAAATATTTAACTCCTTCCCTACTGTGGAGGGGTAAGTTTCGTCACGCAGATATACCCCTAGAGAGGCAAATAGCAAACGTCCACAAAATTGAACACACTGGGTGTCTGCATATTTTGCTGTTAGTAAATGACCATTAATAGATTTTTAAATTGCAATCATCATCATCATCATCATTTATTTATATGGTCCTCTGCAGAAGTCTCAATAAAGTATTTATGACTTGCATGTTTTGTTGTGCTTTAAGGTGATTTAGAATTTACTTATCTTATATAAATGAAGGCACACAGTAATAGTACATTTGTGATCACCAAATGCTTTTGTCCAAGGAGTTCTATATTTATGTTTAAGGTTTACCTGAAAATAAATTTTTGCATCATGCATTTGACTCTTAATCCTCACATCAATCTCCTCTCAGCACTGTAACTGGCGCTGTGCACATGGGATGTGTGGTTCTGCACAGAGTGAGATAATCTTCCTCGCTGGACTGGCTGCCATCATATAAAATGTTTCATTTTCATGGTTCACAGATCCGTATTACATCTCGGCTGCATGCAGTAAAAACATCTCAATTTTGTGCTACACACTTAAGCTTAGTTTCTCTGATTTTGCTTAACTCCTATTTTCCATAGATTAGAACAATGTACTCAATATTTTTATTTCTTATTTTTTTAGGGTGGAGGTTTATATATTAGCTTATATATGCCTTCCTGAACATTTAATATATCAGCAGGGCCGGATTAAGGGAATGGAGGCCTCTGGGCTAAGGGGCCTCCATTCCCCCGTGAGGGCCCCCCCCCCGTGATCGGAGCTGATTGCGCCCCCCCCCCCCCCCCCCGTGATCAGAGCTGCGCGAGCTGCCCGCCCCCCCCCCCCCCCCCGGCACTTACCTCCTTCTCCAGCGCGCTGTGCTCTCTTTACTGAGGAGATCTCGTGAGAGTGAGACTCACGAGATCTCCTCAGTAAGGAGACTACAGCGCGCCTGAGAAGGAATGCAGGGAAAGTGCTCAGCAGCCGCCCCCGACCGATCAATACTGCTGCTGAGCACTTTCAAGGGCCCCCTGGATGCCATAGTCCCCTGGGCTGTAGCCCAGTTAGCCCTATGGTTAATCCGGCCCTGTAAATCAGTCATGCATTACCATAATGGGGCAGAGATTTTTCGTTGCCCTGCGATATAATGCAGTTCTGCTGTGTTCTCTGTGTAAGCAGTAGGAAGCACAGGATTTTGATACTAGAGATGTAAATGTCGTATTTCACCAAAAAATGTGCATAGAGGGCCTCATTCAGAGTTTGGTGTAATGTGCCACCCAAATACATGAAAATATGGGCTGCAAAACTGCAATTCAAAATAGTATGTTAGAATTAGGGATGTGCACCGGCCACTTTTGGAGTCTCGTGTTTTGTGTTTTGGGTTCGGATTTGCTTGATGTTTTGGGTTCGGATTTGTTTCGCAAAACATCTGTCGAAAGGTTTTGGTTCGGATTTATGGTTTTGGATTCGGATTTATTTTGAAAAAAGCATAAAAAGTTCCAAAATCAAGTTTTTGGGCTTATTTTCACTCCTACGCTATTATTAACCTCAATAACATTCAATAACAATCATTTCCACTAATTTCCAGTCTATTCTGAACACACTCACACCTCACAATATTGTTTTTAGTCCAAAACGTTTCACCGAGGTAGCTTTCTGGACTGCAAAGTGGAGTGGTCCCGGTACCCAATTTGGTACCGGGGCCACAATATATCACCCTCAACTGGTCTCAATTCCACCAAAAAAGTATCTGGACTGCGTAGTGGAGTGGTCCCCACAATATAAAAAAACACTCAACTGGTCTGAATTCCACCAAAAAAGTATCTGGACTGCGTAGTGGAGTGGTCCCCACAATATAATAAAAAAACCCTCAACTGGTCTGAATTCAACCAAAAAAGTATCTGGACTGCGTAGTGGAGTGGTCCCCACAATATAATAAAAAAAAACTCAATTGTTCTGAATTCTACCAAACAAGTATCTGGACTGCGTAGTGGAGTGGCCCCGGTACCAAATTTGGCCCCAATATAATAATAAAACCCTCAACTGGTCTGAATTCCAGGGAACAGATGGCGGACACCGGATGGATGTCTAAAACCAACATAGCAGTTAAGAGCGCAGTTCCTCTTTTTTGTGACTGCACAAACAATTAACGTAGTAATAGAAATGACAGTTTTTTTGTTTTTTTAAATATAGAAAGAAAGGTAGTACTAGAAATGGCAGTTATTTAGTTTTTTTTAAATATAGAAAGAAAGAAGGTAGTACTAGAAATGGCAGTTATTCGAATCCCCAGGAGAGTCTAAGTGGGGTGAGCCACAGAGAGATTATTTCCCTCAGTTTCTCTAACAGGTTGTCAGTGTTGTGCCTCTTCTTAAAACCTGTGATACATAACTACACACACTCGGCAAAGCTTTTACAAATTATCTGCGGCACCGGAGAGTACCACTGGACTGTACTCTAATAGCAGTACCTATTATTTTTAGGTACACCAACAGTAAATGATCGTAGTTAGACTTTTAAATAGCAGTACAAGCTAGATTTTCTAAAATTTTGTAATATTTTTTTCAAACTGTTTTTGGAAAAAATTTTATTATTATTTTTTTTTTTTTTTTTTATTAATTTTTTATAATTTTTTTTATAAATTTAAATTTGTTTTTTTAGAACTTTTGGATAACTTGGAAATAACAATGCCCTTAGCAGAACAGACCACAGGACACAGGAAATACAGAAAGAAAGAAGGTAGCAATAGAAATGGCAGTTCCTCTTTTTTGGAACTGCACAAACAGTGATGAAAATGAAGGTGGAGCTGGTGGCATGTCACAGTCCTCTTCAGAGGATAATCTCCTGACCAGCTGGTCTTTGCACCGCTGTAGACTTGTGTCCGCCGGAAACAGAGACACAACATACGCTTTAAACCGAGGATCGAGAACGGTGGCCAGAATGTATTCCTCTGACTTTAAAAGACTAACCACCCTCGGATCCTGGCAAAGCGTACGCAGGGCTTCATTCACAAGAGCTACATGCTTGGTGGAATCGCAATGGTGTTCCAGCTCCTCCCTCACTTTCTCCAGCTGCTTCTGCAAAAGCCTGATCAGGGGAATCACCTGACTCAAGCTGGCAGTGTCGGAACTGACTTCTCGTGTGGCAAGTTCAAATGGCTGCAGAACCTTGGACAACACGGAAATCATTCTCCAGTGCGCTTGACTCAGGCGCATCCCCACTCCTTTTCCTATGTCGTAGGTGGCTGTGTAGGCTTGAATGGCCTTTTGATGCTCCTCCATCCTCTGCAGCATATAGAGGGTGGAGTTCTAGCACGTCACTACCTCTTGTTAATTTAGATTGCAAGGCTTGTAAATACTTTGAAGATAAAAAAAAGCAGGCTGCACAGACTGTGGAGCTAGAAAGTGAAATTAAATGGACCACGTTACTTTGGTGGCTATCTATGCCCCCCCCCCCCCCCCCCCCGCCCTACACTTGTAGTTGAATATAAAAAAAAGCAGCCTGCATAGACTGTAGAACTAGAAATTCAAATATACAAAGAAATTGACAAAGGCAGTTTGGTATCTATCTGCATCAGATCCCCTCTCCACTAGGAGTAAAATAGAAAACTATTTAGCCGTTATATAATCTAGAATATAAATAGAAATTGAGAAAGGCAATTTGGTATCTGTCTGCATCAGGGCGTGCTGCAAATGGTGGAAGGAGCCACCTCTTCCCGTACAGTGATGGGAAGGTCAGGCTTCGCAACCATCAACACCCTTGGAATCGCCTTGGGGATTTGTGATAATTTCTCTTTAGAAGGCAGAGTTGTTTGCTGTGTTGTTGCTGACAGCATAACTCTCTTAATTTTTTTGTAGGGGGGGAGGAGGGCTTAGTTCCTTGGGTGAAGCTGAACCACTAGTCATGAACACGGGCCAGGGCCTAATCCATTCCTTGCCACTGCGTGTCATAAATGGCATATTGGCAACTTTACGTTTCTCCTCAGATGATTTTAAGTTTCTCTTTTTGCTACTTTTACTGAACTTGGGCTTTTTGGATTTTACATGCCCTGTACTAGGAGATTGGGCATCGGGCTTGCCAGACGACGTTGATGGCATTTCATTGTCTATGTCATGACTAGTGGCAGCAGCTTCAGCATTAGGAGGAAGTGGGTCTTGATCTTTCCCTACTTTATCCTCCAAATTTTTGTTCTGCATTATATGTAGCACAAGAGAGTGTACCCCGAAGCCACACACACTCGGCAAAGCCTTTAAAAATTATATGCGGCACAGGAGAGTACCTCTGGACTGGAGTTGTACAGCAGTACCACTGGACTTATACTGCAGAATCAGTGAAATTTGTAATATGGCTGTAACAACAATGGACTTATACTGCTGAATCAGTGAACTTTGTAATATTGCAGTACCAATGGACTTATACTGCAGAATGAGTGAACTTTGTAGTATTGCAGTACCACTGGACTTATACTGCAGAATGAGTGAACTTTGTAATATTGCAGTATCAATGGACTTATACTGCAGAATGAGTGAACTTTGTAATATAGCAGTACCAATGGACTTATACTGCAAAATCAGTGAACTTTGTAATATAGCAGTACCACTAGACTTATACTGCTGAATCAGTGAACGTTGTAATATAGCAGTACCAATGGACTTATACTGCAGGATTGTTTTAGGATATTTTTTTTTATAATTACTTTTTTTGTAATTTTTTTTATAACTTTTTTTGAATTTTTTTATAATTTGGGAATAATGGGGAAATAACAATGCCCTTAGAAGGACAAAGCACAGGACACAGCACCACTGGACTGAACTAGACACAGCACAGGACCCAGCAGCACCACTGAACTCAGAAGGACAAAGCACAGGACACAGCACCACTGGACTGAACAGGACACAGCACAGGACCCAGCAGCACCACTGAACTCAGAAGGACAGAGCACAGGACACAGCACCACTGGACTGAACAGGACACAGCACAGGACCCAGCAGCACCACTGAACTCAGAAGGACAGAGCACAGGACACAGCACCAGAACATAGAGCACAGCACAGCACAGAACTGAACAGCACAAGATATAGCAGAACAGAGGACCACCTAACACACCCTCCCTCTACCCTGATCAATGCCCGAGTGAAGATGGCGGCGACTAGCGGGGAATTTATAGGATCCGAGTATCGCGAGATCCGACAGCGGGATTATGACTCAGAGCCTCGGTTTCAGTTTTGGAATTGGCGGGAATACCCGGATCTGTCTCGGATCCAGCTCGGATCCGCAATGTTCGGGTGGGCTCGGATTTCAGAAATCCGAGTGCGCTTATCTCTAGTTAGAATCAAGATGCATGTAGATATACTTTAATCATAACTAGTCACATACTAGATACATAATCCAAGAAATTATTGCTGGCAGGACATGATGGGTACTTGTTACCCCAACACCCACCACCCAGGGGCATAAGGATGACCCCAGTGCTATCCTTATAGGTCTGGTGTTTCATGGGAGGGAGGGAGCAATTTTATGTGGGCAAGATTGCCCTGAGGAATTTAAGCCCTTACTGAACAAGTCGAAGTTGGTTAGTGGGTCTTCCTGTTGTAGTGGGATCAGCTAGGCCTGTCACTGACGGGTGCAGGTGACGCCCTTTGTGGGGGGACTCGTGTTGTTTGTCCCCCTACATTAGCTGCAGCCAGTCCAAGCTTTAAGCGCTGGTGATTGGTTACAATTTTGCCAGGTGTCATACTATATTTACATGTACTTACCTCTCCAGGCCTAGGGGTCCACAAGTGCAATTTATGCAAGGCTCAAATTTTCATGGAATTTTGCGCTTCAAGATAGATATCTATCCAACTCTAAATGAGGCATAAAACATTAGATAGATAGAGAGATAAATAGATAGATAGACAGATAGATAGATAGATAGATAGATAGATAGATAGATAGATAGATAGATAGATAGATAGATAGATATTCTACAAGTGTTACATGTTGTTTATATAGCACATCCTTCAGTGAAAATGCCTTTAATTCACAGAGCATTGCAAAAGCAATGAAAGCGGTTATGAGAATGGAACCTATTGTCCAATAACCACTAGCAATTGTGCTTGCAATCAGCAGTATTTGCCTTGCAGCTTTTCTGATGCTTCCTCTTCCATTTATTTGCATTGGAACCAATGACCCCACCACCTCCACCAGTGCAAGCGCTTGTTAACCACAGTATGTGAAATGAAATCCCGTTTGACATGCAGTGTCACAGGCATATAACGCAACACCAGTGGTTGAAGGGCCTTAGTGCTACAAGAGTGTAATAATATCTCTTCATATTTAACTACTATATAAGGTCTTGAGGGTGGATATCAGACCACTGTAAATCTATCCTCCCCCCCCCCCTCCATCCACTATCCACTGAACTTGCCTGTGACTGTATTTGTTAAGCAGCTTTGTGTCGTATCCTAGGGCAACATAAAAAAAAACTTTGCCTGGTCAAATAAAAACATGAGTAAAACACACACGCAAGGAGGCTGGAGAGATTTAAAGCAATGTGTTTCGCAGAAGTAGCAGGAAGGTGTTTGGAAGTCATCAATTAAAGAAGTCTGAAAGTGGAATCACTATGGTAGTTTAATACAGCAGAGGTGGGTGGGGGAATTCATCCAAGAATTGAGGACCTATATTCCTAAGTGAAATTCTTATATACTTGCTGGAACATCCTTGAGGAAATTGCACATACACTTTAAGTTGTCTGAAATGATCTGAAGTAAAATCACAGGATAAGCAAGTAAATTGTGAATATAATAGTTCTGAATATAATATGCTCTGGCTGCTGTTATTACTTGTTAAAATACACACGTATTCCAGCATCGTGGTCTTGTATTCATGCAATCATTCCAAATCTTACAAGTTTCATCCATCATTCTTACCCAAAAAGGGTTCTTTGAGGTTATCTAAAATACTCATCTTATTTGATATTTTTCAGCTACTGCCTTTCTAATCTTCTTCCTAGCATGAGTTTACTTTCCAATACGGTTTGTAAGCTGTCACTATAACATGTTGGATTATGTAACTTTTAGAGCAATGGACAGAGACCATTTTGCAAACCATAATTATCATAATCTATGCATTTAAGAAATGCAAATCATTACTGGAGTTTCTCCCTTTAATGTCACAATGAATTTTCTGAAGGATAAATGTACAGTTGTTTGTATATTAAAAGGGTTTCTGAATGCCTTTTGGCAGGTGGTTATTATTTTTCAAAGGTAAATATTGTGGTAACTATTTTTATGACATGATTCATAGCGGGTCTGCTCTAGAGAATTGAGCTCATCTCTAAAAGCATATCTAAGCCTAAGCAAGCCGTCACGCTAATCTATTGATTCACAGTAAAAATGAGGGTGTCAATCACAGGGGGAGAACTTCGGGCTATTGTTTTACGTCACATTCCATAGAAATAAGATACATTGCAGAGATGCTGTGCCCTGTAAATAAGTGAAAAATATATATTTTGCAAATGCCATATAAATAGAACTCTGTGTTTCAATATAAAGCTTCTCCAGATGTAGTTTTTTTAATAAACCAAGTCTAGTATGTGATTATTAATAAATAATTTAATAGTATGAGTTGAAAAGTAGGTGATCACCCAAAATCAGGATTTGCATGATAGGGACAGAACAGTAGGTAACATAGTAAGAACAGATATTTAAAAATGCATTTAACTAGAGGGGTGATGCTGATCATACGTCTACTCACAAAAATAAGATAAATAGACACTTAGAATTACATTTAGGATACATGATGTAGAAAATGACATGTAGTGCTCTGCAGCTGCTCAAGACTAAGGGCTCTGTGTACTTAGAGCCTCAGTGCTTTGCTCCAAAAATAGAGGGTTTCTCTAGTTGATATTTTAAAAATGGATAGGAAGTAAGGGGCAACAGTAGGATATCTAGAGAGGTTATTCAACTTCTTGATTTTAGAAAACACTTCCATAAGCCTGCAACAGAAACTGTTATTTAGTTATTATATACGAGCAGTGCAGCGTCTAGACAATAAGGTTCTGCAGTAAAATACATCCCCTAGTCTACTAAAATGTTTTCGTTTATTGAGTAACCTACGTTACCAACTGGCAGAACCATGGGATTCCAATGTCCAGGATCGCCACAGCTTGGAGGAATGCACCCCTGCTGGTGCTGATAATAGTGACTTGTCCAGGTTGGAACCCTGGAGATGTTTGAATGAATACACTGCTGTGTACACTGCTGTGCTTGGATTAGCTGTGGCAGCTCTCTGGTCAGCTTTATTGGCACATTGCACTGAGCAGTGTTTCCATTCAGAGGCGGAACTAGTGAGCTGTGGGGAGGAGGGAAGCGGGGCCCCCGACACTATGGATCTGCCGTGCAGCAGGCCCCATTATCTGAATGGGCCCTGGTGCATCGCACCTGCCGCAACAATGGTAGTTCTGCCACTCTTTATATTCAAACATTTCCATGGTGGCAGTCCTGAAAAAGTGACCACTACTGGCACTGACAGGGGTGATTTACTCTGCACAATCACTAATGAATGCCCAGAATCTGACAACTCCCCACAGAACGCAGCCACATTTAATTCATCTTCGAGCGCAAAGAACACTTTCCATAGTTGACGATTTCAGGGAAGGAACAGGGCGGGGAAGGGGGCGGATGCTCATAGTCAATGTACAGTAAGGGCATGCCAACATCAAGTACACGCAGCAGTGTCTGATTCAAGGTCTGGGCATCTCTCACGTACTTGTTTTTCAGTCGTATCTCTTGTCTACAGGTCTAGATTGCTAGTGATGAAGGTTGTGTATACATGCTAGAACATGTGTTTGCAATCAGCAGCAACTGTAAAACTGTATTGTATGTACAGTAGGCATTCATAACATTCTAATAAATGTATTTCATAGGGAGGAAAAAACTCCTTGTTGAATTTGGGCGTACGTATACCAGATGTATGTGCGTTGTAAAACAACCGCACACTGTGCTCAGTATGCGACTCCTCATAGAGAAATAAAATATGAAAGCATGGCAATCTATCTTACCTTAATATGCAAATTACACATGCTTACAGATCACCCTATAATTGAAGATTCAAGAGATATCAACTGTGTGTTCAACTCCCCTTTACAGCAAAACAGTCATGTAGTGCAGAAGTGTAAGCTCTTGATAAAAGTATTAGGCCCACTAGCGTTGACTCTGGTCATCCACATGTCTTCTTGCTCAACCACCCAGCTCAGATGCCCCGCCCACAGCTGATGCCTGCACAAAGTGTCAAGAGGAGACAAACATGGAGGAAATAGTGGAAGTGCGCCACTCCATTCTCCATGCTTACCTTAAAACAGACTGTAAGAATATATACTGTAAAGTACATCTTGCACACGGATCAAGAGAGGTGCTATGCAATTGTTTTCTATACAAGCTGATTTAAAAGGCATATAGAGGTTTCTTGGTTGGCAGATCCAGTGGCACCGACAAGTTTGCTGCACATTTATTTATATATTTATTTTAAAGACATTTTTCACTTTAGTTTACTTTTGTTCCTCTTCTTATTGTCGTGTTCCCTGCCCTATCCTGATTATTAAGTCATATTAAGTCATATGTATTAGTGCACAGGCATGCATTTCATATTGGGATATAAAGACTTGTAATTAAATCTCTACTCAATAGATTATTGAGTCTTCACTATGGCAAGAGACCCAGACAACCACTCCATCCAATCATCACACAAAAGCAACTATTCCTTCTAGACAATCAGTGCCCCTTCATTTGGAACAGCAAGGCTGTCCTTCACTACACTTGGAGATCCAGATGATGACCTATGTCTTAGCACTAGGCAAGACATTTGGCTTCATAACAACTCACTTCTCATAAAGTCCTAGTCCTCCCTTTGTAGTATAGCTGCTGACATTACCCACACTTCTAAACAGCAGACAGATACTCTCACCAATGGACTGGAATGGAAAAGTGAACTACGGATGAAACTTATTGAGCTCAATACATGAACTGAGGATGAGGCTGTAAAGATTAAGGCAGACCAGAAAACTAGCCTTTTAACTGCCAACATATATATTGTTAAATAAATTAAAAAATATATATATACAGTATATATATATATATATATATATATATATATATATACACAAGTGACTTTGAAGGTAACAGCTGTTGCAAGTTTTAGTCACTGTAATGTTAACATTAGTGAAACTTAGTTTAGAGTTTTAAATAAAACATCCATTTATTTCCAAAAAAAGAAATCTAGCCCAAAATGCATGGTTTACCCCTTAATCATATTCATGTGCGTTTCTAAACGTTCTTATTACACAGTTGTCATTACATCCTCCCTATTGGATTTAAGTATTTATTTATTGTGTTTGTGCTATCTATTGTCCAAAACAATTTATTGTTTTGGAACAGTGTTCATTTAAAAATATAGCCCCTATATTGCAGAAATGCAAAGTAGTCATTTTTTTTACATAAAGATGGAAATGGTTAATATAAAATGTAATAAACTTACCCATCATTTGGTATTTCATCCAGGGTACTGCATTTCCCAACATATAAAGGAGACACACTCATCAATTAATCAATCAGGCTCTGAAACCTGAAGTAAGGCAGCTATGCGTCACTGATTCCCTGGATTTTAGATAGTGTAACATTGCCACCTACAGCAGGCTCTAATACAAGCAGTACTATGCATTCGCTCTATTTTTCAGAAACTGAAATGAGAAAATCCCATTGTAGTGACTGACAAATTTGTAAACCTCCATACAGCTGGGGTGTGTGTTTTCAGCACATTATAAATAGCGGAGTCATTTTACTACCCCATCATGTCCATAATTGTGATTAGTGAACAGTAGCCTGTGAAATCCATAAAATCTACTTCCTCTGAAAAATATGTCAGCAAACCAATAAATATCAATGTTTAATTACGAATGTGAAATTAGCAGATGTGCAAAAATGAAAGATATATCATACGAAGAGTGTGCTCGATATTATGTACAGAATAATTTAATTGAGTAGAATTGAAAGATTTGCAGCGTGTTAGTGAATTCTAGAAATAGGTTAGTTATCCTCAGGGATTCTCTCGGAAAAATCCTAGCCATGAAAGGCTTAATGTAACGTTCTATTGTTTTGTTCCCATAGGAACAATGCAAGCCCTACAGAGATTATACACTGTCCTTGCTTTAGAGTGTAGATTGTATATGAAGGTTAATTGTGCAAGGGTGACTTTCCTTGTTGAGATTTTTTTTATAAATCAAGCAATTTATCATTCAGATGAATCGTAAGCGTCTTTTGCATTTCTGGTGGTTACTTAAGTATATCTTATAAATTAAATATTCTCATAGCACAAAAAGCTTTATTTTTAACTTTAAACATACAATTTTCTTTTTTAAAACCACAAACTATTATGTACCCATTTTTTCTCTTCTGTACACTTGTTCATGTAAATGACATTTTTCAGACTGCAAGCTTTAGCTATCAAGACAGATGTATGCCAACATTTGTCCAGAAATAATTCAGTATATTATCATTTATTTCAGTATATGTTTTTAAAAATCTTCTGAAGGTTCTTAAAGTGAAGTGAATGAAGAGAAAGGTGTTCTGAGATTCCTATGCCACATGAAAGAAACCTTGGGGATATAGGATGAAGATTGGTTACCCTTCATTTCTTTATTGGGTCTCCAGGGTAGGTGTGTCATGAGAATGGGCCTATTAGCCAGAGTTAGCCACTAACAAGATGCACCTGACAATATATGTTATTAGTAAGTCTGTAGAGTAACTGATTTATTACCTTCTGACTGTGTCTTTCCCACTTACCTGAGGATCAGAAGCTGGAGTTTTAGAAGAAGAGAAGTATTGTGCTGTAAACTGAGATATAATGGTTGCTTTGTAGTACTGGTGAGAAGCTTAGTTTTCTGCGTGATAGTAAGAATGATTTAGTTTTAGCTACAACATAGGTCTTATGTTATAATATTAATATAACACTTGAGTAGCCTGTAAACGCTGCCTCCCCAAACCAGCCATATGCACCAGTTACTATATTCCCTTCATACTACCCCGTTCCATATAAAGTTGGGCACCTTGAGATAATAATCATCAAATTGCCCTCAGACAACAAGTAGGAATCTAAACTGAGTATGAATTTCAACTTAAGGCTGTGACAATATGTTATATGTACTGTACAAAATGGTGCAATAAACTTAGGAAGAGTCTAGTCAGCAGCAGCTAGGCCTATGGGTAAACAGCCCCAGTAGGTGGAGTCATGTGACAGGACACACCACTAAATAGCATTTGGATATGTTTGAACAAAACTTAGCTATCAACTATAAAGGACAAACTGTGAAAGTGAGCTTATATTAGACTTTTTCGAAGACTTGAACTGCTTAAATAAGGTTCATTTAGTGCCCACCCACAAAGATGGGCCTTAAGGTAGAATACACTTGACATGCTTAGCAGAATGTTTGCAGTAGAATGGAGAACATGACATTAGATGTCTGGAAATGAGAAAAGCAATAGTATTCTATTAAATAGACAGGTTGCTCATAAGGGAGTACAGAATGCTAGTGCAGTGCTTACGGGCTACTTGAGACAAACTTCTACCTCCAACTATTTGTGGATAGTGTTGTGTTATGACTAGGTTGTCTAAGACCTGAAATGTGGTTATTACATAATAGGTAATATAGAAGTCCAAATGTAAGATAAACTTCATTTATAAAGCAAGTAAAATGCAAATAAGATGAATCGAAAAATACAGAATAACTTCATGAATTAACTTAGATGACCTTGAAGGGTCAATACATAAGCAGCCAATCAAAGCAGATTTCCCACAAGCCAGTCGCTCTGATTGGTGTCTTAACCTCTACATCCACTAATTTTGTGGCTCCAAAAGGAGTAAATAGCATTGTTCTGTTATGCTTTTTTTACATTTTTAATCAACTTAGCCTTAGAACTCCTACAGTACTTGCGTTTGCCATCTCTATTTTGCATCTCCAAGCGTAAGGGGACAGCAAGTGCAGGTTTTTTCAAAGTCAAATTCCCGCCACATTTTACTGTACAGGCACAGTGAGGATAAGGGGATTTTTGCGGAATGGAGTGAGACTTATATCTCACTCTAGATCAGGCCCTGTGTGTATTTTATTAGAAATTAGGCTTATGCACTGTATGTGAATAACAACAAAGTATGCATATAAATGTCTGTGGGTTTATTTTACATTTTTTAACCCAATATAGTAGCATGTGTTTAGTTACTTATTTTGCTTCAAGAGCTTGTGATGACATGCAATAACATAATTAGATGTCAGTAATATCATCATCAAGATCTATCACTAGAGGCCACTGTGACATTCTCTGCTCTTTGCTTCATTGCCAGGACATCCCATTGATGACGTTATTGTTGTGTTTCTCAAAGCAGCTCCAGGTACCTGGTCAAAGTGTTTAATAGATATGGCTGTGCCCGGGCAATCAAAAAGGGATAGGATGCTCATTCCACTATGTGGGCACAGTACCCTACAGTTTGCCCACACAGAAGTTATTAATGGAAGATGTCACAATGGTAGACATCATTGTACAAGGGCAGCATGGTGGATTTAGAGGCAAAAGGTGTATCGATTGCGCAATTTGTCTAGAAGTAATGTGAATGATCTGAATTTCAAACAATTTCAATTGTATCTGATGGATCCAGTCTCTTTCACTTACAGTGTGCAGTTGTTACCTTCATATGTAACTGATGCTTAGAACTATACATGAATCTTGTTCACCGTGTATGGTGTGAAATGGAAGGGACTGGTCAGTTTCCTGTGTTGTTGGAGGTCGGTGTCTACTGAATGTAGAGCAAAATATACCTTATGTACATCTGGTGCAGTGCATTTTTCATGCAATACATAGTTAGCAACATTTAAAAATAATTTCCAGCGGAACTTTGGAGCTAAACAAGTTCACTAGTTCATAATAAGAATAGTGTCAACTTGGAAGATTGACAATGTAATTGAGGATAACTTGCAAAATAAAAAAAGACAATAATGATACGTGTTGTAGTCCCAAAATTGGTATTATAAAGAAGATGAAGCGAGTGATTTAGGGATAACTGGAGATTCATTGCACACACAAAAATACTGTTTCTTTAACAGGTATAGATAAGTGCAAAGGAAAAGGAACAGAATAATCCCATGAGAAATTAGCACTTTTAAATGCAACGGATAAGGGAAAGAGTAGTCACAGCAGTTTAGGGCAATGCAAAGCTGTTCTACTGCCTCAAACAGGTTGTAACATGGGCAAATGGCATCAGGTATGCATTGCAGAAATAAGCAGTTTACTCACATATGCAGAAGACACTGACCTGTTCTAGAGACCTGAGCGGTCGCTTAACAAGAATCAAAGACTTGGGGTAAATGTATGAACCTCCGGATTCTTCAACTCCGGCGAGTTCAGCGTCTTCAGCGCTTAAAGTTAAAGCGGCGCTGCCTTGTAAAGGGAAACTTCCCTTCAACGATTTTACTAATGACTTAAAAAAAAGAAAGTTCCGATCAGCATGCTGATTTATGTGTTCACACAATATATGCTTTAACAGATTTACCCTTAGAGCTGTGCTCTTCAACCGTCTTAATTGTCAACTGAAAATATCATGACTCTGTAAACTCTATGGAGATCCTGATTCTGAGTGCATACACACTGCAGAATTGGAAGACTGTCATTCCATAGCGGAACAAGATTCATAGTTCTGCAGAACAACCAAAGCAAACGATGTTCGGTGCTTTGGAACAACGATCGTTCATCGACTTAATGTACTAATGCAATATTAGGCTGAATGGTCGTTATTGGGTGATTGGCTGAAACACTATAGTGTGTACCCAAACTAAATACAAGTGGAATTATGTAATTTCTCTCCACTCCGTGTGAATTTCCACGGTCAAATTGCTGGTTCAATTGGTTTAACCCTTGCAAAACTACAGCAATATATTCAAATTGGTACAAATGTCTCCTGTGCCCTCTGCCATGTATGAGATGCTGAAACCCTCGTTGGGCCAAGATAAATACGAGTAGGTTTTATGTAAGGGACAACACCCTCTGCTGAACTTTGACTGTCAAACTGCTAGCCAAAAATAGTTTGAATGTGAATAACCACAGATATTCATCCAAATTTGTAAAAATTGGTTTAGTGTCCATTTTGCGGCTTGCTTAGATGCATTAAACCTTAGCCACACAACATACATGTGAGGGACCCTCTTCCTCCCCTCTCTGTATTTCCACTGTTAAAATGCTGGCCCAAAATAGTTTAACCATTGAAAAAAATACAGATACTAGTTTGAATCGGTAAAAATAGCTCTTTTGCACATTTTACCATTTGTCCTTAATACAAGTGAGTTTTACATGAGGGATCTCCCACTGTGGAACTCCACTATGAAATCAGTAATCCAACTTGATTTAATCTTTGAAAATACCGTTTTTTTTATTTATAAGAAGTGGGAGCACATTTAAGAAGAGAATAAGAAGTTAACTTCAGCCTAATCTAGAACATGAAGCCCTAAGTCAATTTAAGGATGTCAAGTTTTATACATAATTAAATGGTGATCCAACATTTACATACCATGGAGAATTCAGAGATTTATTGGAAGATGCCTGGGCTGACAGTGTGATATCTATAGATAGATTGTCCATAGATTGTAAGCTTGCGAGCAGGGCCTTCTCACCTCTCTCTCTGTTTTACCCAGTTTGTTTATTAGTTTACTGTGTTTGTCCCCAATTGTAAAGTGCTACAGGATATGTTGGCGCTATATAAATAAATGATGATGATGATGATGATATCTAAGGAAGTTTAAAACTTTTTGTTTATCCATCTATACCAACCTATTCTCATTTACGAAAAGTGCACAAATCCCTCAAGTCACCCCCTGGTTGGCCTACTATTTGGATGTGGGTTTCCTTACCTCTAATTTATCATATTTTGTTGATTCACGTTTACAGAAATATGTGACTTCATTGAAATAACATATAAGAGATACCACACATATCTTAAAATTGATAGAATCAGTTGACTGGAATAATTCCTCACAGTTCTTACTTGTGATGTTGAATCATTATATTTGAATATGCAACACAAATATGGCCTTTTAGCTATTGAATATTGTAGGAGTAAAACTGTTGATGTAGATTATAAATTACGGGCATTTATCATTTCATCTATCAGTTTTATATTAAAGCACAATTATTTTTTATTTGATTCTCAATTTTATTTGTAAACATTTGGGACTGCCATGGGAGCTAGGTTTGCTCAGGGCTTCGCAAATCTATATACGGGGCACTTCAATGAGGAGCACATATGGAACACTTCAGTTGGGGGAAACCTAGTTTTTTATGGCGGTATATAGATGATTTATTTTTTGTTTGGGAAGGTGATGATTTTTATATTTCTACTTCTGTTGCACATTTGAATCACAATCGGTTTGGTCTTAAGTTTACCCATTCGCACAGTTATCTGTCTATCAATTATTTGGATAACGCATTGTCAGTCAAGGACAGTTCTATCTGTACATAGAAATATACTAAAGAGGTGGATGCCAATGGCTATCTCAATTGTAGAAAAAGCCATTGCAAATCTTAGATTAATAATATTTCAAAGGGATGGTTACAGTTTTTCTGGATAAAGAGAAACTGTTCCTCCATGGAACGTTTAAAAAACAAGCTGATAGGCTATACCGGTAATTTAGAAAACAGGAATATCCCAACCATGTGCTTGAAAAGGCTTTAAGGGACGTTGAAACAATAGATTGGCTTTCCCTCTTGGACTGTAGTTCAAAAATACAAAAACATGTTCAGGAAGATAGGTCTACAGTCTTTGTGTCACAATGTAATGCCTATACCAAAAGTATTAAAAATATTGTAAAAAAAAAAAATTGTCTTTCTTAGCATTAGACGAGTATATAGGATATAGTATTAAAAAAAGAGGGTAATATTATTTTTAGGAAATCTGATAGTTTGAAACAGAAATTGGCTGCTAGTTTCTTCAGATGAAAGGAACAGAAAGGAAAAGCGTAAAGAAAGAATAGTCTTACTTGGTTACCATAAAAAATGTTTTTTACAAATGTGGTAAAGCAAGATGTCTGACATGCATCTTTGCGGATCATAGGTGTAGAGAATTTCATTCTTTTGAATCTGGAGAAAAATTTCTTGACTGTAGGTCTAATTTTGTTATCTACCTCATTAATTGTTATTTTGGGACTCAGTATATAGGGCGGACAATCAGGCCCCTTCATGTAAGATCTTTGGAACACAGTTGAAATATATTAAAGAAGATAAACCACATAGCTTATCTAATCATATTACAAAATGTCTAAATGGGGAAATGAAGAGAATAAGGGTGAGAGCCATTGAACAATTCCGGACTACAGAGAGTGGAAGAGACAGATTCCATTTATTATGCAAAAGGGAAGAGTTTTGGATTTTCCGTCTTAGAACCCTTGTGCATCAGGGAATTAATGATATGGTGGAACTTAACAATATTAGTTAATAGACAGTTCCAGGTAGATAGTTTACGCTTTTTTGTCTGTTCTGCATAGTCACAATATACGGTGACAAAAGGTAATGATAAGTAATAAATTAGATTATATTTAGTTTTATTATTCATATCATAGTTTTTGCTATGGATTTTTATCTATTTAGTTTTCTGTGATAACTTTTTATGACTGTTCAAACCATATAAGATATCTGTTTAGATATGGCACTATATTATGGTGTTATTATTGGTTATTATCAGTAGCTGATCATAGAGATGGTAAGTTTTATAATCTTTCTTGTCTTTTTGTTTTTTATATGTTTTTTACATGTATTTATATATTCTCCCTGTCACACACTTATGGTAGCAAGATGAGTGGGATATTAATATCATTAATATTGATGTTACCATGAAATTAGTAGATCATTCTTATATTATGTGTGTTCATTTCCTTATAATAGAAATTGTATGCTTCTCCCGAGTTCCATTACTAGATCATATGGTTTTTCTTATTACACACAGTGCAGCATATTTATTTATTTATCTAGACTATTAAAGTAGCTATTGTTCAGCAGAAACAGATTTTGGATTATCCCTAATAATATCTGTGGCCCACAGGTCACTGAGTTACAGCCTTTCAGGCTGATAACAATGCTAATTTCTTAGTCAAGCTACCCAATATGTGGGAATTACACATATTACTCAAAAAGAACTATTCCCATTATGGAGAATACAAGGGAGCGTCTGAGGTTACAATGGCAACAGTGCTGTTTACTTATAGACCAGATTGCAATTATGTGACCGTTCTGAGCAACTTGATTGGTCGAGTCACTATCATGCGACTGGCCAAGTTACGATGATGGGTTGAACAAGAGTAATCTCATTGATTGGCCTAGTCACGACCATGTGACTGGCCGGAGTGAGATAAATAGTGCCTTAAACGGTAGGACAGTACTTCCTCTGATGAATCCGTAATGTCACTTGCTAGTGGGCGGAGAAATGCTTCAGGAGTATTATCGCACTGAGTACTGACTGTCTGACATCTTTACATGCTATTCTAGTATGTGGTCATTCGTTCTGGAGGCACTTCCCAAATTCAGATGATTTCATAAAATGAAACATTAGACATATGATCTGAGCTGCAGGTACCAGAAAAAAGTGGGTTAAATCTACATAATATAACATTACTTTAAGCCACTCATACATGCAAGAAAAGCCCTGTTAAAAGCTGAGTGCACAGTAATCGCTGCCTGATAACATGCTGCATAGGCCAAGACACTTAAAGTCATTAAATAAGCAACGCTGTTTAGTGCTGGAAAGAAAGTACTGCGCACTGTAGTAAAGAATATAATTATATATTAAGTTGAAATACTATTTGATAGATGTGTGGCCAAGTTATAGAGCAAGTGGGTGTCTGCAATTATAAGCTATATCTAAATATAATTTATATATCTTCTAATAAGAGTAGCATGAAGTTTAAAGTTTGTACAATCTTTTGTGTTTAAAAAATATGCAGGCAGCAAATTAAATAGGAGACATTATTCAGTCTCCTTTTATATGGAAGTACAATAAACGTTTGGTTGGAGCAGTTGATCTGCAGTATTTAATATGAGTTGGAGATGATGTGCTTATTGCTTATATTTTTCTGGAATAAAGAATTTAAAATTGGATTTGAGTAGCTCATATTAAGCTGCTGTTCACTATGTAATGAGTACTGATGGACTCTTTGGTGTCCTCTCATATATTGTCCCAATGTTCTCAGGTCAGTGCCTTTTTTCCACTCAAAATATTTAACGCACAATACTTATTTAAAATCCTGACGAACCCATATTCAAATTGGATACTTTTTGCTCCTTTTAATTTAAAAGGAAAATATGTGAATATCAGCAGATCAACCAATGTTATAGAGAAAATGAAAAATAACATTTTCAGTGGACAGTGACTTTGAGCTGACCTTTTTTAAAACGTTGTAGACATGCTATTTTTTTTGCCTTTTATATGATCACTAATGGTCGTTAAAACAGGATATACACTTTAATATGCTTATAACATTAAAAGCCAGGCCCTTTGCAGTTTTAAATGTTTAATCTCTCATAGTAGTGAGATTTTGGTGTGAGCTGTATTTAAAGAAAATTATTTGAAGTAAAGACGCTGGTCATAAGTAGATTGTGTAGAAATATTAAATGCATCATCAGCAGCTATTTATATACCGCCACTCATTCCTCAGCGCTGTACAGAGAACTTACTTACATCAGTCCCTTCCTCATTGGTGCTTACAGTCTAAATTCACTAATATACACACAAACCGAGAGAGACTAAGGTCAATTTAATAGAAGCCAATTAATGTTTTTGGAGTATGGGAGGAAACCCAGAGCACTCAGAGGAAACACATGTAAACACAGGGAGAACATACAAACTCCAGACATATAACAGCATAGTAGATCGTAGTATAAGGTCATGGTCAGGATTTGAAATAGGGATGAGCGGGCTCGGATTGGAGAAATCAGAACACCCCCGAACAGTGCCGATCCGAGCCCGATCCGAGCACTGTTCGGGTATTCCCGCCGATCGCAAAACTCAAAACGAGGCAAAACCTCATAATCCCGCCGTCGGATCTCGCGAGATCCGGATTCATATTAGTCCCCGCTTGATGCCGCCATCTTCACTCTGGCATTGTTCAGGGAAGAGGGAGGGTGTGTTAGTGGTGTCCTCTGTCCTGCTCATTCCAGTGGTTCTGTCCTGGTCAGTCCAGTGGTGGTGTCCTGTGCTCTGTCCTGCTGAGTCCAGTGGTGCTGTCCTGTGCTCTGTCCTGCTCAGTCCAGTGGTGGTGTCCTGTGCTCTGTCCTGCTCAGTCCAGTGATGGTGCTGCCATAATTCCAGTGGTGCTGCCCTGTGTCCAGTCCAGTGGTACTGCTATATAAGTTCACTGATCCTGCAGTATAATTTCAGTGGTCCTGCTATATAACTAAGTTCACTGATCCTGCAGTATAAGTCCATTGGTACCGCTATATAACAAAGTTCACTGATCCTGCAGTATAATTCCAGTGGTCCTGCTATATAACTAAGTTCACTGATCCTGCAGTATAAGTCCATTGGTACTGCTATATAACAAAGTTCACTGATCCTGCAGTATAAGTCCAGTGGTACTGCTATATAACTAAGTTCACTGATCCTGCAGTATAAGTCCAGTGGTACTGCTATATAACTCCAGTCCAGTGGTACTGTCCTGTGCCACATATAATTTTTAAAGCCTTTGCCGGGTGTGTGTGGTTTAGGGGTACGCTCTCTTGTGCTGCATATAATGGGGTACAAAAATTTGGAGGATAAAGTAGGGAAAGATCAAGATCCACTTCCTCCTAATGCTGAAGCTGCTGCCACTAGTCATGACATACACAATGAAATGCCATCAACGTCGTCTGCCAAGGCCAATGCCCAATGTCCATAGTAGAGGGCATGTAAAATCCAAAAAGCCAAAGGTCACTAAAATGATCAAAAAAAAGAAATTAAAATCACCTGAGAAGAAACGTAAACTTGCCAATATGCCATTTACGACACGGAGTGGCAAGGAACGGCTTAGGCCCTGGCCCGTGTTCATGACGGCTTCAGCTTCACCCAACGATCTAAGCCCTCCTCCTCTTCCCCCCCCCTCTAAAAAATTTAAGAGAGTTAAGCTGTCATCAAAAACACAGTAAACAACTCTGCCTTCTAAGGACATGGCATCACAAATCCCCAAGGCGAGTCCAAGGGTGTTGGTGGTTGCGAAGCCTGACCTTCCCATCACTGTACGGGACGAGGTGGCTCCTTCCACCATTTGCAGCACGCCCTCTGCATATGCTGGAAGGATCACCCACAGTGCAGTTACAGATTTGGATAATGAAGGTGTCAATGTTATACACCAGGAGGAGGATATTGATGTAGCTGGCGCTGAGGAGGAACTTGACGAGGAGGATGCTGATGTGGTTATCTTAAATGAGGCACCAGGGGGGGAAACAGTTGTTGTCCATGGGATGAAAAAGCCTATCGTCATGCCTGGACAGAAGACCAATAAATCCACCTCTTCGGTCTGGAATTATTTCTATCCCAATCCAGACAAAAAATGTATTGCCATATGTACCTTATGTAAAGCTGCAATAAGCAGGGGTAAGGATCTTGGCCACCTAGGGACATCCTCCCTTATACGTCACCTGAAGAACCTTCATAATTCTGTGTTTAGTTCAGGAACTGTGGCTAGGACCGTCAGCAGTCCAGGGACACCTAAATCCCTTGGTGCCGTTGTATCCACACCAGGGGCGGATCTAGAAAACGACTGTACCCGGGGCGATTTAGGGAGGGGGGCGATTTAGGCCCCGCCCCTTTCTAACAGTTTAGGCTGCCGACGGCTGCACAGTATGTGCAGGTCCGTCCAGCCGTGACAGGCAGGGACAGTGTGCTGCCCGGCTCCTCATCAATTTCCTCCTCGATCTGGATGGGAGATAGTCCTGCAGGCCATGTCATCGGCATGACTGAGTCCTCTTCAATCCGGGATTCTTCCGGAGGATCCTGCAGCGGTACGCCTCCTACTGCCGCTGCTGCTGTTGCTGCTGGGAGCCGCTCATCTTCCCAGAGGGGAAGTCGTCAGACCGCTACGTCTTTCACTAAGCAATTGACCGTACAACAGTCGTTTGCCATGACCACGAAGTACGACAGCAGTCATCCTATAGCAAAGTGGATAACTGCAGCCTTGACAGCTATGTTGGTGTTAGACGTGCGTCCGGTGTCCGCCATCAGTGGAGTGGGATTTAGAAGGTTGATGGAGGTATTGTGTCCCCGGTACCAAATCCCGTCTAGATTCTACTTCACTAGGCAGGCGATACCCGGGATGTACAGAGAAGTACGAAAAAGTGTCCTCAGTTCTCTGAAAAATGCGGTGGTACCCACTGTCCACTTAACCACGGACATGTGGACAAGTGGTTCAGGGCAAACTAAGGACTATATGACTGTGACAGTCCACTGGGTAGATGCATCGCCTTCCGCAGCAACAGCAGCAGCAGCATCAGTACCAGCATCTCCGAAACGCCTGCTCGTTCCAAGGCAGCCAACGTTGTGTATCACCGGTTTCAGTAAGAGGCACAACGCCTTCAACCTCTTAGAGAAACTGAGGGAAATCATCTCGCAGTGGCTTACCCCACTTACACTCTCCTGGGGATTTGTGGTGTCGGACAATGCCAGTAACATTGTGCAGGCATTACATATGGGCAATTTCCATCACGTGCCATGTATTGCCCACACAATAAATTTGGTGGTGCAGCATTATCTTAAAAGTGACAGGGGTGTGCAGGATATGCTTGCGGTGGCCCGCAAAATTGCTGGACACTTTCGCCATTCTGCCACTGCCTACCGAAGACTGGAGCACCATCAAAAAAGCCTGAACCTGCCCTGCCATCACCTCAAACAAGAGGTTGTGACGCACTGGAACTCCACCCTCTATATGCTGCAGAGGATGGAGGAGCAGCAAAAGGCCATTCAAGCCTACACAGCCACCTACGACATAGGCAAAGGAGTGGGGATGCGCCTGAGTCAAGCGCAGTGGAGACTGATTTCCGTGTTGTGCAAGGTTCCCCAGCCGTTTGAACTTGCCACACGAGAAGTCAGTTCCGACACTGCCAGCTTGAGTCAGGTGATTCCCCTGATCAGGCTGTTGCAGAAGCAGCTGGAGAAAGTGAGGGAGGAGCTGGTAAAGCATTGCGATTCCACAAAGCATGTAGCTCTTGTGGATGAAGCCCTTCGTACGCTTTGCCAGGATCCGAGGGTGGTCAGTCTTTTAAAGTCAGAGGAATACATTCTGGCCACCGTGCTGGATCCTCGGTTTAAAGCGTATGTTGTGTCTCTGTTTTCGGCGGACACAAGTCTACAGCGGTGCAAAGACCTGCTGATCAGGAGATTGTCATCTGAAGAGGACCATGACATGGCAACAGCTCCTCCTTCAATTTCTTCAACACCTGTGGCTGCAAGGAAACAGCTGAGATTTCTTAAACGACCCACTGGCGGGGATGCAGAGAACATCTGGTCCGGACTGAAGGACCTGCCAACCATTGCTGACATGTCTACTGTCGCTGCATTGGATGCTGTCACCATCGAAAAAATGGTGGAGGATTACTTTGCTGACACCATCCAAGTAGACATGTCAGACAGTCCTTACTTGTACTGGCAGGAAAAAAAGGCAGTTTGGAAGCCCCTGTACAAACTGGCTCTATTTTACCTGTGTTGTCCCCCCTCCAGTGTGTACTCCGAAAGAGTTTTTAGTGCAGCGGGGAACCTGGTCAGTGAGCGGCGAAGGAGGTTGCTTCCGCAAAATGTAGAGAAGATGATGTTCATCAAAATGAATTATCAATTCTTCAATGAAGACCAGCAATGGCCACCAGAGACTACAGAGGGACCTGTGATTGTGGAGTCCAGCGGGGACGAATTGATAATGTGTGAGGATGAGGAAGTACACACTGAAGGGGGCGAGGAATCAGAGGATGAGGATGAGGCTGACATCTTGCCTTAGTAGAGCCAGTTTACTTTGTACAGGGAGAGATGAATAGTTTTTTTGTGTGGGGGCCCAAACCAATCATTTCAGCCACAGTAGTTTGGTAGGCCCTGTCGCTGAAATGATTGGTTTGTTAAAGTGTGCATGTCCTTTTTCCGCAACATAAGAGTGAGTGGGAGGGCCCAAGGGCAATTCCATCTTGCACCTCTTTTTTTGGCATTATGTGCTCTTTGGGGCCTAGCTTTTCAAACTGCCATCCTATCTGCCACTGCAGTGCCACTCCTAGATGGGCCACGTGTTTGTGCCGCCCAATTGTGTCGCTTAGCTTAGTCATCCAGCTACCTCGGTGCAACCTTTTGGCCTAAAAACAATATTGTGAGGTGTGAGGTGTTCAGAATAGACTGGAAATGAGTGAAAATTAATGTTATTGAGGTTAATAATAGCGTAGGAGTGAAAACAAACAGAAAAAACAGGATTTTAGCAGTTTTTATGCTTTTTAAAAAAAAATCAGAACCCAAAACCTTGAGGGGGGTGTTTTGGCAAAACCCATTAGAACCCAAAAGCTTAAGGTAATCAGAACCCAAAACCCAAAACACGAAAAGTGGCCGATGCACATCCCTAATTTGAACTCATGACACCAGTGCTGCGAGGCAGAAGTGCTAACCACTAAGCTACCATGCTGCCCACAATTATTATTATTGTAGACTAAAGCTGGAAAGCAAATGATATGACTCCATGGTGATGTGTAGTCACATATTTTAATTTGTGTAACAATATTGATGACTTTCAAAAAATATGTTGATAATTCTACTTGCATTTCAGATGTAATTTTAATGATTTGGGTATGCTGCCCCTAAAAGTGCTACTACTCAGCATGTCAACATTAATGTCTTGAAATCAACTATTTTAAAACTCTCACAGAAACAGTCATTCTGAAGTAACAATTATGATAACACTTGTAGCAGATGGTTCACAATTTCTATATTTCTATCACATATCATGTTGTAAAGTAAAACAAACCAAACTAATGCAAAATAAGGCTGGTGACAGCTAAAGTTTGAGAAAAAAAACATTAAGGTAACCTAGAAAACTATTGACAAACTGAAATTATTTCCCAGCACCAACAGTGTTGATAGTTATTTTACCTATACTTGGTTCCTGCTGGGGGGATGGAATTTTTGCTAGATAATTTAAGATCCATTATCAGCCATTTGTGGCTAAAATAGGCTGGCAAGAAGTCTATGTATCAAAAAATATCTCTCCCTCATGAGCAGAACTGTGAGTGTTCATAACACTAGCTACAGATGACAGCTGTCAGAATTACTGTGAGGATTCACAAGGCTAGCTCCAGATGACAGCTGTCAGAAAACAATCACAGTGAGAATTCACAATAATAGCTCTTGTTTACAGCTGTCAGATAAAAATGGTAGCTACAAACACCTTCTCTCAATTCCTGCAATCAGCAATCTAACTAGTTACCTCCTCTGGACTATTCCACAGTTTTCCCTTCTCTGCAATCAGAGGAAAGGTCAAATCAATTAGAACATGACAGCTATCATAATATGTCCCTAATGTCAAGCATTGTAGCACATGTACTGCTACAATACTTTTTCTTTACTTTTTATTATCGCCATCTCAGGATGGTAACAACAGACAAAATGAATAAAAGAATGCTTTCAACTACATTTTGTTTTATTTTTCATACCAAGTCTGAGATATCAGATCCATTGCACCTGTGTGAGCCCATCAGATGGCTCGCACATGAGCATGACTGTAAAACCTGTTCTGGCAAGGTGGTTAGTTCGCCCTTACACACTCCAGTTTCACTGAGGTAGCTGAGCATTGCTCAGCTGCAGGGGGATTGTGTTTTTAAATAAACTGTGCCAATAAAAAAAGCAATAAAAAAATCAACTTTATTGATGCTTGAGAAAAAGTAGGTCCAAATTTCCAATACAATAGCCCCAATGAATATAGCAACAGTTCAATTATCAATACTAATTTCCCAATTTCCACAAACAGATCACACAATTATAATCTTAGTGCCTACATAATAGTCATCAAAATGTCATATTGTTAACAAGAGCAATATACAGTAATAGCCCCAATATCTCAAAAATTACCTAAAATAGCCACTCTACACTCAATACCTACAAACATCATCATCACCATTTACTTATATAGTGCCACTGATTCTGCAGCGCTGTACAGAGAACTCACTCACATCAGTCCCTGCCCCATTGGAGTTTACAGTCTAAATTTCCTAACACACAGACACACAGACTAGGGTCAATTTGTTAGCAGCCAATTAACCTACTAGTATGTTTTTTGGAGTGTGGGAGGAAACCGGAGCACCCGGAGGAAACCCACGCAAACACGGGGAGAACATACAAACTCCTCACAGATAAGGCCATGGTTGGGAATTGAACTCATGACCCCAGTGCTGTGAGGCAGAAGTACTAACCACTTAGCCACCGTGCTGCCCACTGTGCTGCCCATGCAATAATAGTGAAATGTCTATCGTAATAATCCCACTGATCACCCAGACAGCTAGAGGGCCAATTAAAATAACCTACTGTAAAAATCGGAACACTGGGTATGTATGCAGTCGATATGAATTGAACATGCTGGTGAATACATGAATACAGTCCCCTATTGGGGGGGGGGGGACAGCATTTAATGCATGAGTTTCTCTGTAGCGCTAAAGGTTAAATGTTTCTTAAATATATCAGTTTTAAAAGAAAAAAAAAAGAATTTTTTTTTAAAAAAGTTCCCTTTAAAGTTTATCTCTGGAGTGAAAGTTTTTACATACACGTTTGTTAATGTCCTTTTTTTCTCTTGTATCAAAATGTATTCTAGATTTTATTGTCCCTTAATCTCGGAAAGGGTGCAACTCTCCCTTATGAATTGCATTGTACTGAAAACACTTTTATTCTTCAGTATATACAAAAAAACATATCCCCTGCTGCATAGAATACAGTATTTCTTAATGTTTACCTAAAATGTGAATGGTGTTTGTTTTGTCAGGTTTAGGCAGAAATTAATAACACTGCTTTAGAAATCAGCAGAATGATGAACTGAAGTTCCGCTTACCAGAAGACATGAATGTTGAGATGAAATGTTTTAACACCAGTACGTGTTTGCTACTATAGCAATGTGTTTTTGTTCTGCTTTTTTCTACTTTGCAGTCCACTGGCTGTCAGATAAGAATGTGTATAATGGAGTCTAGCTCAGAAATAAAAGTCACTGACATAAATACCAATGATGAGGCTGGCTATCAAGCTGAAGTATTTCATAGATAAGACGTTTGGAAGCAACAATGACATATTCAAGCTGTATGCTGGAGAGAGAAACAAAAGTGTTTTATAATTGTATGATATGTTCCATTTGCTAAAGTGGTAGAAAAACAAAACATTAGTTATTTATAAACTGTTGCAGACAAGCAAGTCCAGAACATTTACAACTGGCATTCATAAGGCAGAAATTGTAGAGACTGGTCCCAATCCAAGTAGGCATTATCTCCAGTTACAGGTGTTAACAGGCAGATTTTTTGTGGGAACTCAACACTTAGTGCAAAGATGATGATGATCAGCATAGATCTTTACAGTATTAGAATAAGAAAAAACCTCTCTTGTGGATCTCAGCCCCCCACCTCCCACTTACCTCAGATTTAAAACAACCCAATTGCTCATAGTCTGTTCCAACAATGGAACAGACTATGTCAGGCCCATTGCAAAAGTCACAACCAGCAACAGCCTAAGACAGGCTGGTCTGGTCCCACTATAATAGGAAAATAATCAGAGCGGGATTCCTCTGAAATAATAGGACTCAACCGTATCCTGTTCAGCACATGGCTAAAATACCCAAGGGGATCGACCCCATAAAAATAAATATTCTGTCCCCCTCACTGGCGCTCCTCCTGATGTGCAGTAGATGTTAAAGTTATAAATGTAAAATAGTGAAAAAATTAGTAATTTAATATGTGGGACTATAAGTCCCATCACAACTTGGCTGCCATTAACTGCATGGTTATGCTTGATACAAGTGCAGGTATGCTCATGGCTGTCAGAACTACAAGTGTCCGCATGCCCCGGCATCCAGGACCCACTAGGACCTAGTGTCACATGTAAATAATGAATAAACCTTTATGAAGTTTGAGTGTGTCTGCAAATCGTGTACCGATTTGGGTCTGTGCAATAGGTCTAACTAAGCAATGAGAGGGCTTATGGCTTGTAGGGAAGTATATGTATTTGGACCCCTGTGATGTTGGGTGGGAATGGGGCTACAGATTGCCTGATGGAAGGCAATCCAGGATGGTGGCTCGGTAGTATTAGATGTATCAGGGCAATACACAGAAGGTTTTGTTTTTCTGTAGGGACGTATAACGAATGGTCGATGCAAAATCGCTGGCAAAAATACAGTAATTAGTTTCTCAAAAAAGTTACACTTTTTCAATCCTGCTTTTGTAGAGCACAACTTTACTAGAGAAACAGGTCTATTATGCACTTGATAGAATGCTGGGAGTGTGGTACTGGCCGATGATGTCACACTCCACCGGGCTGGAGGATTCAGCACCCATAGGGTTTCTGCCTGGCCCTGATTATTAGTAGAATCTGACCACACAACAGGAAGAGTTGTTTTCAAATAAGCAATAGCACGGTATTCCTGTCTACTTGATATGAACACCAAACTGCCAAATTTATGTCTGCTATACATTTATGTGGCCAAACCAAACAGATTCAGCCAGTTACAGTTTGTGCCAAATTGGTAGATCACACAAGCTACAATTAGTGCAAGTCAATGATGACTACATACAGTCTCAGTGTGGTCCGACCATATTTTCCTCCAGTCCTGATCAACATTTGTTTGAGCATGATAAGATGGTGCTGCCAGCCATAGTGTTGTACCCACATGTGTTCCTTTCTGCAGTCAGTTTGTTCTAAACCATTTGGTTGCTGTGCAGCAGTGTTTCCATATGTCTACCATTATGATGTTTCTACAGCACATTTTACCACCAGTGCACTTATGTTCTTTATAGATTACCATATCTTAGCTTTGCAACAAAATAATTATTAATGGCTGTTGTTTTACATTATCTTTGGTATCACATAGGGTCCTTCTTTGGATGTGGCCTCAGAGGTGACCCTTGCCAATGAGAAATATTACAGCGATGAATCATGTCCGTATTTACAACATTTTTAGATTAGACAATGAATCATTTCTGGTGCATCCTTAAGCATCACATGTTTCACTACTCCCCATGAGATTTCAACACTGCATCTTTTATCAGGTGTACTTGAAAATTGTCATATCCATTCCTCACTGGTCATTGTATCTTTTGTATTTTACCAAACCCAACTTTACCCTTCATCTTTCAGCTAAAAGCCTATATAGATAAAAGGGACTAACTGATTTACTCTTTATGGAAGTCCTTAACGCAGCACTGCATTCATTTTACAAACTTTTCTGTATTATGAAAGATCAGGTAATGCATTATATAACCTGTATTTGCATTATATTAGTTTGTAAAACACAGCCCCTAAACAAATCTCTACCTCTTTGGAAGGGTTGTACAGCTTTGCACAATAATTCACATGTTACATGGCATTGGAAAGTGATCGGTAATGTTGTATAGTAACATAGGTTTAAATCCATAAGGCCAATTAACCCTTTCATGACTGGAAGTAAATTGAACCCTAATGACTGAAACCCTTCTTAGGGCTAGATTTACTAAGCTGCGGGTTTGCAAAAGTGGGGATGTTGCCTATAGCAACCAATCAGGTTCTAGCTTTCATTTATTCAGTACCTTCTACAAAATGACAGCTAGAATCTGATTGGTTGCTATAGGCAACATCCCCACTTTTTCAAACCCGCAGCTTAGTAAATCTAGCCCTTAGTCTCTTATGCAAGTTTTGCATTTGCTTTTTGATCGAGGAGAGAGACTTCCATTTGGTAACTTACTGGGGCCAATTCAATTCCGTCGGACATCAACACAATGTCCAACTGTGCACATTTCTGGGTACCGCAACATTTTCCTGCGCACCAGATGAATTATGTTGCATAGACATGGATTGCCAACACTACCATGCAGGAGGCACTCTGCTCCACATTGCTTTCAATTGAATTCGCCCTACTAAATGCAATATATTTTTATTCTATGGGCACTTGACAGGGAACCATAATCGTCATCACAAAAAATACCTTTTTCTGAGTACTTTCCATACTGCGGTTACTTTTAAGCAATTAGTCCAGCTCACAATTTTATCACCGAGTTCTGCCACGTATGGGTATATTGTACATGGATAAACAAAATCACATACATACTAATAGGGATACAAAGAGTCAATTTGGAAAAATTTTACTTTTATTGAAATAATGAAACAGCTTTTTTGAATAAGTTGGCATACTTAATAGAGGTGAAGACTTGCTCTTGATAACTGATTGAGTAAGATTTACCATATGCCTAATTATCTAGTCACAGCTCTGCATCTCTCTTAGTATGGATGCTCAAAAAGCTTCAGTGGGCAAACTTGAAAGTATAAAGTGTGCCTGTTATGCTCTACAGCACTGAACTTCTTCAATGTGCAAAGGCCTTGATTTTAAAGCCTGATAGGTAATGACAAGAGCCGTTATTATTAATGTAGTGCTGTTAACATAAACTCAATGCATAAAATATTCCCTTTCTTTCTAAAGTTGACTGGTACCTTAATGAAGGTCTAAAGTGCAGTTATTTGGAAAACATCAAGTAAAGTGGCTTTATGAGAGAAGAGGGCCGAATAAGGAAGTAGGCAATTATTTGCTAGAGGAAGCAAACTGCATATGGTGCAACTCATGCACAAGACAATCTGAGCTAAAGGGCAATTGTTTTTACGTGTTAAAGCATGGACCAATGTCTGCATTGGGCCCAAAGTAGGTGCAACAACACTATTTGACAAGCCATTTCTACTTCTTTGCTCACACATAAATGGACCCCAATAAGATTTAGTTTAATATATTTATTAAGTATACATGGTTAAATGTATACAGATATTTAGTCAATCATAATGTTAGCCTAAGGTTGATATCATCATCATCATTTATTTATATAGTACCGGCAAATTCTATAACGCTCTACAATGGGGAACAAACACAGTAATAAAACAATACTGGGTAAGGCTGGGTACACACTTTACAAATTTTCTCCCGATGTGATATCCTTAATTATTGTAGCAACAATTAGAATAAAAAAAGGCCTGATCGACATGCCGATTCATGTGTACACACTAGACTTATGCTGGGCATTTGCCAGGGATCGCCACGAGCATTGGGGTCCCATAGGCTTGCAAACTGTTCACTATATTATTCCGGGAGATTTATTCCGAACCTTCAAACCCAACTGTGCAGGAGAACGCTCATTTTCCAGACTGAAACTGATTTTAAAAATCAGCTTCTAAGCACAATGGGGCAGCAACATTTGAACTGGCTTTCACTCAGGTGTGTGGAAAATGACATCCTGAAGAACATTGACTTAAAACCAATTATAACACAATTCTCTGCAAAGAAATTGTGCAGATGATTGTATTGAACACTTGATTAATAATAAATAATTCATAGTAATTTCATACTGTGCCATCTCTGTCTGTATGATTTACCAACTGAGTACCATTTTTATGTTAAATTTCTTGTTCTTTACCTTCAAGGCTCATCTTATATTGTCCAAATGTTTGTGTGGATTAATTGCCTCAACCAACTTTCTCTGCAGCTGAGTCTGTGCAAACCGCACCTCTTATTTGTGCTACTACTAATTTGCAGTTCACCAAGAACTAAGGAGTAACAAACTGCAGGTTCACAGGTGGTCCACGCCCCCACCTGGCTGAAGAGAAGCCGCGGAGCAGAAAAACTATACTGTGCCAGTACTTTTCACTTCTTACAAGACTGTCCTCTCCGTAGACCATGACAGCCTACAGAACCGTCATCTGTTTTTTTCCCTGCCAACCCCAGTTACCTGTCTCGAGGTGCCAGTTCCAGCTGCCAGCTCGGAGGTGCCAGTTCTTGACGCCAGCCCTGAGATGCCAGTTCCTGCCGCCAGCCCTGAGGTGCCAGTTCCTGCCACCAGTCTTGATGTGCCGGTTTCTGCCGGCGGTCCTGAAGTGCTAGTTTCTGCCACCAGTCCTGAAACGCCAGTTCCGGCATTTGCCTCCATTTCCGAGTTGCTAGCCTCTGCCTCCGGTCCTGAGTCTCCTGCCACTGTGTCCGGTCTTAAGTCTCCAGCCACTGTGTCAGGTCTTGAGTCTCCTGCCTCTGTGTCCGGTCTTGAGTCTCCTGCCGCTGTCTCCAGTTCCGAGTCGCCAGCCGATGTCTCCAGTTCCGAGACGCAAACTGCTGTCTCCCGTTCAGAGTCGCCAATTGCTGTCTCTGTTCCTGAGCTACAGCCTGCTTCAGATAGAGCGCTGCCCTTACAGCCTGCTTTTGAGGGGGCGCTGACCTACCAGCCTACTTCCGAGTGGGCGCATCCTCTACAGTCCGCTCTAGAGACATTGCCATTCCATGCTGTGTAGGCCGAGTTCCCATTCCATGCAGCTCAGGCGAGTTGCCATTCCATGTGGTTCAGGCCGAGTTCCCATTCCATGCAGTTCAGGCGAGTTGCCATTCCTTGTGGTTCAGGCCGAGTTGCCATTCTATGCAGTGCAGGCGGAGTTGCCATTCCATGCGATTCACGCTGAGTTGACATTCCATGCGGTTCAGCCCGGGTTGCCGTGTCATGCGATTCAGCCCGATTTGCCATTCTATGCTGTTCAATCCGAGTTGCCACTCTATGCGATTCAGCCCGAGTTACCACTCTCTGCTCTGAGGCTTCTCACAGTGCTGTCTGCTCTGAGGCTTCTCACAGTGCTGTCTGCTCTGATGCTTCTCACAGTGCTGTCTGCTCTGATGCTTCTCACAGTGCTGTCTGCTCTTAGGCTTCTCACAGTGCTGTCCAGTCCGAGCCTTCTTCCAAGTCATGTGCCCAGTTTGGGCCTCCTTCCACGTCGTGTACCCAGTCCGGGCCTCCTTCCAAGTTGTGTGCCCAGTCTGGGCCTCCTCCCAAGTGGTCTGCCCAGTCCGGGCCGTCTTCTGCCAAGGGTGTTCTGCCCGAGTCCCCAGAGAGGTGTGTTCAACCTGAGCTGACCAAGTCTCGTGCTAAACCAAATTCATCTTCTGTTCCAGACTTTCAACCACCTACCTTCAATGGGAATATCCAGCAATTTAATAAATTTTGTATATCTTATTTTTCATTAGTACCTGACCTCCTAGATACCCAACAAAAGCAAGTGTTTTGCCTGTTATTCAGCTTTACAGGAAAAGCTCTAAAATGGGCAAGCCCCTTTATTGAGACCATGATCCCATTCTTTCTGATTTGCAGCTTTTTTCTGATGCAGTGATCAAAGAATTTGCTCCAGCACTTGTCAATGGTACTCCCAGCATGTCGTCTATGCCATCTTCTTTGTCTCCAGTTACCCAAGCCTTGGAGTTGCCTTCATGTTCTATTCAATTTGAACAACCCTGTGTCCCTAAATAGACTCACAAAAAGCAAAGAAAGCAAAGAAGAAGAAAGGGTCTTCTGGGTCTCAACTCTCTTGTGACGTAGTTTCTGTACCTATACCTAGACGAGGACTTTTCAGCTACATGCCCAATTTTGGACTGTGACTCTTTTTTGACCGGTCCTCGTAATTTGGGCATCTGAAATCTTCCCTTAAAGGGGGGGTACTGTCACAATCTGCCTCTGTCTGCTTTGCAGCATCTCCTCATAGGATGCAGCTTGCCTTCTGCAGCTCCTGTTTGTTTAGAACTATGTTAGTCTTGCCATGGTTGTGTTCCTGGATGCAGTACCTCCATGCTGCCAGAGGTACTGCTCTTCCACTATGGACATTTTGACTCACTAGTAGGAGTTATCTCTGCTCCTCATTAATGGTACAGCTGTGTCTCTCATTATTTATTTCTGTTCCTTCCCATGTACCATACTCGTCATTGTTGTTGCTATATGTTGCTGTGCTTTTTCTTGTTGTGCTCCTGGTGCACCTCAGGGATTTCTACAAACTTCCTGTTCAACTGCATCAGCCGTGTTCCTATTATCTGCCTTCTGCACTTCCATGCACTCCCTGTGCTATATCTACACCATCCGGTTTGTACCTTACTGCATTTTCTGGGAACATATCTGCAATAAATATTGTGTATTTCACCATGTTCCGAGCTCCTTAGCTGTGATTTTCTGCATTGAAATGTGACAACTTGCACCCTAGACTGTAGACTAGTCAGCCTATTGGATAAGGCCCTGATTGCTAGAGAGACCAGGTGGGTGTGCTATGATTAACTTTTTGTCATACACAAGTCATGCTGGCTTAGGCGAGTGCTGGTTTGTGACTATCTGGCCATTTGCTATGGTGAAGGACAGTTACCATGCCCCTGTTGCTCATGATCATACCAGAGGGGAGAGTATTAGCTAGACATCCTGCCAAAGTGAAGGACTTTATTTGTTGACCACAAATATGGATTCCTGGTTTCTGATATTTTCTACATATTTCCCCTGGAACATCAGTTAGAGCAACTCAGATGTACAACACAAAGATCCCAAGTGTGTTTAAAAGGGATGAAGAAACTGTTCAACGCCCCTTGTTTGTGTCCTAAACTATGTCACCTTTTATTTAAGCAACTGAAGTCAGGTAAAGCAGAAAAAGAAATATGTACTGACAACCATTTATTTAGTCTGTTGGTATTGTGTGAGTTGCATTTACATCTGCCATGGTGACACCCACTACCCTATTCATCACCCTAAGTATGGCATCTGGTATCCATGGCTGGGTCCAAGACCTTGGGTGCTATACGAGGAGTGGGGTTATGGAAACTATTGTGTAGAAAGGTAATCGTTATCATTATTGTTTTCATCAGTAACAAATAATAAATGTACTCATTGTTCTTCCAAAATATTTATTTTTAAAGGTTTCTTTAATTTGACATATAATTGAGCAATCCTTGAGAAGGTATTAACATCTATACATTTGTTTTAGTCACTGCTTAAATAGTTGATTGAAAATAGAACAGATCATATAGTAGTTTAAGTCACATATGTGATTATTAGAAGCATAGCAATTAATATTTCTGGATGTTCATATCCTGAGTTTGATGACCGGTATTTTTATAATGGTCTTATTAGAATTTACTGGACATTTATGAATTATTGTCCCCTTTATCAAAAATCTAATATCAAGTTTTGATACAATTTAACTAACTTATAGCAACAAATCACTGTGATATTTTTTATGGGTATTATGTTAATTGTGTTTCAACAGGGTCATCCGGATATAAAAGAAATCCTGTAAATATGCTGTCATCGTCATTGCTAACATAAATACCATTCCAGTCCCTTGCCACCTCCAACCAAACCTGATCCCCTGCATTTAATTTCAAAACCAACATTGCTGAAGCTTGGTCTATCTCTTGGCCATACAGGGTTTCACGACTTTTAAATATCTTCTTATTTTGAGCAACAATACTAATCCGAGCTGGACGGCCTCTGACTGTCACATGAAATGCAAACACATAGGTTCCTGAAATTGTGCAATTAAACTTCCCTGTTGTAGGGTTGTATTCTTCTTGTTCATTGTACAGTAATCTGTCAAATTTTACAGGTGCATTGGGAGCAGGAAAAGGTTTTGATAGTCCTACAGTGAAGGCAGATTTTATGGGCTTGGGATTTTCCCCTTTGGATCCTTTAAGACCCCGAGAACCCTTTTTTCCAGGAATCCCTCGAATTCCTTTTATGCCATAATTGCCTTTTGGTCCAGGTGGACCGAATAAACCTGGAGAACCAATCTCACCCTTATCCCCTTTAAGTCCTAGTTCTCCCTTCTCTCCACTTTCTCCTTCTAAGCCATGGATACCATTCAGCCCTGCATCTCCCTTTATCCCCTTATCCCCTTTTAACCCTCTATCACCAGGTTCTCCTATATCTCCTTTTTCTCCAATATCTCCATAATTTCCTTTGTCTCCTGAATCTCCCTTTTCACCTTTGTCTCCTTTCTCCCCATCCAGACCTATTAAGCCTTGCTCCCCTCTGTCACCTCTGTCCCCTTTTGTGCCATTTTCACATATATCGCCTTTATATCCTTTCTGTCCTTTTATACCAGCAAGTCCAAGATTTCCTTTTTCACCTTTTGGTCCGATCTCACCTGTAAAAGTAAAAACCATTGATTGTGTTAGAATGAAGCATGAAGTTTTGTATTTAGAAACCAAGTCCTTTTATTCAGATTTAGTATGTGATCACTTTCATCCTTATGTGTTACATGTATGGTGTCTATTACCTGTAGTCATTGGCTATAGGACAGGAGTTGTTTCCAGAATTAGCTCCTTTTCATATTTTGGTGGATATTTTTTTTTTTATATTCTGAAGCTCCACGCTTAAATATCCTAAATTACATTTAAAAATTACATTGATCTACCCACCGCCCTTGGCGCTCCCCACCTGATTAAAATGTTTAGCAGCGCTTCTCGCAGAAAGGGTCATTTATGAACCTGCAAACATGGGGACCCACACTGCTGCCTTTTGTACGTAAATTCACCTATATGCCAGCTCTGCGCATTATTTAAATAATCCATCCTGCAAAAGTAAATGTCATTTTTTTTTCACTTGGTGCAAAAGTAGGCGCATGTTTGTGCCCAATGGACACTGCTCAAACACTACCAACAGTCTTTTGCACTACAAGAGTAGAAACTCAGTGCTCATGTCAATATATATATAAGATTGTCAATTTATCAATGAACAGCAGCAATTATTGACTTAGTAATATTCTGGTTTTGTGAAATTACTCAAAATTGATACCAGATAACAGAACCCAAAGTTTTTTCTTACTTTCAATTATATTTAAAAGTAATAAGTTAAACCTACACAGAGCACACCATTGCTTCCTGGGTAAAATGGGTCATATTGGATGGTATTTGCAGGCAGTGATGTCATCATATATAATGGATGAGTGGTGACTTCATGCCTTCAGAATTCATGAGGAATATGTGTATATACAATAAGACATAACCCAATCTCTTCTGCAGATTATGTGCTCTTTTCTCATCACTTTTTCCTAGCAACATCATATAAGAAATCATTCCGTTAATTCACCATACCGTTCCCAAATTAGAATAGTACGCTAACCAGTGAGGCGCATACATTAAGTGTGTCCTATTCCTCCAGTGATAAGCGTACACCGTCTATAAACCTGCAGTAATTAAAATGTATTTAAGTGCCACAACATTTAGCAACAGACTAGTGGCATTTATGTTTCTATAATTGCTATACAGTTATCAAGAACACATATCACATCCATTGCCAGAGGGAACTAGTGTAGCGATTTGTTAAAAGCTGTCCCCTGGCACCAAATGGGTTAAATCAATTATTTAAACAGCATTTCTTAAGCAACAGCACATGTTTGCTCTCCAATCACATGGTGTATGGCTGTCTGCTACCTTCAGTATGTATGTATCTGACAGATCTCTGAGGGCAGTGTTTCTCCTTCAACAGAATCAATTTGAACAGAGGTCAGTGGAGCAGTTTCATTACAAGAGAGGTAGGATGAGAAACAGACAGGCATAACTGTACATCATTCATTAGCATTACCTGCTTCTCCTGGCCTTCCTGGGATTCCAGCTAACCCACTCGTTCCTTGTTCACCGTGCTCACCTTTCTCCCCTACATATATAGATCTCCATTAACATTAGCACACATTAAGGAGCTATATTATTGTATACAGTATTTTCACTCTTTTGAAGTTCTATGCTTTTAAAGAACATGAAGGTGCCAATAGGTATCATTGTTCCCAGTAGGATATGCTGAAGACAAGTGCGGTATGTTCATATATTGACACGCCACAAGTGAAACTTACTACAAAGTAGACATGAAGTATGATATATTGCAGTTGACTTACAGGACCCAGAGAGCACATTTCTCCCATAGAGACTACCGCAGTGCAATTCATTCACTCAGCATGTAAACACATCTTTGGTGAAATTTATCTTCAAATGTGAAAGAGTTATGAGTAAAGGGTGCATTTTATTTTAGAACTAAACTGTGCACAGAATAGTTATATAAATATAGATCAATGTTGAAAAACAAAAAAGTTAAAATAAAGATAAAACCGAGGGCACTCACCGGATAAATTTTGACACGCATTAATCATGTTTCCTCAAGGTATGGAAAACAGCTGCAGATGGACTTTGTATCAATACCCCAGTGGTCATGGTTATTTTAGTGTTATTTTTGACTGAAGTGCTGTCAGATGCGTGCCCTCGTTTTTTCATTTAATCATTTCATTTGGATTGGATTATTCTATACAGATTCTAAGAAGCACCTGGGAAATTTGAGTAATTGTTGTTTTTCTGTGATGAATACAGAAACATTTGCTTGGTTTACCTAGAGATTGAATAATCCATTTTCTGACTCTTAATATAAATTTCACTAACTTGACCTACGTGGGTTTCATTTCACTTTCCATGTGTGGTAAAATGCATAATATAAACCTGGCGCATTTGATATGATCAGTTTTAAAAGGCCGACCCAGCAAGCCTATTATGCACAGTCAAACAGACATAATAGTAAAAACCAGTATTTCCTGTGTGCTTTTAAGAGCACTTTGTTGGAAATAAAAAGGTTAACTGTCAGTCTATCATCCTCTTCCACTACAATATAACTTACTAAGCAAATATACATATTATTGAAAAATGTCGATGAATTATTGATAAGCTTGCATAATGGGCAGATCTATTATGGAAAATTGTGGGATAAAATATGCAATCTCTGCTGAAAGATGTACTGTAGAGTGTGGTCACATGTCTGAGCGCTGCCTACTTGCTAAACAGAATTATTTCTGGAAGAGTTATAGCTATGTTTCAAAATTATAAGAGAAAAATGTACTGCCACTTCCAATTGAGACTATATACACTATTTTAGAGAAACCTGTACATCCACCAGATACTTTTTTTTTCTTATTGTTTCAAAAGTCGTGTTTCTCCAGTGTATGTTCTGAATACAATAGGTGAATCATGCATCTAGATTACTCAAACAACAGACAAGCAGTTTTTCCTATCAATTAAATGATTAGGGCTTATATTAAAGAACATCCTTGGAATTTGCTGCTTTACCCCAAGTGCAATAACTGTAGAATAATACAAGGGTCATGGAATGACTTTTCATGGAGAGAATCTTTAAATACAAGAATTGTTTGACCTTAATTTGCATCAGCAATACTATAAATGTAAACTTTTGTTTATTAGCTATATATGCGGGTGTCCTTGTTCAACCGGGAGTGGTTTATAACCTAGTTTAGCTCCCTCCCTTCTCCAATTAATAAAGTCACATAAAAATCTTTTATCTCTATGGAAAAGTGCCTGTACAGTGCACGCTGATTCTATTGTGATTATCTTTACTACCTTTAGCGCTGTTCTTCTTTTTTTTTTTTGAACTTTACAAAAGAAGATGATGGAGCAGGTAAAGGGGTAATATAGGACATGCTCCCGTTCCGGTCATCTGCTTTGGTACAGCACTTTTGTACATTGCACTGACATCACTGCACAGAAATCAGTGCTAACCTATGGTGTAAAGGTACAGCTGCAGAATTCTGGTCTTATGTATGTATTTTTTGAGTTGCAGGAAAATTAAAAAATGTGCAACTTCTAATACACTGTACATTGAAGTAAACATACAGTATTTATCATCACCGTGGTGATGATGATTGCAGTTTTAAAAATATAATAACCATAAACTAAATTTACAAATTGTGTCCTCCAAAACATCAGTAACCAACACCAGTGCTATGGCCTGGGCTGATTACTGATAAAGTGGGGGGAGGGTGGCTGACAAGCCTGGGGTCCCCCCAGCTAAAGAGTCAACAAGCACCAGGATATGCCAGACTGGGCCAGTCAGACTACAGGACCACAGAAGGAGACTCACTGGCCTGACATAAAGTGAAACCAGTTCCAGTCCCCATCCTGGTCAGTACGGGGGAAGAGTTCTTAAGAGGAATTGTCATTGCAAAAACCATCTCCCCCCTCCTTCCAACAACAAGCACCATGCTCAATGGGTCTCATAGGGGCACCAGAAAGATACATGCTGATGGTAATCATCATCAGAGGACTTTTGCAGCTGGCAGTTTAAGCTTTATCTGAGTATCTGTCTCTCGCAAACACAGGAGAGACAATATGCACTAGTCATTATTACAGTAGCTGGGCATTACGGTTTTATATAGTTTTTTGAACTGCCTAAGAATATCAGGAGTGAGATATAGGTCCAGATTGAAGGATATCTGTCATTGACATGAGGATCCTGAGTAGACCTCCGGCATGGGAGTGTCTATATTTTTCTACCGAAAATCTTTAACTCACAATATCATCATCATCACCATTTATTTATATAGCGCCACTGATTCCGCAGCGCTGTACAGAGAACTCATTCACATCTGTCCCTGCCCCATTGGAGCTTACAGTCTAAATTCCCTAATATAGACACTCACACACACAGACAGACAGAGAGGGAGACAGGTAGACACTAGGGTCAATTTTGAGTTCAATTCCCGACCATGGCCTTATCTGTGAGGAGTTTGTATGTTCTCCCCGTGTTTGCGTGGGTTTCCTCCGGGTGCTCCGGTTTCCTCCCACACTCCAAAAACATACTAGTAAGTTAATTGGCTGCTATTAAAATTGACCGTAGTCTCTCTCTCTCTCTCTCTGTCTGTTGGTTTGTGTATGTTAGGGAATTTAGACTGTAAACTCCAATGGGGCAGGGACTGATGTGAATGAGTTCTCCGTACAGCGCTGCGGAATCAGTGGCGCTATATAAATAAATGGTGATGATGATGATGATGATTATTATCTTTGACTTATAAGGCGCCACAAAGGGTCCGCAGCCCCGTACTTTACATATACAGAAAACAGAGAACCAAGACACAACATGATACAGAAAGAACAAAATATATACAAACACAGGTGACAGGGTAAAGCAAATCAGATTATTTCTGGGACAGATAGTGAAAGGGATGGTAGAAATCAGTGAGAAGTAGGCCAAAGATTAAAAAAAACAAAACCGGGAAAACAGGGCTAGCGAAGCAAGCCAAGAGGTACAGAGGGTGATGGAAGCACACAAGGAAAGAGGGCCCTGCTCATGAGAGCTTACATCAAATAGATAACACCACCAATGATGTTCAGTTAGTAGATGAGTATCCCTGAGTCACTTAGGACCATATAGTTTATGAAAAGTGACAATATGGAAAACTGTGCTTCAATAATAGAACAGTTGTGATTTATTGGACCTGTGTACATGTAGGAAGTGTGATGACACATTGTAAGACAACTTTGCCAGATGTCTATCGGCCAATTTTTTATTACCCTAACACTGGTACTGAAATCAATTCACAGTCACTCATACACACCTTTGTCTCCTTTATAGCCTTTTGGACCTGGGGGACCAATAGCTCCATGTGGTCCTGGCAAACCCATGTCCCCAGTGTCTCCTTTGGGACCTGCAAAATGAAATGTATTAAATATATCTGAGAGTCTTTTTTCATCAAAGAAAGTGTCATTTATTTTCTTGACACCATCAATGCAATCAAGTACCAGTCTGTATTAAAATTAACATAGTGGTTTTCAATGATAGAAAATCCTCTGACAGCTCACAAGCCCTGTTAATGTTATGTGGCCCAGAAGAATGAAATCGATATATAGTCAAAATCACCTTTCATGAAACAAATTATAGTCACCTTGAAGCTTAGCTTGAATAGAATTTCACTTTTTATTCAAGCAAGTATTTCTATGATAAAAAGTAAGTACAGGTGTAGGAAATTGGTTACCTTTATTGGCAGAATGAACAATCATTCATTATAACTCAAACAAAAGTCCCCAGTTTAAAAAGATTCAACTCCTCCATTGTAACATACAGCTAACACAGTGACCTCTATTTGTAAGTATTAGAAAATATTTGAAGAGCTTAAGAAAGATTTCTATCCACATTGTTTTAATTCATTTACATTAAATTGAAAATTGGTTAATTTGGAAATCTTTCCATTTTCTCTGCAGTCTGTACAGTCTGACTGTCGAGTTTTTGGTGTCAACAGTCCTACTGTCGATAGATTAACAGTCGCCGGTATGACTACATCCCCCAAGGATAAGTCCTAAAAAGTATAAGCACCACCATTGCCCCTGATCCTGTAATAGTATCATCCTCAGCAATAGCTGTAACAAAGCAACAAAATACTCTTGTGCATCTATATAACAGTTCTCCTAGCTCTCTTTTAACAAAATAACATATTTAAGTAAAAAAGTTAGTATTCAAAAACATAAAGCAACTCGTGAACATATGGAGGTGCATTTGACACCACAATTTCCCAGATCCAGTTTTACAGAAGCCTCATGCCACTACTCTATGCTGTTAAAATGTTGTTGTTCGGAATGGCTACTTGTTGGCCTAGCCCCCTGTGGTCCACCTGCAAAGTATAAACAAGACCTCCCTTGCCCACCAGCACCAAATGACCTCTGCCCCCTTACATCAGCCATAAATCACTTAATTAGACCCATATGAGCTCTAAATCTCTCGCACCACACAAGTCCTAAAATGCCTCCCTCAATATCGGAACCACTCAATTTTTTCACACATATGTGCACCAAACACACCCTGCAGGCCACAACATTAGCCCCAAAATGACCTAAAAAGCACACCCCATAAGCTAAAATAAAGTAATATCTATCCCACTTAGTAGGGAGATATCATTTGGTAGTTTGTACTGATGGCTGGGGGGCAAAGATGAACATATTCACACCACAAACAAATATAGATTTAATATTTTTTAAATAAAAATTAAAAGTGATGTCATATTGAAATGTATATAGAGAAAAAACATTTTGCTGATGATTTACAGGTAGAATGGTATCTGGAGTCTGACTCACCATGCAGACTCAACACACTACACATTAGCTGCTGGCTGCTGGGGACAGTGTCAGCACAGTGGGTGGTTGACACTAGGAACAACAGGATTTAGACTATGGCAGTGTATATGCTGCAAGATAGATACCATTGCTTATACACTGCCTAGGCGGACATTCCTTCTTCTTCCCGCCCCTCCTTTCTCCTCTTCTTTCATTCTCTATCTTTCTCTCCTGCTCTGCACACTGAATGGTGCTGCACTCTTCAAGGCTTGGTAAATATCAGAGGTGAGGGGGTACATTAATGTTTTCTGCGGGGAGTAGGGATGATGGGGGTTTATTAATGTAACAAACACAAAAATAAGGGGCGCTAATCCACCTAAAGTGTCCGATTAAGATGCTGCTATCTAAGCAGGATCTGGACCTGCTATAGAAGATAAAAGCTAAAAAGATAAGATGAGATAGCGCAAAACTCAAATCGGCACAATGGTTTAATGATCACAAATAAAAATCAATAAAATTAAGCATTAACGTGAGCATAAATATGCATGCACAATATTTCAATACACACCGGATAAATTATGAGTAATCATTGGCATAGAATGCACATATAAAACTATTGGTGCAGCTTGATAATTGCCACTGCAACACCTGATACAGAAGATTATATCGTAGTACAGAGTCCACTTAGGGTTCCAGGACACCGTATATAGTATAGATGAAGTGTCAATATTTTCTGTCAACCAAGTGTCAATATTTTCTGTCAAATATTTTCTGCCTGCGGCACTGATTTGATCAAATCAGTGCCGCAGGCTGGTTGACAGACTCAAAAATTGAATAGGAGAGCCTTAAAGCGGGGAGCGCAAGAATTTGAGCACAGCACACATGCTGGAATTACAAGCTCATTTATAACTACATAGCGCTACATGCTGTCAAGGTCCCGTATGTTGAGATATGAGATTTTAAGGTGAATGACATCACTTACGCACACGGTTGTGTGGTTCTATTTCCTTAAGTCATTTTCGAAAATATTGACACTTCATCTATACTATATACGGTGTCCTGGAACCTAGGTGGACTCTGTACTACGATATAATCTTCTGTATCAGGTGTTGCAGTGGCAATTATCAAGCTGCACCAATAGTTTTATATGTGCATTCTATGCCAATGATTACTCATAATTTATCCAGTGTGTATTGAAATATTGTGCATGCATATTTATGCTCAAGTAATGCTGATTTTTATTGATTTTTATTTGTGATCATTAAACCATTGTGCCAATTTGAGTTTTGCGCTATCTCATATATCTTTTTAGCGTTTATTAATGTAATCTGGGCTGGTGTATTAATGTAATCTGGGAGGTCTATTAATGTTATGTGGGGGGGTGAAGGAATGTTCTGTAGGGGTTGGTGTGGGGTGTGTAGTAATGTTTTTTGGGGGGGTATAGTAATGCCATATGGAAGGACTCTGAAACCAGTATCTTACTAAGGACATTATGGGCTCTAAATCTGTATCTGGTCCTGCCCTTAGCAAAGGAGCACTGCTCGTTTCCTTAGCAACACACTCAGTTGCTAGTGGCAGGAGCATGTTACAGGGACAAGGGTGGGTTGCAGATTCTGGTGAGGCTTGGTCATCTGCTCCTTTTACCTGCTGCTTTATTCCCCCACTTTGAACATGCATACACAGTAGTTAACTGAGCTGAAGTAACTGGTGCTACTGTCCTAATTCTTTGACTGGTTACAAGTTATTTTATCCTCACTCACTTCATCACTTACTCGTTTGTGTGTGTACTCACTTTTTTAGAAACAATGCACTAGGTGCTTTGGCCATTGGAAAAAGCACTTTTTAAAATAGTAGAAAAACTATAATTTTTGTTATATTTATCAAAAAAACTACTAGTCATGTATTATACTTTGAAATATAAGAATATTAGAAGCCATCTAAGCATTCCATTCCCTTTCAGTCTACGTCTACATGCTTTTTATAGTCATGAAATTCTTGATGACTTCTGTTATTCCTATACTTCATTATGCATTATGCAATATCTGCTAGGTAAAGGACATTTTAGTGCACACTGCAGTGCAGTTATATATTTTTATATTTAATAAACTCACAAATAAAATAAAGATGTAACATCACAGGAAACTGTTAGGTTTTTCCATTATATTATTTGACTACTCATAAAGAACAGACTATTTCTGTATTTTTATATGCACATTATGAAGTATTAAATGGAAATTGGGCATTTATTATTACACTGAACTGTTACATTTCACAGAATCACTCTTTTTTAACCCCCATAAGGACATATTTGTCTTTGAATTAATGAAAATCCTGCTTATTGTCACTTCAATAGAAGTGTAATCCTTAGATAAATACAGTGCATTGTATCACCTTTCTTGTTATTTCTTTTGCAGTCATATATATATATATTAATATTTATGAAATGTATCAAGTGGGACACTGCAAACAAAAGTACATAGATGAACCAAACAGGAGATAGACCTGTGCAGTGAATGTTACAAGTGTATTGTGTTGTCACAGGGCTTTCCTCACAGTTTATCTAGCCAGCCAGCACCTGTTCTGCAAGGAAGTAACTTCCTGACTGATAAGTAACAAGTTCTTTTCCTGTCAATCAAACAAACAGAGATGTAACCAGTCTCTGCCCAATCACATTAATGCCCCTAGAAACTGCCCTAACAGAACTTGTTATTCACTCATATGAACACTCTGCATTCCTTCTTCCTATGTTACTCTCTCTGGCGCCATGCTAATCCTGTCCAGGAAGGAGCTGTGCTAAGCTCCACCCTTCACAGGTGCCATGCTAAGCTGGCAATGGGACCAGTGCAAAAAGTGCAGGAAATTAGATCAATGCAAGGGGTGCTGGCAATAAGAACAGTTGAAAGTGGGCTCATGATATGATCAATGCAGAGAGAGGTTGGAATATGGTCAGGGGAAAGTGAGCGTTATGATCCGTGCAAGGAGGACTAGCTGAACGATTGGTGAAAAGGGGTTCGACAATACTATCAGTGTTTAAATCACTAAACAATACACAGTGTTTCTCACTCTCTACACTAACACCACAACACAAAGCACTAAGCCCCATACGCTACACATTACATTAAGTCCCACATTGTGTACAGTAATACCCTTATACAAACAGAACAGCCCAAACTTTTCATTGTATACCTGTCTCTCTAAACTAATAATCTTAAAAATAACACTAGACCATACACATTACAGGACCTCCCACAATGGCTACAATTATACTCTTACACATAAATAAACCTCACACATTACAGCATGTCCAACACAGGCAACAGTAATACACTGACCTCACCACAGAACCTATCACTATAGGTTCCCAGCCATCTGCCATAATACTCCTACCCAGACAACTAACCACCCACACCTTACACTGTGCCTTCCACTCTGCATATAACATTTACTGCACTTCGGTTATGCTGCCTCACTCCCACCCCATATACAGATCTGAAGCAATACTTAGCTGCCATCTGTTAAACCAGGGGAGAGGACGAGATCACTTTTCTTGGTTTCTCATAAAAAAGGATCTTAGTGTATATAAGTCATTTGTTTTCTACTATGATTAGGATTCGTCCATCAGAGCTTAAATATAGCATTTATGTAGTGTCATTACCATATACTATTATTATTATTATTATTATTATTATTATTATTATTTATATACATAGCACCAACTTATTCTGTGCTGTTGTATAATCTGAATACTTTTTTTAGGTGCACATGTCAAAGTTAAATTTAAAGTCCCTACAATAGGAGTGTACATACACACAGGTGCCAGTACGTTCATTCCTCGGATAGCATACTGGATAATAGTAGCCAATAAGATTCAGTCTTTTTCATAGTAGTGTTTAGAAATTGAAAACAATTGGATTGCCCAAAATACATTTTTCCTGTGCATCCGTTATCAAAATGTCCCTAAATGTAGAGCCATATTTTTATAGATCAGAGTTAGAGGAATTGGGCTGGCAAACTATTGCTGAACTCCCAGGAGTTTCTGCCACCCAATAAAGCAGCACATATTCTGTTGTCTATATAGTGTATAAAACTATGCTTTAACAAAACGCGATGTGAATGGGTCCCTAACCTTCTATATAACATAATAAGAACACCTTGAAAGTCTTGTGTATTAGCTCATAAATAGTTCACAACCTAGGATGTAATGAACTATAAAACTGTTGACAAAACAAATTAGCAACTGGTAATTTTCTATGAACTGAAACAAAAGAGTCATTCTTTTTATTAGACTGTCATATAGTTTTACTGTGCACAAGATTTTCAACTCTTGCTAGATTTGAGTACAGTGTGTTTCAAAAGCTAGTCTTTGGCAAGTGATTTGTAGAGCCAATAAAAATCTTTTTTTTTTCTGCAATAGTTTCAGAACTGATGCAGTAATGGAGAGCAAACCACAAGCATAATTATCAGTAAATAAGTAATAGAACACAGAGCAAAGCAATTATGTACAATATGTAATGATGAAAACATTTTCACACTACAAATGCACCAGGTTTGCAATAATTTTTGGATTTTAATTTTAGCATTTTACTACAAAAAGTTAGTTATCGGATTTTCATTAGGATACCAGAAAATAGAATGGACATCATGTGCTAATTCTGTACTTTATTACTGTGTATGAGTGAAAGTGTGTGTGTGTTTTATGCAGGGCCGTAACTAGGGCTGTGCGATAGGGGCGACTACCCAGGGTGCAACACTGAAGGGGGGCAGTTTATGAATATTTTAGGTTAATTTGGTAAAAACTGAGGGCTAAGGGGGGCTGCGCTAAAATTTTAAGTTACAGCTCTGATTTAATGTGTACAATATTACTCAGTACTTTATGTTATTCAGGGCATATTAAATATATTATTTTTCGCTATACCATGCAAGTATTACCCAGGTTAATATGGGGTGTAGTGTGTATATGCATATAAGGAACATGATAAATTTAGTAAGAAAAGAACTTCTCAAAAATATTGTTAAGTATTAACTATGGGCCTGATTTATGTTCAGATGCAACTTACATTCAACTTGCGAGTAGTTCCGACCGTATTCAAAGCCAAGTAGATCTCAAGATGAATCTAGTTGTAACTGCACTCTGCTAAACGTTACTTACTGTATGATAACTGACAGAGCGCAGTATACACACAAACAAATGTGCAATATAAGGTCACATCTGAACACATAAAAAAAAATGTTATATTATAAAATAAATTAATACCTGAAAAGAGTATAATCATTAATAAAAATATGGAATGTTTACAAACATTTTACAGTAAATACACAAATCAATATTTTCTTAACGCGCACTGTACATGCAATGCGTTTTAATATCTTAGTTGCATACACATGTTCCGTGATAGCTAGTGGTCTGCATACATGTACTTTTTAAAACAAAGGAGTGTCAGCTATCACTATCAATCGGCATTTACACCTGCCCTGTACGTGGTGCAAAGGATGCAGCTGAAACAAGCGTACTTATGAGAAACCCAAGACTTAAAGTGACCACAACTGCATCAGAGCACCCCGGCACGCTCTTACTGTACATTACCTGCACTCATTCGCCCCTACACTCCCCTCGATCTGCCCCTGCCCTCCCCCGTTCTGCTCCTGCCCGCCCCCATTCCGCCCTTCAAGCCGTAAGCAGTCATAAGTGTAATTTGCGCTCGGACCTGAGCTGCATACAATTGTGCTCATTGGTGTAGGGTCTGTTTCAGGAGCATGCACAGAGCTGTTTCATTCCAGATATGGCACGGAAACGGACTTACGTCCAAACATGTATCAGGCCCTATATATTTAAAAATGTTTGAAAATCAGTTTATCTCTCCATTATTGTCTGATTTTACTACAGTGCTAACATTAACACATATAAAAAAGAGCATTGTCAAAGACTAGTTATAATAGTCAAACATGCCAGTGTTATGACTTCTGTGCATCTGACAATGTAGTACAATTAAGAGAGGGGAAAATCTGTTTCCGTATTCAGTTCCCAAGGCTCCACTAAAAGGAAGTAGCAGGTCAGTGAAAATGTAATATGTAACCAGGAATGCTGCTTAAGCAAAGTGGTTCCTGGAGGATTGCTTCAATGATAATGTAACAGTGTTCCAGTTAATGTAATGGTACTATTTAAAAACAAAAATATAACACTGTTTTTGGAATGCGTGGTTTCTTCACTTCTGAGGAAGAGGAGCTGAAAGATTAAGCCGGTCAATGGGGAATTTGTGTTAATTTGTACTGCAGCTTGTACAACTAACACAAATTGTATTACAACACGGATCCATACTTAGATTTAAAAAGACACATATAGATCAAGTTTAAACTTACATAAATTATATTTGTGGTGATACAGAAGAAGGCAACGCAAAATCCGCAGAGCGACAGTTGCCAAATATGGTTCACGTGGTTAGAGTGTCTACAGCAAACTTTCCTTTATACAGCAAACATTTAATAAATATGGGCCTGATTCATTAAGGATCTTAACTTGAGAAACTTCTTATTTCAGTCTCCTGGACAAAATCATGTTACAATGCAAGGGGTGCAAATTAGTATTCTGTTTTGCACATAAGTTAAATACTGCCTTTTTTTCATATAGCACACAAATACTTGATAGCTTATTTGTACACTGAAATTTAAAGTTCATATTTATGTGGTACATGAAAAAAAGGCAGTATTTAACTTATGTGCAAAACAGAATACTAATTTGCACCCCTTGCATTATAACATGGTTTTGTCCAGGAGACTGAAATAAGAAGTTTCTCAAGTTAAGACCCTTAATGAATCAGGCCCTATGACTTTAACATAAACATGTAATGTTAACATATGTATAATGCATTATCTTTATCTACATTTGATATTGTCAAGGATGTCTTCAGTGACTTGAAATATCCTTATAATTTAAGAAGTGGGTCACTCAACAGTGATTTAATGTGGTCATTTCCAGCTGGTAAAACCCAGCATTCCGTTATTACAATGTGACACTATCTAAAAGTAGACGCACCTAGTTTGGAGGCTGTAGAACGTATTGGAGGAAAGACTGAGCTTGGCTGTGACCTGCAAACAAAGGTCATGATTGTGGATATTTAGGAAAACTGGCGCACAGAAAGAGGTGCACCAAAGCAACCTGTTAGACATTTGCTAAGCATTACTAGAACATCGATTATGACTGGTTACTATATGCTATGGCATTTTTTTTTCTGTGCATCAATTTTGCTATTTGGTACAGCGCCCTCCTATAAGCGGACAGTTTACTTTACCTGAGAGTCCCATTGGTCCTGGATCGCCCTGTGGCCCAGCTATAGGTGTACAGCAATCGCAGCAGTTAAAGAAAAAATCAGCTGTTTCCAGAGTGAAATTGTCAAAAGGGTAAATGGTGGTAGCAGTTCTGAAATCAGGGTTTAAAGTGGCAGGTTCAGTAGTGGTGTCACTGGTTTCCGCTATGTCAGTAAAAACAGTCTCCTCTGTTGGCGGAGCAATAGAAGTCTCAAAAGCATTGACAATCTCCATGTTATACGTTTTCTTAGTGTACTTTGTCGGCTGAGTCGTTTTCGCTTCCAAGTAAACAGTAGCAACAACAGTTATAAAAGTAGCTGTGGGCCAAGATAAAGTTCCCATTCTTGTATCTGTGAAAAAAAGAAATGAATGAATTATTCATGCCAAGCTTCTATATTACAGTAGGTTTCCTATTAACAATATGGTATTATGGAAACTAGATTTACAATGACTATACCGTATGCAAGGTCTTTGTGCCAATACTGTCTGTGATCTCCTGCCTGACACTTCCAACTAGACCCCTTATTGTGCTACCGGATTTATTGTGCTGAGAAGCTAGGTCGATGGAGACAAATGTGTCAGTTTTAGAATTACAGTAATGCTGAAAATGTCCCCGATTCTATTATTAAACCTCTGACTGAAAGGCTGACTTTACATCTGCACACTAAAAATCACATCAAATGAAAGATAAAGATCCACTGTTTACAAACACCTTTACTAAGCAATAATATTTTAACTGTTAATTCTAACTGCTAGTTGATTGCCTAACACTGAATCCAACTGATGCATTGGTTCTGAGTATTTATCACATGAACCTTTTTGATACATAACAATTTGGGAGGATACAGGCAGCACAGGACCCTGTTTTTTTTATATAACTCAACCTATCATGAAGGAAGGGGGACTTCCCTCTGGAAAAGAGTTTGGAGCAACAGCCAGGTAGATTCCTTGAAATCTCTGAGTGCTTATTCCATCTGCAATAAATAACTCTTAAAAGCTATTTTACTTCTACCTCCCAGGATTCTGGAGGCAATTAGGGATCCATAATTTGTTAGGCGATCATATCTACCAATTATAAAGCACTGCAGAGTAAGCTGGCACTAAATAAATAAATGATAATAATAATAATAATCTTGCTGTGGGCGCAATTTAGTAGTATGCCCAATTGTTCTAAACAGGATAGAAACACTATTTTAGGTACCCATTCTTAGGTATTGTGGGGATCCAAGGTACTCCCATAAGGGCTCCTTATAGAAAGGTAGACAGAAATATTGTACCTCTGACAAAGCTTTTTCAAGAACTATTGAAACTGTAGAACTAAGCTCTTTGCCCTATTAGAAGAGTGAGTAAGATAAGAGTTGTCCACCTTAATATGAGTTTAATTTATTGTGCTGCAACTTTTACTAAATTCTTTGAGTTTGTTATCTGACTTGCTTCTGTGTCTTTAGCTATGCACTTAAATCATTAGGCAGAGCTGTTTATTTGTGTTGTCCCAGGGTACCACACTGCTCAGCTGTGATCTCTGCATTGTATTCTGTTGCATCCCAAGAACAGACTTGTGTCATATTCCAGGCAAAGGGAATAAACACATCAGCCTGGTGATATAAATGTAAGGCATATTAGACGATAAATTAAAGTCATCTAAAATATTTTCAAATATTAAAATACTTTTATCTGAGAGCAGGAAGAAAATGTCATAAAATTGTTACCCTCTTTATGGATATAATTCCACCAGGAACTAGAAATTTAGTTTAATTTTGAGTGGAATTATATGAGGTAGGTAAAAGAAGAAAATCTCACTTACCTGAGCTACCCTGATCTGGCAGTTCCCGTAATCTCTGTGGTAGCAGGATATCCTCTCTCATGCTTATTGCTTTTTTGTAAACTCCTAACGGTGTTGTCAATGCCCCTCCCCTGTCCCTGTGAGCTTTCTTTTCAAATATAAGGGAACCTTATGGTGGAGGGATCATGCAATTAGAGCCAGCAATTTGGAAAAAGCCCACCCCGAATAGGAGAGAGGATGTCCTGCTTGCACCATGTCTTGCAGAACCCACCAGGCAGAAAACAGAAGTATGAGGTGACTTTTATCAGCAAATTGTTGCGGGTTCCAGTTTTTCATTGGATCTTTAGCACCAACACAGAGAGATGCAATGTGTTGCGGTATAAATCCCTTACATATATATTTTGCTTTTTCACCTTCATTCACCCATCTTTACAATACAAAGGTGTCCATAACTGTATATTTTCTATTAAAGCGGATGCTAGTGATTTAACTGTAACATCACCATCACCACCTGCAACTTACAGATCAGCTGACAATCCTATGTGCCAGACCCCCACAGTTTGGGAGACACTCACTCCTGATACCTCTGCAACAGATGTCTGTAGCATCCAATCAGTGCCCCTGACAATCTCCGCTGCAAAATAGGCAGAGATGGCCAAATATAATAGCTGTTGTACTGCAGGGGCATAGGACACCGTGCCCAGGCTGCTCTATTACTTTGAGGAGAGAATTGTTGACACATAATTCTTTTTTAATGGGTGAACATTTCCTTTAACTAACACTTTTGGGCACAAACTGCAATTTATACAATCTGATTTTTTTAATATATTCTGCAATATTTGAGAACATTTTTCCATTTCTCTATTTAATTTACTGAGCTTTCCCAAAGACAGGTGAAAATTATTGGTGATCACAGTGCGTGTTTAAGAGTTCTACCATCCTCTCATGGTTTCTCTTTTCATTTTCATTATAAACCAATACACATACATTTCTCTATGTTCCTGTGAAATTAGTCCTTGATTCCATATTATCTGCCATCCTTGAAGCTATGTGCACGCAATATGTGCTATGCAAACAAATGTTTATTTGGCGCACTCAGATCATGCCTCATACATGATTCATTTTGTTTTATTAAGAATGTTTAATATAGAACAAATAACGTAAGATTCATAACCCAAATGTGGCAACTAGAAGCAAAATGCAATGATGCCTTCTGTACGAAAATGCAAAGGAGAATGTGTTGACCCTTCGGAGAATGGCTGTGAGATGTAGTATTCATTCCAGCGGGAGCAGAAATAATCATTCTATTTCACATATCAAAATTGAAATATATTAGCTTCATATCAGAAGCATGAGTGAAATGCTGCATGTTTCAGTATCAGTGCATTATGTTCTAGTAATTCCTGCCTTCAGCAATGTCTCCTCTCATTTTATGGAGCAGTGTCAATCATTTTTTATTCTTCTTCGTAATAGATTACTTTCACTTTGATTTCCTGTCCTATCTGGTATTGAAAAAGTAATCAGGATCACCTGACATCAGCTATATTCTTTACATTAATAAAAAATGTGGATATTAATTAAAGGAGCATTACACAGAAAAAATACTGAAAACAAAATGGCTTGGCTGATAGATAATTTGCTCCTAAGTTAATTAGGGTCATTGATGTGCAAAATTATGGACCTGCAGCAGAAATGATATTTTGCTGTGACCCTCGCCTTTTATTACACATATGCATCTGACTTTATGTAACATTGAGGGCATTTGCACTTTAAAGTGATAATATATGTTCCCTGGTTGGCAAAAAGCCAAGAGCGATTTTACTCCATGAAAAATAATTTATTTTTACCCATCTTTGTGGAACCCAGGCCACAGTTTATACCTCCCTGGTGCCCTTTAAATGTGAAGGTGCATTTCTGGGCTAATTTCAAACACAGTAATAAAAACATTTAACTGCAAATTTTCTACAGTATTTCTTTTTTTCCACAATTTGGCCACTGGGGGCACCGTTCTATTATATAGGGACCTAGGTCTAGGAGCAGTAAAGGTTGACAGGTGTTACGTGTGTCAAACATATTTTCTTTATTAAGCACAATAAATTGAAACGAGGGGATAAGAAAAATTAACTAACCTAAATTTAACTGAAGTGGTGATGAACTGTACAGGGCAGTTGCACTATATCCTGTTCTATAACTGACAAAGTTAAATCATTTTATGCGTAAAGCTGTGGCTAGTTAATATTGTGGGCCACTAGGAGTCAATGTTGTGTCCATTCAGGTTATACTGGTAGGATATAAAAATATATTTACTACATAAAGCAACAGTAGAGCAATGCTCAGATGGCAGCTTGATCTTATGCTAATCATAATTATCATGAAGGAGAGGATTTGTGTTACACACTACAGAATTTTCCGACCAATGTGTTATCTACAACGATTTCACCAATGACTGAAGAAAAGTCCTTATCAGCATGCCCCTTCCTGCATAGACACTATGCATGTTTTAAATGATTTACCCTCAGATCTGTGCTCTTCAAAAGTCATAACCTTCATCTGAAAAGACAATGACTCTGTAAACTCCATGGAGATCCTGATTGTGAGTACATACACCCTGCAGGATATCTGAACGAGATTTATAGTTCTGCTGAACAATCAAAACAAACAATGGACGGTGCTTTGGAACGACTATCGTTCATCATCTAAGTGTACACACTAATGCAATATCGGGCTGAACAGTCATTTATCGGGATAATTGGCTGAATGCACTGTAGTGTGTACCCAGCCTTACTGTGGGGAGGTTGGGGAAGAGTAGGCTGTATTCACTCACAATAACTGGGACATCATATAAATTAAATACAGTGATAATAATGGTGTGTGTATATATATACAGGCCCCAAAAATATATATCAACATACTAAAGTATATAATTATTTTGACAGGTTTAATTCATAAAGTGTCTCTGTATGACAACATTTTCTGTTCTCATGGTAATGTGACCATTTAGTGGTAACGATCCCAGCACATTATCTTCTGTTCTTATCACTGTATTTATTTAACCATGTGACACAGGACATCCAATTAGCCTACATCTAAATATATGGGACTTCCTTTTGATGACTATTTTATTTAAAACAATGAATAAATAAATATATGGTCTACCTCATTTGACACCCAAAAAAGGTATGTATTTGCCGATTTTGAGAGTTTTGTTCGCAAAATCACTCTGCCCAGAATCAGGAGATACGTCCATGAACGCAGCCCTGTCTGCTCCATCTTTGAATGCAAAAGACACTTACTACAGCCTATGATTTTGGGGAGTGAATAGGACGGGGAGAGGGTGTGTTGCCATAGTCAATTTACAGTAAGGGTGTGCCACACGCGAGTGCACACAGCTACGTCCGGATCCTTCCCTGGCCATCTCAAAGTTACTTGTTTTTCTGCCGTATCTCTTGGTCCAGCTACAGGGCTAGTCTAAGTCCTGATCAGTAGTGATTACAGTCTCATATGAGATGCTATATGGATGATAAGTTTGCAGTTAGGAGCAACTGTAAAAATGTATTTTAAGATCAGTAGACATTAACAACATAGTAAATGTGGTTCATGGAGAAAGTACATTTGAAAAAAACACTTTTTTTTTAAACTGTTTTATCATTAATGCCTGTATCAGTCCTGGCCAACCTGTGGCTCTCCAAGGTAAACTGCAAGTCCCAGCATGCCCTGCCAGGAGTTACTTTTCTATCTACTGGCAAAGCATAGTTTTGCCAAGGTTCAGATTAGGTTACTCATTGTTTTGCTTTACTTTCCTTAATGAATCAAGCCCAGTATGCATCCCTTTATTGAGTCGGGCCCTTCAGATCTAATTTATGTTCATTTTTTATTGTCACATGAATATTCTATCAATTACAAGAAGACATTTTTATTAAAGAAAATTTGCAGCAGAAATACAAACAAAGCCTATGGAGTAGGGTATTTTTGTTTCCATATCTTAGAAGAACTCAGCTCTCCAAAAACCTATACAGCACAAAGGAAAACAACTTATTTGGCAATGATAAAGTGTTCATAAAATACTTTATTCCTTATAAAAGCAATATTTAACAGTCGATGTCCAGTATTGCCTGAAGCACAATAGACATTCCATGGACATGACTCTCTTGAACTTCAGGCTTTTATAAGACACACAATGTTCCTTCATTTACATGAGCAAATGAAGGTGGTTTACACGATCAATATTACAGTGGTGAATATGCTGTGATAAGCCTACGCCAATAAGTTCTCCCCAGATCACAGTGGCTCAGAAGTCAGGCTGGATCTGAGAACAGTTCAGGAGAGTCTCAATCACTAAGAGTTAGAGAACCAGATGGAGCACGAAATGAAACCTGTCCCATTGACTTTTCTTTGCAGAAGCGACTTGCTTTTTTCGAAATCCCTGACTGCCACAGAACAATCCCTGCCATTGTAAATGATGTGCTACTCAGACAATTGCCAGGGTTATGAACTCTGCAACTTAATAGGGCTGAGTATCAGCTGAAAAGCCTGCAGAAAACTAGGCACATCGGGTCCATTACCAAAGAATAGACACATGCCAAAAGAAAAAGGAACATAGGCACTTGATTGAAACCACAGATGTACTGTAATAGTGTTGTAGGTATCATATTAGGTGCATGTTAACTCATGTACAACTATACTATACAGCTCAGTTACATGTTAACATAACAAAATCCTGATAGTTTCAACAGTCTGTAAAGTATGTATTTTGTTTGTATAAGGGATTATTCTATAAAAGTTGCATAAACTAAAATAGTTCCAAACTCAAAATAAAAACAGTATTAATATAGCAACCTATTGCAAGAAAAACTGTCAACATAGACTTATGTAATTCAAGAAAAAAAATATTGACAAATAATTGAAAAAGAGGTCTAGTAAAACCACTGTTTAAAGGAGCAACATGTTTTTCTAAACAAACATCTTTTTAATAACATGTTTTTTTATAACGTTTTTAAATAACTCACCACTTTGTTTTGTAGCAGGTTTTCTACATAATTTTTTGTCCCTTTTAATGTCTGTTTCAGAACTGTGTTATTAGTTTGCCATTTATTACAGGCATGCTCACATTTGCTCATTAATTCTGTTAATGTTTACTTAAAAATAAGTGCATTTTTCTTTCAATTGTTGCAGTTTTAGATTAGTTTTTGCCATTCGATTTTATGTGCATATAACTTGAGTGTGAGTTTTATTAAAGAGTAATTAGGTGTTAATGTATGTGAATTACCAAACTGCATTCAGAGCCCTACTTCTATCAAACACACTGACTCCTGTACAAGAAAGAATGAATCAGATCAATCTTGCAGTAGAGGCCCAGGAGAATAAGCAGGAGTTACACTCTCACAACTTATTAGTGACCTAGAGGTAAGTTCTGAGAATAATATGTTGCAGTAACACAGGTAAGGAAGAAACAATATAGATAACGAAGAATTATTCAGATAGTGAAAAGCAGAGAGATATCTTTCTCTGGTTCTTGTGGGTGCAGCAAGAATCAATTAAACAAAACTCTTAGAGATCAAATAATATATGGTTCATTGCAGAATGATCATATTTGTTTTGCTTTTTACTAAATAGTGACATCTGTAACATATTAAAAAAAAAATTACTATATTTTTATTTTAATACGGATGTCAATGTCAAAAGTACTAGACAACCTGTGATGCATTCTAGCCTGTCCTTTTGTTAAGGCCTGAATGTCCTTACTGAATAGTGGGCTCAGACGTGCTGGTCACGGATTGTGTATTGTGAAATAAAGATATTTCAATTGCAGCAACAGTGCTGCCAATTACTCTGTGCAATTGCAGTTTTCAAAAACAATGCTCACAAAATGCTGATCAGTCTACCAAATACATCACCTGAATGCTCTGTACTCACATTGTGAAAGAAAGCTAAAGATAAATTAGGCAGCACTATAATGATTTCTTACCTTATGTTCGCACCCTTGATTTTTATCCTGAATACAGTTCTTGAAAGGAACATTGGAACATCCATCATGCAAACAATCTATTTAATTGCTTTCGTCATTCTTGTTTCAGCCAATAGAATGGGGAAGGGCAGCCGCCTGGCACTTGTGATTGGATAAGTCTGGAAAAGTAATACACATTAAGGTGAAATCTGAGGCAATGCAAATGTACTGGCCCCTGATCTGCTGTACACTCTGCTGCCTCTTCTCATGACCACAAACAATGTGCTAGACAAAAAAATAGTTTTACTAGGTTCACTACACTCACTGGAGATGTGACTTGGTAAGAATAGTCTGGCGACAATATCGTAACTGTTCTTGCTGAAGAGCTGATTTAACAAAAATCTCATTTATAACTTTTAATAACATAACAAAGTACAATAAAATGTTGTACCTGCATTGAAGAGTATTCTGAAAGATTTGCAGTTATCTGATATATAAACCTTTAAAAGAATGTGCAAGAAAAGGTCATATAGTCAATGAGATCTCTGCAGTATTCTAGTCCTGTTTTTTTCAGTTTACTAATCACACATAGCTTCATAAAGTCATTTTTCCCTAGTCCCAAAAACACATCAGGAGACAAAAACATTACAGATTTCAGATGGAAGAACCACATTTCCCCAGTAAAATAACGTTTTGTTTGTTGGGTGATTGGTTGGAGGAAGAACCATGCATTACATCTAAATGATTCAGAACTTCTTATGTGCCTGTGAAATCCGGATCTCTGATTTGATTATCCTTACCGAGGCTCACATTTGGATTAGAGTACAGGATTGTGATAGTATACGATACAAATATAAAAGAAAATCTCTTGTAAGCATGTATGTTGAAAGAAAGTGTTTGACACAGGACACGTGGTTGAATTGTGTGCCTGTATTTTTCCACCTATATGAATTGGAATATTTATCACCTCTATTGGGGATTCTGAGGCCTGTCTTTGATGGTGAAGGGCAATCTTTATTAACATACTACACCATATTAGGCTACTATTTTCTGTATTTTACATGTATCAACACTTATCTAACGGACATTTATAAGAAGATCATCGTCATCTACCCTCTGTTTCCATGAGTGCCTCTGTACGTATATTTGTCTCTTACGTACTATTGTTGAAATCAGTGGATTACGTTTTGCGTATTATATACTTTTGGGCAACTTTTGGATGTGCGCTATAATTATACCAAGTCTATCTTTTATTCTGTAAGCTTAGAAGGCCTAAGTCATTAAGAGGAGTAAAGCCTTTAAGGAGTTAAAAAGGAGTAATTATCTGTGTGGAGTTTGTATGCTCTCCCCGTGTTTGCGTGGGTTTCCTCTGGGTGCTCCAGTTTCCTCCCACACTCCAAAAACATACTAGTAGGTTAATTTACTGCTATCAAAATTGACCTTAGTCTGTGTGTTTGCCTGTGCGTTTGTGTGTGTTAGGGAATTTAGAGTGTAAGCCCCAATGGGGCAGGGACTGATGTGAATGAGTTCTCTGTACAGCGCTGCAGAATCAGTGGCGCTATATAAATAAATGGTGATGATGATGATGATGATGAGTAACTGCGCACCTGGGCAAAACCATGTTGCATTGGAGGGGGAGGTAAATTTATAATGTTTGGACAGATTTATAGTTGAGGTAGGGCAAGTCCTAGATCAACTTTAAATTTCAGTGTGAAAATAAAGCTATCAAGTATTTGTGTGCTACATGATAAAACAGCCAGTATTTTCCTTACATGCAAAATAATAAACTAAGTTACACCCCTTGCATTGTAACATGGTTTATCCCGGAGAACATTTACTCCTTTTTTTTGCCTTGCTGTCCTTAATGACTCAGGCCCAGAGTGCTTGGACAGCTCTACTTCTCTCTTTCAAAAAAAATAGTAATTTGGCATGTGGAGGAAGAGCGAGGAAAATTAAAAATAAAAAGAAATTGTAAAAGACAATAAAACGTTTTGTCTGATAATCTCCTGCTGTGAACTCTCATGCCTCGTCATGCAGGAGAGGTACAGAACGGCTGCATGCAACGCACAAGACACCAGTGCTATGGTAGGTAATCTCATTGCAGCACGTGCGTTTATTATAGCTTAATTGTGAAAATGTCTTAAATCGGAACCCTATGCTCTTTGGTGTCAACTAATTATAAATTAAATGATTCCTATGTGAAAGGGATGTCATAAAGCAAATAGCATGAGCATGGCTGAAGCCTGAATCATGGTACTGCATATTATCTGGCAATCACCACAACAGCAAATGAGACTGTGAACTCCAGCAAGCTAGAAATATCAGAAGTACTCCTTGGCCGCTCTGTTACCTACAGAAATTGATTTGTTTTCTTTCATGATCTCATTTTATCTTGAGAGTGCACTACACTATTTTTATACTAAAAAAAAAAATCACATTTAATTCTAAACTATGTTCATGCCAATTTCCCTGCTGTGTATTTGACGTGAATGAAAAATCATCCCCAATATTTCAGCCACACTTTTTTGAGCTTGTGATGAATTTGAACTCAGTTTTCGGACCTGACCCAACATTTTGTCCATACTTTTACTTTCTTTATTTTTGGATGACCATCAGAAGGAGCTATCAATTTCACACAGCATCCGATATAATTCTGCAATATAGAAGATCAAAATGTATCAGGGATACAAGTAAGGGAATCCTATCACACATATTACCAGCAGGCATAATCATTACACTGCAGGACAGCTTTGATGTCTATCCCAGCTCTAAATTTAGCCTCCTGATCCTGGCTTTGAGCATGAGAAGGGTAAGAAGGAAGACAGCAGAAAGGCAATTGTGAATTTCTAACACCAGTATCAACAACAAGTATTCAAAGCTGCAAGAACAGGTAGCAGAGAGCAGCACCAGTCTGCCAACTGTCCTGATTCGTTTGGGACATTTCAAATTTTAGGGAACTGCCCCGCACAGTCTGGACTTGACTGCAGAGTTAGCAGTATAGAGACACGTCCCACTTCACACTGCTGTCCGAATCTGGGGGAAGGCTTTCCGTGTTTATTTTAACTAAAGCATTTTTTAAAATCATAGCTTGGGGGACAGGGGGGTGTCACTTATACACTTTTGTGGAACTTCATATTCCATGGGACATGCTTGCACTATGCAGTATTCACCTCTGCTGTCCCCAGCTGCACTACTGTTCTGGCTGCATGGAAGCAAGGCAAAGGAGGGTGCAGGGTAAACTACAGTATGTCATCTTGCCCCTTTATACATAGTTTGGTCTGCTCTTGGACTATCATCATCATCATCTATTTATATAGCGCCAACATATTCCGTAGCGCTTTACAATTGGGGACAAACACAGTACACTTAATAAACAAACTGGGTAAAACAGACAAATAGGTGACAAAGCCCTGCTCGCAAGCTTACAATCTATGGGACTATAGCTATTGTTATGAATAGACAGTGTTATGACTAGATAGCAGTGACAGCTGTGATACTAACAGGTTATACAATAAAAGGACAGTAAGCCGAGAAAAAAATATGTAGACGTATTTGTGAAAAATAACTTAGAATGATGTCTACATTTTATTTCATAAATGATACAAAATAGAACTGGACATCCAAATAGTACTGTGCAAAGTATAAAGAATTGCTGCGAATATATTTCTTATTCCTCTTGTTGTTATATGTATATACTGTGTATAACATGGCAACATAATTGCTGTTTTATCTTGTCCTGAAGCAACATACAACCAATTAACTATACATTTGCATAAGTCAAGAACAGACATAGCTCAGTTCAGTGTTCTGTTTGAAGTACTTGAACTGACGTGATGAGTGGTGCAATGCTGACGTGGGTTTAGCCATTATTTGCATAACTGAAGGACTAAAGAGCAGATATGTTGTGGCAAAGCAAATAGCCTCACAATAAAAAGATAACTTGAGTCCTGTAATATGTTGAAGATGGTGATCTCTGGAGAAATTGTTATATTGCTTTGCTGCACAATAAGAAATTCTCATGAAAAGAAATGTAGGTCTCAGCTGTACAAATTCAAACGTAGCTCTCCCTATTCTTATTTTATCAATATCTGACTTTCTAAACGATAGAGATGTTAAAGACGGTATTTAGCTTTGTACAAGACTGAATAAAAAAAACTGAACTGTGCAACCACTAGAATGTAGTCACTATTTCCCTATTGTGAAATAATAAGCACAGTGTATTTCATTGGCAGAGACATTTAGAAAACAGCATGTTTTACAGCTATTCAGGGGATTGTTGATTATGATGAAGAAATGAGCCATAATTTCAGAGCAGCTTATTTTATGATGGTGACTCATACACAGTAGGACGACATTAAAGTTCATTGGCATGAACTGAATAAGTTACCAATATGTTACTGCCAAATGATTTCATGATGCAGTAGATTTTTGGGTAAGAAAATATGATATATCTGGTCATGCAACAGTACCACTGAATGATAGCTAAAGACTCAGATGTAACCCCTTCTACTATACACAATAGTAACACAGTTCTTTATACTCAGAACCATAAAACACCCCTTATAGCTGTACATGTTTGTCAAGAACCACTTTTTGTATATTATATACAAATGTTCCCTAATTTAAGAACAGTTTACTTGCTATCATCTAATGATAGCAGCAGGTGAGCTTATATCCCAATATAGCTACATTGTGCACAAAATTCTCCTTTATGTATATGCTGACACCACATAGTGATTTATATATTGTTTATTTTTGAGTGCCGGACAACATTTTCCTTTTGTTTGTGCATGCACATTGGTCTCAATTGTCATTGGCTGCCGTCTCAAATTATTTTATTCACTTGTACACATTTCATTAATTTAAAGAAGCGCACCTTCTTCTTTTTCACTAAATTTTAGTTTGTTTGTTTGTTTGGGAGGTGACCACTCCCTCCGGGTACTGCATGCTGTAGAAAATGGAGATTCAGGGAAGGTTTTAAATGTGACATCCTGAATATAAATTTGTTTCATTGGCTAGGGACTCACCTGCAGGAGATGCCTTGACATGGCCGGTGAGCTTATATCCCAATATAGCTATATTGTGCAGAAAATTCTCATATATATATATATATATATATATATATATATATATATATATACTGACTCATAGTGATTTATATATTGTTTGTTTTTGAGCGCATTTTTCCTTTGTTTGCTATCATCTACTGGCTTCTGATGTACCCCCACAGTAGTCTACATTTATACCAAGTTATTCTATTGGGTTGGGTACTGAATAACGAGATCCTAAACCCAGACGAAGGCCACGATGACGTAAGTATACAACGCGACACTGTCATTATTGCTATTAGGCTGTTCATTTAAGGAGGTGCCGGGTGTAGCACCAGTGCATTGAAGAATGCTTTGAAAAAAAAACCATTGTACTGGCGCTACAACCGGCGCCTCCTTAAATGAACAGTGTAATAGCAATAATGACAGTGTTACGCTGTATACTTACGGCATTGTGGCGCACAGACTCTTCATGCGCCGCGTTTATGTGAAGTCTGTTTTGCAAGCTTTTGGGGGAAACCACTATCGGTATGCCCTCCATCGCTGTTCTCATGTAGGGCTAATTGCTGTCGGGGTTTAGGTAGTCGGAGATGTGACTACCACCGATTCTGTTACGGTAATTTACAAACATAAAGCATTGCTGATGTGTGATGCAATATTACTTTGCACAAATATATAAACAGGTGCACATCTCCTTCCCACATTTTGGATGTGTCTGTGAGGCAGACACAGATACCCATGGTATCCCTATAACTTACCTTTTGTAATGCTACTTGTGTAATATTTACCCTTGTTTTTCTTTGTCACTCGTGCTATGTAACGCTACTTTACTTATGCCGAGTCCATGTAGTGTTACTTGTGCCGAGTCCATGCAGTGTTACTTGTGCCGAGTCCATGCAGTGTTACTTGTGCCGAGTCCATGCAGTGTTACTTGTGCCGAGTCCATGCAGTGTTACTTGTGCCGAGTCCATGCAGTGTTACTTGTGCCGAGTCATGGCCAAAAGTTTTGAGAATGACACAAATATTGGTTTTAACAAGCTTTGCTGTTTCAGTGTTTTTAGACCTTTTTGTCAGATGTTGCTATGGTATACTGAAGTAAAATTACAAGCATCTCATAAGTGTCAAAGGCTTTTATTGTCAATTACATTACGTTTATGCAAAGAGTCAATATTTCTACTGTTGACCTCTCTTTTTGAAGATCTCTGCAGTTCGCCCTGGCATGCTGTCAATCAACTTTTGCGCCACATACTGACTGATGGCCGCCCATTCTTGATTAATCAATGCTTGGAGTTTGTCAGAATTTGTGGGTATTTGTTTGTCCCCCCGCCTCTTGAGGATTGACCACAAGTCCTCAATGGGATTAAGGTCTGGGGAGTTTCCTGGCCATGGACCCAAAATTTTGTTGTTTTGATACCAGAGCCACATAGTTATCACTTTAGCTTATGGAAAAGTGCTCCATCTTGCTGGGAAAGGCATTGTTTGTCACTAAACTCTTCTTGGATGGTTGGGAGAAGTTGATCTTGGGGGATGTTTTGGTAATATTCTTTATTCATGGCCAGGTTTGTAGGCAAAATTTTGAGTGAGCCCACTCCCTTGGCTGAGATGCAACCCCACACATGAATGGTCTCAGGATGATTTACTGTTGGCATGACACAGGACTGATGGTAGCGTTCACCTTTCCTTCTCCGGACAAGCATTTTTTCAGATGCCCCAAACTATCTGAACTGGAATTCATCAGAGAAAATGACTTTACCCCAGTCCTTAGTAGTCCAATCCCTGTACCTTTTGCAGAATATCACTCTGTCCCTGATGTTTTTCCTGGAGAGAATTGGCTTCTTTGCTGGCCTTCTTGACACCAAAAAATCCTCCAAAAGTCTTCACCTCACTGTGTGTGCAGATGCACTCACACCTGCCTGCTGCCATTCCTGAGCAAGCTCTGCACTGGTGGGAGTGGGCTCACTCACAATTTTGCCTAAGAACACAGCCATGAATAAAAAATGGTACCAAAACATCCTCCAACAGCAACTTCTTCCAACCATTCAAGAACAGTTTGGTGACAAACAATGCCTTTTCCAGCATGATGGAGCCCCTTGCCATATGGAAAAAGTGATAACTAAGTAACTCAGGTATCAAAACATCAAAATTCTGGGTCCATGCCCAGGAAACCCCACAGACCTTAATCTCATTGAGAACTTGTGGTCAATCCTCAGGAGGAGGATAGACAAACAAAAACCCACACATTCTGACAAACTCCAAGCATTGATTAGGTAAGAATGGGTGGCCATCATTCAGTATGTGGCCCAGAAGCTGATTGACAGCATGCCAGGGTGAATTGCAGAGGTCTTCAAAAAGACGGGTCAACACTGCAAATATTGACTCTTTGCATAAACTTAATGTAATAATTGTCAATAAAAGCCTTTGACACTTATGAAATGCTTGTTATTTTACTTCAGTATACCAATAGCATCATTTGACAAAAAGGTCTAAAAGCACTGAAGCAGCAAACTTTGTGAAAACCAATACTTGTGATATTCTCAAAAATTTTGGCCATGACTGTAGTGTTACTTGTGCGGTGTCCATGTAATGTTTGTTACTTGTGGTGTGTCCATGTAGTGTTACATGTGCTGTGTCCATGTAATGTCACTTGTGCCGAGTCCATGTAATGTCCCTTGAGTTGTGTCTACCTTGAGTGTACTACAACTCTGTGGAATTTTGTGGCACCCTATAGATAAACATTGATAATAATAATACTCCTACCAGACATTGAGAGCTTCTGTCACCATACGGGTGGTGGATTAAGTAAGGGGCATTAGGGTGCACATGCCTCGTGCTTTAGGGTTTGTTCCTTTGCCAATTTATTTTTCCTTTGGTTGTAGTGATGCTGCAAATTGTTAAAAAGTGAATATATCTGATAATCCTAGTTTTGTTTGTTTCTAAAAAATAGTGAACTAATAAAATAACAAATCTATCCATGAATGAATGAATGAATTGTTGTATTACACCATATAGAGCTTGAAAAAACTTCCTTTCTGCACCGGTCTGACCTATATGGCATCTACCAATAGCATAATTTTCCACTTAAATATAATGATTATACTACATTATACAATTATATACGTACATATATAATATTTTATTAACAGTTATTTATTTAGTGTCTACATATTAGGTAGCACTTTACAGAGAATATTTAATCAAGCACATCACACGTGTGTGTGTGTGTTTAATATGTTAATATACACACACACACACACACACACACACACACACACGCAGTGCTCAAAGGGGGGCGCATGCTCTGGTATAATATAGCACTTCCTCTCCCCACTCCATTTGAAGTTGCTCACATGCACTTCAAGCAGACGCTCTGCTTGCAGAACATGTGAGAACACATGTTCTCACATGTGAGAGCAAGTAAGCAATCCAGGCTTATTAGAGAAGTTTTGACAAACGTTCCTGATCTTCTTGGGAGCTTCGAGCTTCTGTAGATGCACCAGTGACATCAGCTCCAGAGCAATCTGGCATGGCAAAAAAAAACTCCAAATAGCACACAAGGAAAGAGGAGAAAGTTACTCCTCCACCCTCTGGCCAGCACCTCCCCTCGCAGACTGAACAACACTAACCGCACAACACACAAACTTAAAAGTAAGTGGACATAATTGATACAACATACTTAACTTACTACATATTGACACATATTTTCCTACTGCCCCCCTTGCTCCCACATTTTCACACTGAGGCAGATAAAAGCATTTGCATTTTATTAGGAACATTACATAAAAAATATTAAGGATAACCGTGCATAATTTAATATATTTATATTTCACATTATACTAAATAGTGTTAAAAAGCCTATAAAATTAATAAATTAATATCACATTAAATTATTAAGCAAATCATCTTTTTATTATAATTGTATCACTTACATATGTCCTCTCTGCGGAACTTGTAATTTTTATCACATTTAAGTAAATGTTTGCCACTTTTGAATGCATACTGAACAAAGTAGTCATGTTGTTCTGTTCAATTTAGTACAGAAGATTCACACATAATCTGTTGGATATAACTTCATATAGATTTGATTATATTACCAGCACTTTTTATTGCCTAATTAGCGAGTCATGAGTCCATGTTACATTATGTTATGCATTTATTTATATACCTTAATTACATCAGTAGTGTGGTATCTTAATTTGAATATCAATATTGAATATACTTATCACATTAGTAAAAGTACAAACATTCATAGAAAACTTTCCATACATTTGGATAGTCTTCGGTTGTTCTTTGAAAAAATAGACTGTGATTGTATGATGAAACAAGGGTCACACTAACCCTGCTGCCACTCAGTGAGAAATCATCAACATTCGTATAAATGACATAATTGACTATCTGTATCATTCCTTTACAGTTCAAAAGCAGCTGAATGCATTTACATTAGTAAATAATTCAAATTTTAAAAATTCTGAAGCATAGCAATCAATCTCTTAGATGATAGCGTTAGTCTTCAAGTGAATACAGTAAAAAACCTGAGAAGATGGAGGTGGATTCATCAGAAATCAATTCACTCTGGGCAACACTTAAAGCCTGAAGCCAGATCTCATCATCTTCCCTAAGATGAAGCAGAACAGATCCAGACGCTTGACAAACATTATTCTCAGACTGCCAGGTTCGTGTCTGTACAACGATTTTCCCATTGTGAGTGAGGCCAACAATTACAGACTGATATGATGAACTTATTTGATATGTGAAAAAGTAGATACCTTCAACATTGGCAACAAATATCCCGGAGTTTACATTGTATGGTTTATTTTCATTAACAAAAACCTTATCAAACCTCATTGGGTGTCTTGGTAATAAAATATTCCTGTTTCCTCTGAAAGCCACTGAAAATGCAATGTTTTCATGTTCTGCACAGACTCCTTTTGGTCCTCTTTCTCCTTTTCTCCCAGGTATTCCTGGTGGCCCACTGTAGCCTGGTGGCCCCGTAGCTCCAGGTATTCCTCGATCACCTTTCAGGCCAGCAGAACCCCTTTGTCCCATAGGTCCTTGTGGGCCAACTTCCCCAGGAATTCCTGGTATACCATCAAACCCCATCGATCCTTTTTCTCCAGGGTCACCTTTAGTTCCCATGTCACCTTTTATACCTTTATTGCCTGGTTCACCTTTGTTACCTCGCAATTCTATGGTGCCGTCATTAGCAGTGATTCCTTGTTCTATTTTTTCACAGAGAACACAGTTGACTCCTGGTTCACCTTTTGGCCCAATAGGGCCGGTCTCTCCCTTACCACCTTTTCTTCCAGTTTCTCCTTTAGGACCTTGCAGTCCAAGTTCTCCCTTAGCACCTTCCAATCCCTGAGGTCCCCTTTTACCAATTTTCCCTGGATGCCCTACAAAATTAGAAAAAGTTAAATATTACACTTCACAAGATAGTAAACAAATCATTGAACGTAATCTTTTGGTGGTATGTGTTACAATAGAAAATTGAAATTACAGTAGCACAAATAAATAATATAGGTTTATACTTTTGTTATTTTTTTATGAAGCTAGCGAAATATAAAGAGGAGAGTGTTCAAAGGATTCTGGAAGCATATCTAAAAGTGGAGAAAAATTGGATGACAGGTATAATTGAATGAATGAATTGTTGTTTTTGCACTACTCTTTATAAATTTTAAATACATCTGCTAATTAAACGAATAAAACATAGTAACAAGTTTTCATTTTACAATGGGTTATACATCCAGAAATAGTGCTTCAGGTGCATAGTACACAGATTCCAACACTATATAAGATCAGAGCTGTAACAATGAAGGAAGCAGATATTCATGTGACATTTTGTAGTATACTTTGTGGAGTACTTGTACACATTTACAATTGCATTGGGGAGATGTTTCTGTATAAATCTTTGTTACTGTTTAATTGCAATTGGAAAGTATACATTTAAGAAAAAGTTTCAGTGTTTAAATGAAGTCACTTAGTGGGCATATACTGTGGTGTCTGTAAATATACACTTGAGTAAACGTCATATATGTACATTATGAAGTATATTTCCCATTGTAAATCATAGGTAGACCAATTGTGGATCTCTAGTTATTGTTGGACTACAGGTTCCAATAGGTCAAGCAGCCTCTGTCTAACAGGGCATGCTGGGACTTATTCCTTAAACAGATGACGAGTTACATGTTGCCCAATCATGGTTTAAACACTTGCAAAGTATGGATTAGCATCAGCGTAAATAAAATAGAACTGTGTATATCTGTCTGTCTGCTCTGCCAGTTTTCTAGTGATTTAGAATACAACTCTTTTTTCTAGCTAAACATACCTATTACATGTCCTCTAAATTCCCATGTGATCTGATGTCTGTGACATACAGCTTGTCTTATCTCTCACAAACTAATGAGACATGATACATGATGCCATTAACAGGTAAAATTACCTGGGTCCCCTCTGTCACCTTTGTCTCCCTTTTGTCCTTCGGGTCCGGGAATATTACAGGAGCACTGTTTTCCTGCTGTACTGTTTTCCATTGGTATTTCCAAGTAAGATTCAAAGTGTTCATCAAATGGATAGTCTTTGTTGGAGTCTAGTAATGGGATTAAGGTGCTATTGTTCCCAGTCTCTTTGGAAGCACTATCTAATGCAGTGACAGCACTCTCAGTGATGGGCATGCTGAATACATCCAAACTAATTGGCTGCGTGGGATCAATACTTGTTGTAGATAGTTCCTGTGGTTTAATATTATTTTCCACTCCACCTGTCGCATTCTTTAAAACAGGGGTCACTGTTGATGTTATAGCAGTCTGGGAACTTACTTTAGTCCCACCATCTGTGACTGGATCAGTTTCAGTTCTCTCAAGGTCTAGCTCAAGAGGAACAGTAAATGCTTGTTCGGGTTCCTCAGTTTTAGTATCATTCAGTGACTCCATTGTAAAGAGCGGGCTCGATGTGAGGCTAAATATTGCAGAACTTTTGGTATACCATAAACTGCATATTAATATTTCTATTACTAAAGTGGACGGCATGCCTGTAATTTAAAATAAGGAAGAGTGGTTATTTCAATAGAATATCATTAATCTAACTGAAAGTGTATATCTACTTAATAGACTATAATCATCAGATTCACATTGAAATTACAATATATGTTATAACTGCATAACACTGCAAGTATATGTAACACATTTTAATAGCACATAGCTTTTGTAGTAAAATAGCAACAAACAAACATCAATAAAAAAAAGAATTCTGCTCATCTTAGTTGTACTAAAATCATTTCTCTTCACTTATAAATTTACTTTTAATCTTGACAATTTGTTCCTATTAACTACACCCAGGTCAGTTTAATACAAAACCAAAGCATAGTGATTTAATGCTATGTACATTATATCCCCATCCTCTGTATATCTGACCATATGTGACATTTTCTTTACACAATTTAAAACACTGGTAGCCTTTATGAAAACTGGCAAAGTTACCCATAGCGACCAACTAGACATTTTATATTCCAGATTGCACTAGAAATATGGCCCCGCCTGTATATTATAGAAGTTTTCTGAACAACATTGTACAGGCGGTGCTTCCTTCCATTACACCCTTAAGAGCAAGAATAAGTGCCGGTTCTCAAAGTAACGTGATTCTGTGCTGGCAGAATGTTAAATGGTCGCAATGATTGCAAGTCAGTTTTTTAAACAATCGATATTTACAGCATGTCGGTGTTCCGAAACTAGCTGGGAAGATGTCGGGCTAAGTGTTGTCGCGGTAGTCATGTTCACTGTCCAGTACAAAACCCAGTTGTAAATATAAAGATCCACTTTTTTTAAAGCAAAGTAACATAACATAGGGACATAGTAAATCAGAGTAGTAACAATGAATAAAGCAGTTATTAATGTCACTTTGGAATAAGGTAACCTTAATCTCATGATAGATAATAAACTATTCCTTAGTCATGAAACTAAGGAATCATATAATCATCTTAGATGATTTTCAGCTGCAGACATCATGGCTCCTGCTGGTTTAAGTATTCCGGACAGGAGTCAGAAAGAACTGACCGCAGCAGAACAGAGAGAGACAAGAATATGGTGTGATCAGCAATGCAGCACAATGACCCTTCTGAAGTATTGAGAGGGCCATTAGAAAGGAAGATAAGGGACGTATAAAAATAGAATAAAAAGCCTCCTTTATAAAGTTACAAAGCTTAAATTTAGTTTATGTTAAGCAAAACAATGTAAAATAATAAAGGTTTAGATGCCCTAATGTGTTACAACTTCCAATCCGTGCCCAACATCTAGACATAGACTGACCATTACAGATAAAGTAGCATATTTCAAAATAATTGTGCTGTCATAATGTTTCAAATATTTAAGAACGTATATCGCTTTGATAGATTTTCCATACTGTTAGATTTATTTTACAAATTGTTTTTCAGTCTTCAAAATATATTCAGCACCCACACAAACATCATTTACCTGTAAAGAGACAAGAAAATAGTTGACCTTCCGACTTGACGTTCTCCTTTGTAGAGATGCACATTGATCGGAGTGGTATTAAATAAAGGATAATGAACAAAGGCCATTTGTACTGCACAGTGAAATTGGTGGCCCTTTAACTGTTTCATATATATAAGTATAATCACAATACTTAACAGGGTCTATAGAGCCCCTAATGTAACCCATCTAGTGTTCTTTGTTCTGTAATTACAATTGATATTACAGAACTATTAATACTCTTCCATTAGTACAGAAAATGTTCCTTGTTATACCACGATGAAAGCATATAATTTTCCAGGAAACTGTGCAAGTGATCTGCAAGCTATCAATTATAAAGCCATATTAAATGAATATATACTTTGCTGGCATTTCACGTGCTGGACAGTATATATTTATCTTTCATGTGCTACTTTAAATCCATTTCAATATGGTAGCTAGAAAAGAAAGAATTGTCCATTCTTAGACATGTGTATTGTTAATTAGATTTTAGGAAAATAAAAAGTAAAGCTCTGTATAATATAGCTAGGCAGCCACAGTACACCTTGACAGGGATAACTTAAGATAGCATTCATAACATGACAACATCTGGGCTGATAGAATATTTACAAAATGCTGCCTATGTCTGACACTCCTTAGTGAGCTTGGGCTCCAGTTAGCACTGGTTCCATTGCTGAATGCACTGGAAACTTTTAGACCTATGTCACTTACTGGACCGTGAGTGCCTCTGCGCTGGTGCGTGGTTCTCTAGCCTTCCTGCCGGCGCCTGTCCTGAGCCGCGGCCGTCCGACCATCTTGATGGACTGCGCATGCGCAGCATCCAAGAACTTATGACCTTTGCTTTTAATCTAATTGGTTGATCAGGCACCTCTCCCTATTTAAGGCACATGTGCTCATTACATAGTTGCCTGATCTTGAGTCTCATTCCCTGTGAGTCTCTGAAGGTGTCTCCTGTGTTCTGCTAGTGTCCTCAGCTTCCTGCTGATTACCTGCTCTACTCATCGAGGGTTCCCATACCTGCTACAGATTCCTGTATCCTGCTCGTGTCCTCAGCTGTCTGCTGGATTACCTGCTCTGCTCACCTGCTGTTCCCATACCCGCTACAGCCGTTCAGCGCTCCCGCTGTACCTGCATATCCTCGTGGACAAGCTTCTCTACTCATCAGCGGTATGCTTACTTGTTATTGACTATCAACTGTTACTTTGCATATCTACCTAGGACAAGCTTCTCTACTTAGCAGCGGTATCCATACCCGCTATAGACTATTTGTTGTTACGCTGCATATCAGTTTGGAACAAGCTTCTCTACTCAGCAGAGATATGCATACTTGTGATTGACTATCACAGTGGTTCCCAAACTTTTGCAGTTCGCGGCACCCTTAGAGTCTCCAAATTTTTTCAAGGCACCCCTCAAAAATAATTACTGAACAGTCCTGTTTTAGAGGTAGTTGGGTCAAAAAGTTGTAATAAGTATTTAGGTCACGACAGAAATACTTATAAAGTTGTATGCAAAAATGCCCCTCTGCATCCAGGCACACTGCCCCCTCTGCATCCAGGCACACTGCGCCCTCTGCAACTAGGCACACTGCCCTCTCTCACGTTGCTCCCTCTGTCACGCTGGCCCCCTCCTCTGCCCTCTGTCACGCTGGCCCCCTCCTCTGCCCTCTGTCATGCTGGCCCCTCCTCTGCCATCTTTCACGCTGTCCCCCTCCTCTGCCCTCTCACCCCCTCCTCTGTCCTCCTCCTCTGCCATCTGTCCTCATCCTCTGCCATATGTCCCCCTGCTCTGCCCTCTGTCCCCCTCCTCTGCTCTCTGCCCCCCTCCTCTGCCCTCTGTCCCCCTCCTCTGCCCTCTGTCCCCCTCCTCCTCTGCCATCTGTCCCCCTCCTCCTCTGCCATCTGTCCCCCTCCTCCTCTGCCATCTGTCCTCCTCCTCTGCTCTCTGTCTCCCTCCTCTGCCCTCTGTCCTCCTGGTCTGCCCTCTGTTCCCCTCCTCTGCTCTCTGTCCTCCTGGTCTGTAATCTGTCCTCCTCCTCTGCTCTCTGTCCTCCTGGTCTGCCATCTGTCCTCCTCCTCTGCTCTCTGTCCTCCTGGTCTGCCATCTGTCCTCCTCCTCTGCTCTCTGTTATCCTCGTCTACCCTCTGTTCCCCTCCTCCTCTGCCCTCTGTCCCTCTCCTTTGCCTCTGTCCTCTAACTCCTCTGCCCTCGGTCTGCTCTCTGTCCCCCTCCTCCTCTGCCATCTGTCCTCCTGGTCTGCCCTCTGTGCCCCTCCTCCTCTGCCATCTGTCCTCCTGATCTGCCCTGTGTCCCCCTCCTCCTCTGCCCTCTGTCCTCCTGGTGTGCCCTCTGTGCCCCTCCTCCTCTGCCATATGTCCTCCTGATCTGCCCTGTGTCCCCCTCCTCCTCTGCCCTCTGTCCTCCTCCTTTGCCATCTGTCCTCCTCCTCCTCTGCCCTCGGTCTGCTATCTGTCCCCCCCTCCTCTGCCATCTGTCCTCCTGGTCTGCCCTCTGTCCCCCTCCTCCTCTGCCACCTGTCCTCCTGGTCTGCCCTCTGTCCCCCTCCTCTGCCCTCTGTCCTCCTTCTTTTCCATCTGTCCTCCTCCTCCTCTGCCCTCTGTCCCCCTCCTCCTCTGCCATCTGTGCTCCTGGTCTGCCCTCTGTCCCCCTCCTCCTCTACCATCTGTCCTTCTGGTCTGCCCTCTGTCCCCCTCCTCCTCTGCCATCTGTCCTCCTGGTCTGCCCTCTGTCCCCCTCCTCCTCTGCCATCTGTCCTCCTGGTCTGCCCTCTGTCCCCCTCCTCTGCCATCTGTCCTCCTGGTCTGCCCTCTGTCCCCCTCCTCCTCTGCCATCTGTCCTCCTGGTCTGACCATTGTCCCCCTCCTCCTCTGCCATCTGTCCTCCTGGTCTGCCCTCTGTCCCCCTCCTCCTCTGCCATCTGTCCTCCTGGTCTGCCATCTGTCCCCCTTCTCCTCTGCCCTCTGTCCTCCTTCTTTGCCATCTGTCCTCCTCCTCCTCTGCCCTCGGTCTGCCCTCTGTCCCCCTCCTCCTCTGCCCTCTGTCCTCCCTCTTTGCCATCTGTCCTCCTCCTCCTCTGCCCCGCGCCAGGCAAAAAAAAAAGAAAGAAAACAGAAACTTACCAATCCGCGCGGCGCCGGAACCCAGCAGCCTCCTCTCTCCCGCAGCTGTCACTGAATGACAGTGACAGCTGCGGGAGAGAAGAGGCTGCTGGGTCCCAGCGCCGCGCGGATTGGTAAGTTTCTGTTTTCTTTCTTTTTTTTTTTGGTTGGCCCGCGGCACCCCAGTGACAGCGCCGCGGCACCCCTTTGGGAACCGCCGGACTATCAGTTATTATTCCGCATATCCGCTTTGTGCAAGCCTCTCTACTCAGCAGCGGTATACATACCGTTATAGACTATTAGCTGTAAACGCTGCATATCGGTTTGGAACAAGTTCCTCTGTGCTCTCAGTGTCTTCATACCGTTATTGACTCTTTTCATGCCTCCACTCATCCGCACCTGAACTACTCCTCACTTACCTGCAGTGGTACAACTTGCTGTACGCAGACCACTGACTTCCCCGCTACCTACCTGCACCTGGACAAGTCTTCTCATCACAGCAGTGGTACAACTTGCTGTACGCAGACCACTGACTTCCCCGCTACCTACCTGCACCTGGACAAGTCTTCTCACCACAGCAGTGGTACAACTTGCTGTACGCAGACCACTGACTTCCCCACTACCTACCTGCACCTGGACAAGTTTTCCCTTCACAGCAGTGGTACAACTTGCTATCCGCAGACCACTGACTCTCCTGTTACCTTCCTTCACCTGCTCACATCCACCCTGGTCTCCATGGTTCAAACCTGCCTTTCCATTATAGATGCAAGTCACTGATTCATCTACCAATATAGCTGCAAGTCGCTGATTCATTTACCTGTATAGCTGCAAGTCACTGACTATCATCAATTCCATTGGCATCCTCTCTCCATCTGCTGTTATATATGTTCCACTATTCACCCTGCTGCCAGAGGACCGCTGTGCAAACTCCGCCTCTCTGGTAAGCATAGTCAACTAGTGAAATCCTGGGCAAGACTCCTAGTGCCCGTGACAACCTATTACGCTAGACAATTGGGCAGGATCAACTAAAGACATTATGGGCTTCATTTAGAGTTGAACTCTAAATGCTACACTTCTGTGCATATATATAGTCAGATATACTGTATGTCAAGATGTGTCCAACTCCACACCAGTAGTACTTACACCAGACGTAGATCAGGTGTACAAGTGTATGTATGTATGCATATACACTATATGGACAAAAGTATTGGGATGCTTGACCATTACAGGGACTGTAATGACATTGTATTCAAATATATATACTTTAATAAGGAGTTGGTGCACCGTTTGCAGCGATAGCAGCTTCCACTCTTCTTGGAAGGCTTTCCACAAGATGTTGGAGTGTTTCTGTGGGAATTTGTGCCCATTCATTCTGTAGAGCATTTATGAGGTCAGGCACTGATGTTGGACAAGGAGGCCTGGCTCACAATCTCCGTTCCAGTTCATCCCAAAGATGTTCGATGGGGTTGAGGTCAGGGCTCTGTGCGGGCTAGTCAAGTTGTTCCACACCAAGTTCATCAAACCATGTCTTTGTAGTCCTTTCTTTGTGCACTGGGGCACAGTCATGCTGGAATAGAAAAGGGTCTTTCCCAAACTGTTGTCACAAAGTTGGAAGCATAGCATTGTCCAAAATGGCTTGGTATGCTGAAGCATTACGATTGCCCTTCACTGGAGATAAGGGGCCTAGCCCAAAACCTGAAAAACAGCCCCATACCATTATGACTCCTCCACCAAAATCCACAGTTGGAATAATGCAGTCAGGCAGGTAACATTCTCCCGGCATCTGCCAAACCCAGACTCGCCCATCTGACTACCAAACAGAGAAGCGTGATTTCCACTGTTCTACAGTCCAGAGTCGGTGTGCTTTACACCACTCCATCCGACGCTTGGCCCTCACCAAAGTAACTAATTACCTATTTTTAGCTAAGTCAAAAGGCCACTTCTGTCTTCTCCTACTCCTTGACCTCTTCACCACTTTTGACATGGTCTATGATTTTCCCTCGTTTGGCCTTCTTGACACTGTCCTCTCCTAGCTCGCCTTCTACGTCTCAGGTCACTCCTTCAGTGTCACTACTTCCGACTCCCGTTCACCTCCTCTTCCTTTCTCCATTCCTTTCCCTCTGCTCTTCTCAATCTACACCTTCTCTCTTAGCGAACCCTTTGGCCTGTACTACTACCTCTATATGGAAGACACTAAAATCTATCTTTCCTCCAGAGATCTTGAAAACCAGTATCTGTATAATGGTAGTCAGGAATAGTAAACAACACAATAGTATTCTGGCAGCAGCACAGTTGAGAACAGGTCAAGATTTGTTCACTGAATGTAAACCTAGGCCAAGTTTAGTCTCATCCAGTGACCTGTTTTCCACGACTTAAACAAATGTGAGACAACTTAAAACATCAACATAACTGTAAGTTTGGTTTTGTCTTTCTTCAAAAAAAGTTTATATATATTTTACTTTCAGAATACAGAATAATGCTCATGTGTAGTCCAAAGGCGACAATAATGTATCTTGCCCTGGGCCTACTAAAATCTTAAACCGGCCAGGTGAAAGTGGAACGTGGCTGTCATTTCACAACCAACTGCCTATAAAATTAGTTTTGTGAAAAGTTTACTAATCATGCCAGGTACTTCCATACCTACAGCAATCCCACAGATTGTAAGCTTGTGAGCAGGGCCCCAGGGCCATCTTTTCCATTGGGTACGATGGACAGGTGCCCGGGGGCCCCTTGGACAAGGGGGCCCCATAGGCAGGGCTCTTAATTAGAATAAATAATCCTGAAAAAAAAAAAACCTGCAAAAAAAACCTTCAAGGGTCACTGAGCAAGTACATCTATCTATCTCTATATTACTATATCTATATCTATATCTGTATCTCTATATATCTATATATATATATATATATATATATATATATATATATTTATATGTGAAGAACAAGCAGGGCGCCTCTGAGTGTATTATCAATTGTATAGTGTGGAATAGAGCAATAACTTGTGTACCATGAAGTTGTAGATGATAAACTTTACAGAAGATAATGGAGTAATCTGTGCTTTGTCTTTAGTCCTCCAGATCTCCACCGATCCATACAAAATACAGGAAAACAGCAAACATAGTGTAATACTGCAAAAATCACAGCAATATCACCAGGTTCCCCACAATACTATGGGGTATATGGGATCACTATCCCAAAATAGCAATAGGACACCACCACGAGTGCACAAAATAAATATTAAAATCTGCGTACCAGATATAGTGATATATTCCACTTCTGAAGGGTATTAGAACATGTGTAACACCAATGTCTTCACGATCACAACCTCATCCATATGACGAAAATGCCAGTGGATCGCTGGGAGGCCTGTAGAGGGTTACGTGCCAATTGACTCATACAAGGTACATGTTACTGTGCCGCAAATCTGGCACAGAATTTCAGTTCCGAGTGAGGTTGAGGAGCTGACAAGCTTGAAAGCGTGTCAAAGTGTGTTATCTTCTCCAACGTTTACATTCCTGTTATTAGTTACGAAAAATCTCCTTCAATATAGACCAGATCCACGCTAAAACTCGAAGAGAAATGGTAACATGTACCTTGTATGAGTCAATTGTTTTTAATGCATTGTGGATTTGGGACTGAATTTTCATATATATTGTATGTATATCTTTTATATATATAATTTTTACACCTCATTTATTTGAAGTGGTTACACTGTGGTGATCAGCGCCAGTTATATCTCTATTTGTGTTTATATATATATATATATATATATATATATATATATATATATATATATATAGGGGCCCCGGTGCACTGCTTTGCCCGGGGGCCCATAATGTTGTTAAGATGGCCCTGCAGGGCCCTCCTACCTCTCTATTTGTATGTATTACCCAGTATTGTTTTATTACTGTTTGTTCCCAGTTGTAAAGCGCTACAGTATTTGCTGGCGCTACATAAATAAATGTTGATGAATATGGTTTACTGAACAATCCTAAAGAAAAGAAAATGCAGCCATGTCTCCCACCACTAGAGGACAACATTGAGACATGCAGTATTTCTCCCTTTTCAACTCACCAGAAATTCTGCATAACATTCAAGGTACATTAATAGACTGAGTGAAGCTCAAATTAACAAGGAATGACTTACAAATTAAGGCAAATTATGATATTAAATTTAGAAAATAATTTGATGATTGCACATAATTAAAGCCATTATAATTACTGCAGCTATAATAAAGATTATACCTGGAAAAAAAAAAAAAAGATTAGGAGATATAAAATGTAACACATTTTCTAACAATATCCAAATCGCTTAATGATGTATTCAGAATACACATGATGAATGATCCTAATTATGAAGCCTTGCATCTTCCATATGACACTGCTCCAGGCGTAATTATTGGGCGTATGTAAAATAACAAAGATAACAGTTTCCTGGACAGGACTTCAAAGACCCAAGTTAACAAAGTGCTGGCATTGTACCTCTTATTTGATAATGGTTTGTCTCACAGACTGGATTAATGACAGTGAACAGGATAAAAAGAAACCTATGTTATCCACGTTACTAAAAGGCTTGAAATCTAATTTAATGATAGAGTGAAAATAGCACAACTGACCTAATAGTGCATTCACAGCAGTGTCCAGTATAGAGCAAGTTAGAACTTCTGTTTGATAATAATTTATATTGTTATTAAGTAAGTTATTAAGCAGTCAGTAAGACTTCTGGTATATAACATTTCAGGTCTGACCATTTGTCACATGGCTTTCAGATTGGCTACACACATGTATGTACATCTATTCTCTAAGTTCTGGACATTAGGCTGGACCAACCTGGGCATGGCTTTTGTCCTATAATGTTCTAGCTGCATTTGATAAACTGAGAATTGTTTTAAGTCATTTATAGTCAAACCTTTATTTTATGTTTTTTAGAGGGAAAAATGGAAAATTTGGTGTGAAATCCTGGGTATGTGTAAAATGAGGGAAAAGCCTAAAAACACCCCAAAACTTGAGTAAAAAGTAAAAGGGAAAAAACACATATGACAATTCACAATTGATCAAATTGTAATAATTTCTTACACAGTTTGCTCCAGCATATTTTTCTATGAAAACTACAGTAAGTAAAATAATAGATTGAGAAACATAAAGAACCCAAGTAGACAACGTAAATGGAGATTTGTCTGTCTAAACAATCATTATCCTATTGGCATTAAAAATCAGTGAATTAATTTGCAAAGGTTACATAAACACACAAAATTCAGATTCAGAACAATATTGTCATAATTTCTAAATATACTAAAAAGGTAAATATAACAAATTGAACAGATATACATTACTAACATTGTATGCCCTTTAACATCTTTTTTACATCATTTTAACTAGTATTAAAATATTTGTGACTTGATTCACCAAAAATAGAACTATTGACCCAATACTGCAAACAGTCCTACATACAGGCCCACCCGTCTCTCATCAAAGATAATACTGGCTGCATCAGCTTATTTTCTGCTCACTTGCCCCATCAATGGCAGTACTACAGTGGGTGTAGGAGTGCAGCTGATGAAAGGGGGGTCAACAATGATGGTGCCCCATCTGTGAGGGCCCCACAGGAGACCCCCCCACATCACTCCCTACTGCGAACAAATTCCTCTTCTTAGCTCATAAGCAGTGGGCGCAAGTGCCAAATGGGCATGCTCAGAAGAGAGTTCTGAAAAGTGCAGGATGGGGGAGGGGGGGGGGCAGGAGGTTACAGCTCCATCACCAAGCCCCATACCCAAACTTTGCAGAGGCCTGGCAATGCAGAGCTCCTCCCCCTGGATTCCTTACCTTTAAACCCCGGTATGTATCTTACATTGTCAACATTGGGGTAATAAAAAATCAAATATAACAATGTGAATATTGCAAATCTATGTTTCACCTGGACAAAATCCATATTTAATAACAAACTGTTTATACATCAAAAACGTGATACAGTCATGTATAGGTAAAGGATAATAAAGAGCCATTTAGCATCACAAAAGAAATTACTTGCATTATTGGTCTCATTCCATATGTCTGGCATGTAACGCAACAATTTGCATTTAATCGTACTTGGTATTTTGGGACAGTAACAAAGCATCAGGACATGCCAAGCACCATGCCTGAAGGAATACTTTAGTTATTCTAGCTTCAGATTTTATTAAACCCCATAAATAAATGTTCCTGACAAGCTGCATGTAAATCTCTTTCAGCTGTCCGATAACTTTGTAACCTTTAACTTACCTTTGCCTCTATTTTTTAGACCAGACATTGTTATGCTACATACTGAATATTCAGGGTTCTGGAATAACTTCAAACATTTCAGAACATTGGCACAAGTCCTTCTCAATACTGCCAAACACCTCATTAGGATATAAACATTTGCATTAACATTAGGATGTTCCACTAAGGCAATTTGTGTATCTATTGTTGCAGCAAAACAGCATGGTTTCAGAATAATTGGAGCTTGCCATACTTACCAAATTTGTTTACTGCTTGGACATACTGCAAACAGTCTGATCTGAGATCTATTGTAGGAGTCTGCTACATTATGTTCCTTTTGTTACTTTCATCTAGTCTGGGAAGGTTTCAGCAGTAATTAAAAGCATTCATCTGAAAATATTCCTGAGTTTGAAAGAAAATAACAGTGTTAAAAAAGGACAGAATTTCAAATTCTTGAATTCGTACATTTACCTGTTTAAAGGGAAACAAAAAGCAATTATTTTTTCATCCATTGTCAGAAATGAATTAAATGAATACAAATATTAAGGGATGCAAGGCATTCCACTGTCAGGCCTAATTATTAAACAGAAAGGCTCTATTTTCTGCGAAAACAGGTTGTTTAGCTGGAGATAGGGCTTCTCCTTATCTATCAAAGGGTACCGCTATCCTATCGCCGGCAGTACTCCCCGCTGTTGAACTGATTCGCACACTTTCCCAGAAAAAAACTTAAGCATAAAGAAGCCTGTTTAACAAGGACTGTTACCTGTACGGCCGCAAGCCTCCAGCACAGGATGGCTCTATTAAAGCATATTTCAAAGGGAAATATTTTGAGATAATGACTTTTTTAATTTCATCTATTTTTTTTTTACATTTTTTTTCTGTTTTTTTTTTTTTTTATGCAGTAGAACGTAAAGCCCAAGCCAGGGGTTTCAGATCCAATGCGGATGCATGAGATGTCCAGCCAGGACACACATGTGCACGTTCCACAGACTGGAATGTAAAACCTTACTGCTGCCAGCTAGTATTGCCAGGCAGCTGAGTATCACATTTTGTATGGCTGTGATAAGCCGTGACAGAAAATCACTGCAGATTAATTGTCCTCTGCCTCCGACCTCTCCCATGTCTTACAAACACACACAAAATGATGAATAGAGACTGAGAATAACATACATTAAGCAGACAGTAGAGCAGTGCTTATGTGGATGTCAATGGTCAAAGTGGGGGTGACACTTCTCCTACTACCTTCGTTGTAAAACTATCGAATTCCATTCACTTACATTCCCATTCCATACTGTCATTTCAAAATTTAAATACCGCCACTTCTAAATGTTCACTTCAACCACTTCAAGAGGAATTCAGGGCCCCGGTACAACAACTTCATGGGGCCCCCGTTATAGTTGAGCATGGTAAAAAAAATTGCGCCGCCATGTAATTGGAAGTGCGTGTGGTCATATCATTCGGGGCGTGGCTATGCATCATTGGGGCGGAGCTAGCAGGTGAAAAGCGCTAGGCTCTGAATTCGCCGGAACGTGACATATGTCCAAGCACTCCTGACTTTCAGGGCATCTAGCACCACAGTGTAGTATATAAACAATGCAGTGTGTACATAAAGGGTTCACAGTCTTGGCCTGCACCTTACATTGGGCAGAGCAGTCACCAAAAATTGGGATTGTCCCACTAGAATCACAACATTTCACAGACTCTCCTGCAGGTTTCTTTAGTTGCAGCTTGTCTGGGTCCTGGAATGTTGGGGGCCCTATTTTGAAAAAAATGGTTACATTTAGAAAATTACAACCAGCCCCAGCGTTAAATAAATAGCACCCACAATTAATAACTAGGCCTTCCTGCAGCCCTAACATTAAAATAATAGTATTCCCATTTAATAAATAAACCTATTTCCCTCCCTCCAAACAGCCCCAGCAATAAATTAATAGTATTTACATTTCATAAATATACCTACCGGTATTTCCCACAACCATCACGGCCATTAAATAATTCATAGTCACATTTAATAAAGAGACCTCATTCTCCCCAAACTTACCCCCACATTCAATAGCCCCCAAACCACCCCATCTTAAATGAATAGTCTCCATTATGAAATTACCCCACCATCACCCCACAAAAATAATAGCACCCATTAATTAGCCACCACCTACCTCACAAACACTACATTTCCACAAGCCTTCTGTGCCATCACACAAACATTACTGTGCCCCTTCATCATCACCACACTGTGCCTCCTTATGATCACACTATGCCCCTTCATCACACCCACGCTGTGCCACCTTATTATCACACTGCACCCTCCATGCTGCTTTTTCCTCCTTTACCTGGCCCCCCTTCATCACACTGTGCCTCTCTCTTCCCCTTCTTCTTCATACTGTGCCTCCCCCCCCTTCATCACACTGTGTCTCTCTCTCCCCCAATTCTTCATCACACTGTGCCTCTCTCTCCCTCCTTCTTCATCACACTGTGCCTCTCTCCCCCTTCATCATCACACTGTGTCTCTCTCCCCCCTTCTTCATCACACTGTGCCTCTCTCCCCCCTTCTTCATCACACTGTGCCTCTCTCCCCCCTTCTTCATCACACTGTGCCTCTCTCCCCTCTTCTTCATCACACTGTGCCCCCTCTTTCTTCATCACACTGTGTCTTTTTGCTTCCCCCTTCTTCATCACTGTGTGCTTCTCCCCTCCCCTTTCTTCATCACACTCTGTCTTTCCTCTTTGCTCCCCTTGCCTCTGTTCCTTTACTTACCTTTGCATTAGCTTCTTTCATCTCTTCTCTTTTCTGTCTTCTTGCTTGGTCCTCTCTGCACTGCTCCTCACTGAATGTCGGGCGTGACTTGGTGACATCACACCCGACATTTAGTATGAACGAAGCAGAGAGGAGGGACTTTTTAACTACCCCGCCCTCCCACCAACAAACAGGGCAGAGCACCCCTCCCCCGGTGGAAAAATAAAACAAAAGCAAAAATAATTTGTAAGTAAAAAAAAAAGATTTAAACATTAAATGCCCCCACCTCTCAGTGGCCCTGTCAACCACTGGTGCAGTTCTCGTTAATGTATTTGTAACATTGATGTCATTATTCACACCTTCTAGTCACTGTCTGTATGGCCCCAGTTCTAGGACCCAGGGACAGTTTCTTAGCAACATGCGTTAGGATATATTTTCGGGGACCCTATAGGGAGGAAATCAGTGCTGCAGTAAAGTAGCATCTGATATGACCCAGAGGGGCACAGAGGACATCAGTGAGGGTTATAGCCCAAGATAGAGCAGTAACTAGACATTTTAGTGCCATAGGGAACACATAGCACTGGCAACATCCACAAACCCCACTCCCACCCGCCACATGCAGGAATGCAGAGGGCACATGCCTATTCTCCCACACTCTGCTGCACCCTCCTACCTGTTCTTGCAGTTTTGACTACCTGATGTGCCCATGTCTTATGCTCTCTTGAAAAGAGATAGTTATTATTCACCTCCTGGAAACTCCAGCAATGACTAAACACTAGGCCACCCTAACACCAACCAGCCTGACATTAATTCATTAGCTTTTTTTTGTTAAATAAACAATCCTCCTTTCACCCAATGATTCCAAGAATTGAATTGATAGCATTCACATTTAATAAATATGTTTAATAATTAGGGCTCTTTCCCCCTAACCTGCCCAACACAAAATAGTGCTTATGTTTAATAAATAAACCTCCTTACACCCAACCAGCCACAACATTAAAATGCTAGCATTCCCATTTAATAAACAGACCTATTTCTCCTCAAGCTAGCTCCAACATTAAATTTATAACATTCACATTTAATAAACCAACTGATTTCACTGCTCTCCAGCCCCGGCATTAAACTAATAGCATTCCCATTTAATACAAAGACCTATTTCCCCCACCAGCCCAGCAATCAAATTAATGGCTTACAAATTCCCACCACATTTATTAGAGATTTTTATTGCTAATAAACACATCACTGCCCTCTTGAATATAGTACTTATACAATTTGTATAATTATTTGCTTATTATGATTTTATTGTATTAATGTAGCATATATGTACTTCAAATAACCCCCCCTCTCTCCAATCCTCAGCCCCCTGAGTATTCTTCTGTTCTCTCCAGACCCCTCATTCCACCCCCTCCTTCTCTCCAGCATTTGCCCATGTTCTCTCCAGCCTCCTCTCCGGCCTTGTTCTTTCCGGCCCCATCTCCCCCTGTTGCTCTCTTCAGACCCTTCCGCCCTTCCCTCTTCTCTCCAGACCCCACTCTTCTCTCCAGACCCCCTTTTTGTCTCCAGTCCCCCACCCTGCTCTCTACAGCCCCCTCTATGCCCCTGTTATTTCCAGCTCCCTCTACACCCTGTTCTCTCTAGGCCCTACAGTAATTTAATTACCTTAAAGCTCCTCAGCTTTCTTTCTTACCTCTACATCTTCTTCCTTTGTCTTCTTGCTCTGTATTAATACTGTTTCTTCTTGCTATGTGTTCTTTTTGCTTTCGTGCTGTCCCCTCTATATAGTGACCTGACATTACGTTTGCACATCAGCAATGCTGCCGTTAGCAGGGAGCAGGAAGTCAGGAGCCTTCCTCGCTGTACCTGTTAAAGCTCCCAGTATGAATACAATGGAAAGTAATGGTAGTTGCTGCAAACTGAGTGTCTTTATTTTGAGCACAGGTCACACAGGTAATGTCAAAATGCAGTCAAAGGTATCACAAGTACATAGGCACAACAGATAATGCTGGTGATATGTATTGCAAGACAGGCAGGGGTTAATGCAGAATAGTCTAGTACTAGTCTGATCGAGAGAGCAGCTCATGGTAGTAGGTAGTGAGCAACGTGTCACAAACTGAAGCTAAGATTCGAATCTGTCTAATATGACACTACTCTACCCTAAGGCGCAGAGTCTAATTAGGCAAGTGATCTTCACTATGGACCCCTGTAAGGAGGTATGGACTTCGCGGCCTCTACCCTGCAAGTCCCGGTCCTCTGAGAGAGTGCTAATTGAGACTTGTTAAGAGAATAAGAGGATAGGTGATAATCTGCGGAGAGGTTCCACTGAACAACGAATTGTGGTATCACTGGAGCAACGAGCTGAGCACAGGAGGTGATAGTCTACGGAGAGGTTACCACTGAGCAGCAAGCTGAACACTAGGGGCTAGATTTACTAAGCTGCGGGTTTGAAAAAGTGGGGATGTTGCCTATAGCAACCAATCAGATCCTAGCTGTCATTTTGTAGAAGATACTAAATAAATGAAAGCTAAAATCTGATTGGTTGCTATAGGCAACATCCCCACTTTTTCAAACCCGCAGCTTAGTAAATCTAGCCCTAGAGGATGATAGTTGATAGTCTGCAGAGAGGTCCACTGAACAGCAAACTGAGGTGACAAAAGGTACTGCAGCAGGAGTGCAGGGAGCAATGTTTGAATATATGCCAGGTATAGACATAAAGAACAGGCACCTAGCTGCAGAGTCTGGTGCCATCAATATCCTGCAGGAGGAGAGGGATTCAATAGCATAGAGGGAGAGAGATTATACAAGGGATTGGGTCTGCACATGCGCAGACCCAAATCCAAGATAGCAGTTGCCATCAGAGGATCGTGGCACTCAACGTCGGAGGAGAGACCTGCAGGGAGCAGGTAAGTATGCCGGGACCCAACCGTGGGCTTGGCGTGTGACACAACCATAATGTATTTGGCAGAATCAGGTCGCAATACGAAGGCACACTGGATCAAACAGGAACTAAAGAATTGGTAATGCTGGTATCCAGGTATAACAGAGGGAGTGCAGGTACAAGCAAATACTGGAGTGAAGTGCAGATTCAGGTTACTTAGTTTAACAGATGAGGCAGGAGACACTGGATATCAGGCACAAATTGGAAAGTGTAGATTCAGGTTACCAGGTTAGTAGATGAAGAAGGAGGCACAGGTTAGTCAGGAGGCACAAGGCACTGGATGACACACAGGAGAATCAGGCAAGAGGAAGGTCAGGCAAGACAATATATCCACAAACATTAACAGGGAGTAAACAGGAGCAAAGTCAAACGAAGTCAGGATGTAGCTCATATACAAAGGTGCAAAACAGTGGAACAGGCAGAAGTCAGAAAATCAGAAGAACAACAGACAGAATTCACAGTAGTACTGACAGGGACCAGAAGCAGCAAACAAGAGCTGCAAAGAGCAATGTTTGGGGCAGGTATATAAGGCAGTGGAACAGGTGCAGGTAATGATCAGGGGAGGAGGTTAACTCCTGCAGGTGAGGTGGAAATGTCCAATGGCAAAACAGCAGCAACTCTGGTAGCATAGAGGTACTGCAGGCCAGATACAAATTTGGATCAGAGTCCCAACAGTGCCTTAGCAATTGCAGCTCTGTGGTGCATGCCACAGGGCTTAATGTCTATCTGGCAGGGCTGCATATAGCGCGCAGGCTTTGCACCCCTGCAGTCTTGCACCTTGGGAGGCCGCACTGAGTAGTGGGTAAGTGAGGAGTGCGTAAGAGCCTGTATAAGGCATTGAGTGTGACCCAGGTTGGACTGAGAGCTGCACATAAAAGAATTGCCAGTGCCCATGCCAAATGTGTGCTTGCACATGGAGAGTGGGGAGAGTTTGACATGTGACCTATATGTGGATGTGTGGAACAAATATGTCCAGGTAGGTAATAAGATATGTGAACTGTCTTACTAATACCTGGAGACATATTAAGTTTGTGAAGAAGGGGTTAATGGAGAAACATATATGATGCAACTATATTCTTCCTAACTAATTAGGAACTATGCTGGAGTGAGAAAGGAGCTGTATAAATTTAATTTATTTGTTTTTAAACCAAATATCCTACTGGGTTGAAGCAATTGTTTGAATAAAACAGTTTATTTTTATATAGATGTTCCCCAACTTATTGAGACATGTGTTTGCACTGCAACCTAAGGCACCACACCTGTGTCCCAACATCTTCAAAGAGACTTTGTTGAAGAAAAAATCTAAAGTATATATTTATTTATATCCATGCCAAAGAGATAGCCAGAGTGCAGAGAAGGAGGTACACTACATAACCCATGCTCCTTGACACCACATACGGGTTACATATTGTTTAGAGAATAAAGCACTGACAGTTTTATCCGAGACAGATTTCAATCTCCCATTCCACCTTGAAATCAGGCTCTATCACTAGGGTCTGATTAAGACTTCAGGCTGCCCTAGACAAATACACTCATACTGCCCCCTGGCCTTCCACACCAGGCTGACAAAACAAACTTGTCCTTAATTTAAAATTCTTCTGTCACCTTCAATCACAAATGTTTATGATCACGTGTTTTCAAAACTCAGCGCCACTTGGCTTTTTAAAAGGGTCATGGCAATCTTCGTCACTTATTTCATTTTCATTAAAATCAAAACAGTATAGAGGCATGAACGAGCGTTACTGAGGGTGAAGATGTGGAGGGGAAGGGGCTGTCACACATATGCCGGTCATAATCCTTGTCCCTCCTACTCTCTTATCCTTAAGTACTCACCCAAGCGTGACTGAGGTCTTCAGCCTTTAGCATGGAAATAAGACAAGCTTAAAAGATTACTATATTTTGCTTTCAGGTTTTCTTTTAACTTTGGAGAGCAACTATTCTATTATATTTTAAAATAATTTCAGTTGATACTGCTCCCTGACACAATTTTGCACACCCTAATTTCCAAATACGTTAAAGGTGCTACACTGTTGTGACTGAAATGCAAAATACAATCCAAGATGCAGATGAACTCTTTAAGTACTAAGACTATAGTTATACATAATTCATATCAGATCTATGTTAAACTCTACAGTAAAACCATTCTATACTAGAACTAGAATAAACTTGAGGTTCTTAGTGCACATTTTGATCAAACTGTGGATGCCCAACTACCACGTCAAGGTGACCTTGTTCAGATGGGTACTTACACTTACAATTTATACATTTTATAATATGGGACTTCCCTCATTTAGCACCACAAAACTACAAGTAGTATTGGTAAGAACCAGACTGCTCTAATTAAAAATACCTATTGATAGACGGGTAGGGTGTTGGAACAAAGAGAAGGCAAAACAGGAAAACAAACAGATGATATCAATATACCTAAATGCTACATTATATCTAATTTTATTCCATTGTTTGAATATATCTTTGCACACTTATTGTTTTGATTATAATTGACGAGAAAAGTTTACATATTTTGCACTAAATGTAAGACATTGCATATCCTAATATTTCTATTTGTATATGGTCTGATTTAATGACTATCCATTTAGCCTGATCCTTTACCGACATACCAGTACACATTGTGGGCCTGATTCATTAAGGAAAGCCAAGCAAGAAAATGAGTACATTTTCTCCTGGAACAAAACCATGTTACAGTGCAAGGGGTGTAAATCAGTATTATTTTGCACATACGGAAAACACTGGCTACTTTTTCATGTAGGCACCAAAAACTTGATAGATTTACTTTTGACACTGACATTAAAAGTTGATCTAGGACATGACCTACCACAATTATAAATCTGCCTTCACATTTTAAATTTACCTCCCCCCCCCAATATAACATGGTTTTGCTAAGGTTCAAAGTTACTCATATTTTTTGCTTTACTTTCCTGAAATTTAGCAGATCAAATATCTAGCAGGGTTATATGTTAGTATCTACATATATATGTATCTAATAGGACATGGCATTGGACCCAAATGAAAAAGGCAAGCATAGCAGCCCCAGGTAGGTAGCAGGATGGCAGTTTAGTAAAAGATACAGGTGAGCAAAAAAACATATTTTCTAGAGTAATAGGATGTTGTTCACAGTGGCAGGGATGTCATGGGCATGATGACATCTGCAAAAACATTTCTGCTATGGTTGTTTTATTAGCGTTGTTATTGGGCCCTTTCATCCATTGCTATGCGGACTAAACAAAACATAAAAACCAAACCAGGCACTTTAGCTAACACACCTCCAGCAGCAACACCATAACAACTCCACAAGGCACGTGGTGAGTGTCTGGTCTTCTATCATACAATATATAGGTTATGGACATTAGACTGTGGATTAGGGGTCAGGCTCAGAAGGGTATCACCCTCAATTTGCTCATCATCATCATCATTAGTGACAACACTGGTATTAAGATGATCAACTATTATAAATTCATTCCCACTGCTCTCAAGCATTGCAGATTATTTTTGAAATGTCAGCAATCATCATTAAATAAAAGTAATACTTCTATTTGAGAAATATCAAAAATGTTTGTACATTTTTGGGAAGTAGCCTCCTGAGGCAAACCCTTACAATGTTTTCACCTGTACTATACACTCTTTCAGGGTACTCACTCGAGGGTGGGCCGCTTAGGCAGACCATAGCCAATCTGTACAAGGGGCCCCAAAGAGACTCCTTATCATCCCCATACATTAAGTTTTTGGTTTATACAGATAGACATCAGCCGTTAGCTGATGCTAATACTGCCTGATACTATGTGGGATTTTATTGCTTGTGAAAAACTCCTGGAATGTACTCGCTGCACATGATGTAACAGGGTGGAGGTGAACCAGTGGTCTTAGTTCCTGCCTATACATCTTTGGCTACAGATGCCTTGACAAATAGTGTATCTGTACTATTGTCAAGTGCCGAGACACAGGTATTTGTTTGTCTTTAGGCCAGTCCTGACCATGCACTTATCTAGGGCATTCAGTGGTACTGAGGGCTGTCTTACTTCAATACAAACAAAATCAACTGCATTAACTTGTTCAAGGTCAATTCATTATCACCATCATTCTCCATTTTCATCATCTTCATCACCATTCCCTTCAAGCTTGAGCACTTGGGAACTTCCAAAGTAGAATCCTCAATTTCCAAATCATTAGGCATTCTTATATTTTCAACTTGTGGAGAAATTGTGGTAGGAGGTGGATCTGCTCAACAATGTCAGTGTCCAGATGTCAGACATACAACTTATGGAACTCTTAGATTTTACCTGAGATTATGTGATGGCCCAATTTGTTTTTCAACCTCAGTATTCTTTTTCTGATTATTTGACGTGCCTGTTTTGGAGGTGACAGATCTAAACTTAGAGCTAAAAGGTGATGCATGAGAAGTTTAAGAAGATGTAGGACCTTGACAGTGATGATGGTATGTGAAATGTTGGCTATTTTTGTTCCCCGTAATCATTACGTCTTCTCTTAATCCATGCAAGAGTTGTTGTTTTGGGAAAGATCTTCACGTGTGTTCTGAAGGACCTAGTCTGAAACTTACTTCGGCTTTTTAACTGGTAGAAGTACTACTGCCAATACTAGTACTGGGATGCTCCTGTTCAATAGACTAACCCAAGGCAACAGCAGTAAGGCCACGTACTGCAGAGTCAATACAAATGCCAACATAATATTCATATTTTGTTACTAATGTATCTACTTGTATATGTGTCTACTAAATCCATATCTGAACCGCTCAGCTCATGTTTTTACACCACAATGTAATAAAACTGAGATGCTGATATTCTGAAACTAGAAGGTAGCCAATAGTCCCTTTACCGTCATGAGTGATACAATACATAGGTGAGAGTCAAACAAGCAGATTTCAATCTAGTATAAAGTTTTGTCCACAGCAAAAGCTATGTCCATCATCATTATCAATTTATGTCTGGCTTATGGATGCATCAAGAGCAAAGATATGGCAGCCATCAACTTCTTCCTGCTGACCCAGTCTGCAATAGGGTATCTTCAGTGACTGGTGTAGCGGAAACAAACACCAGCCAGGTCAACATGGGCCTTCATAAGTGAGCCCCATTTGGAGACATAGATCCACTCTGGTTTCACAGATCCGCTACCCAGCATAAGTGGTAGTACATAACATTTCTAAAAGTTAAAGTTGTTTAAAAAGCTCCCCTCTTCCCTTTCTATTCTTCCCAGCTACAGATCTTATAAATAGACAGGCATATGGGGAATATATATATATATTTATTTTTTTTGCATTATTTTTTAACACTGCATAGAAGCACTGATTGTGTTGAAAGCTGGTGCTCTGAAAATCTTAATCAACATAATGAATATGAGTTGTGAGCACCAGGGGAAGGTTGGGTACTCACTGGTTCTTGAACAATCCAAGTTCAAACATCCGTGCAATGGTTGTTAACAATGTGGCTCCTATTCGGGAGGTCAATGGAGCTCAATTAGTTGATGCCAATGTATTAAACTTGTTTTAAACGCTTTGAATGGCATAAGCAGCATACGGTAGATTGCGAGTAACATCATGAGTGGGTCTAGGGTCACTGTAGCCAATGGGTTTCATTTTCAGACCTGCTTCTGTGCACTGAACTAATGTTAAAAAAACACTAGTACAACACACAAATTTGACGCCAGTGGGTAAGAGGCTTAATGGAGCAAGAGAAAGCATTTAAGAATGCATGGAAAGAGGCCCTTGACCTTCACATGACCTTATGACTTTGTTTAGCAACTCTGTGCGACTTAGTTTAAATCAATGCTTTACAGATTGATGAAAAAACATGCAGATGGAGACATCTATTGCTTTACCAATGACAGTTTTAATGATTTTTCAACTTTGCATAACAATGCAAAAAAAATCAATTAAATTATGAATACAGCAGAGAAATTACACAAATCATAACAATTCAGTGTTTTCATGGCTTCCATATACCAAAATAAATATAACTTCCATGGACTTAAATATAGATTTTGGCAGAAACAGTGAGTGAAAAAATACAGCATCTTGTACGTGAGATTTGGCCCCAGTTTTATGAGGTTTATTATATAGATTATTTCTAAAGTTTACAATTTGCATCTTGTGCAAATTGAGCATTGAGATGACTGTTATGAATACAAATTGAACCAATCTATAAAGTATATAAAGATTTTAGTATTATTACTACTAAAAACTACCTCCTGAATCATTTTGTTAGAGTTTAATAGTAACTTGACTTTGAATGTATGCGTGTCCCATAGCCCTGCCCCGTCTTGATTCTAAAATCTACTAAGTAGAAAACAATTCCTGCTGTGTATTTTGAAACCCACAACAATAGACAGATGATATGACTGAGGGCTCTGGGCTGTATGCAATGCACACATAGGTTTTCAGCAGGGAAGAGGATAATTCCCATTACACTAAAAAAAATAGTTACATAAAAATACACATTTGTAAAATAAAGATTAATTAAAAAACTCACCAAACCCTCATTCACTAATTTATAAATAAACTTTAGAAAAATCGATTTGATCTAATTGAATCCAAAGAGATCTTCTTCTTTTATAATCCAAAGGGAAACTGTAATCCAAGCAAGATCTTCTTTTAATTCAAAGGAATAAAAATAAAAACCATAATGGAAAATACAAACTGCTCCACTCAGACCCCACTGCAGATTGGCTGTAAATTAAATTGATCGGTACACCCCAGCCAATTGCAAGTTGAATTTCTATTGATGTGGGGAAGGGGAGAAGGACAATTAACAAACCTGTGCAGCTCTATTCATGCCATTGGCCCATTCATTTCAGTGGAGTTTCTACCCATAGGACACAAATTAATTGGAATGATTTGGCCATGGATAGGAGTGGTGAAAATACAGCACAAGGCTGGGGTAACCGCCTCTGTTAACCCCTAGTGGGTGTGTACACAATGTGCCTCAATTGAGATGAATGCACTTTTTCAAGTGGAGTATTTCAGTGCATTCAAAGCATTCAAGCGGAATGCTTTGAATGCACTGAAATTGAGCAAGCAGCATCCAAAAGAGAGTGTAGCAACACTCTCTGTTAAAATAGCAAATTAGACACAGTGGGCCTCAGTCATTAAGGAAAGTAAGGCAAAAAAAGGAGTAAATGTTCTTCGGGACATACCATGTCACAATACAAGGGGTGCAAATTAGTTTATTATTTTGCACATAAGTTAAATACTGGCTGTTTTTTCATGTACCACACACATACTTCATATTTGCTTTATTTTTACACTGAAATTTAAAGTTGATCTAGTACATGCCTTACCACAACTATAAATCTGTCCCCACGTTTTAAATTTATCTCCTCCACAGCAACATGGTTTTGCCCAGGTGCAACATGACTCCTTATTTATGTTTTGGTCTCCTTAATGACTCAGGCCCAGAGTTTAAATGCAGGTGGGTAATGGTGCTTTTAAATACGGTTTTATTAGCTTCTGAACAGCATTTAAGGATATACCTGTGATAGTGTAAGCAATTCTGTAGCAAAAGGTCACAGGGCATTATCACCAGTTTGTTCTTGCTGTAGCTACTGGTTCTCTGTGGGATGTCTACTCTTGTTCTTCTGTTACACAACAGTCAGATAAAGATGCTTAGAGCTGCTTCACACAATGGAGCATATAGTGCAGACAGTTCCATAGGCAATCAGCAGTTACAGTAAAAGGAGACACATAGCTTCCTACCATGGAAGAAGGTAGTGCGAGAGCTTAATTCTTCTATATTTTGAAACTGAACAGATAAATGTCAATTGGAATCTCAGGGCACTGCACGAAGACTTATGCTAAAGAATTGTATTTAATTTATCAAAGTTTCAAGTTTCAAGGGAGCCTGTTCTCATGATACCTAAAACATTAAATGGAGCACTACATGAGTAAATCATAACTTTAATACATAAAGTGAAATAAATAATCTTCATTTCAATTTGATGTGTGAATATGCTCTTCAAAAGTTCAAAACCATGTGACCCAATCACATTAACAGGAAATAAAAGCAATAATAGTGTGATATTGTATAACAAATAAATGATTTAAACATTGTGATAATAAATTAGTTATGTTGGTCAGGATATTCAATTCAGAGTTCATTTAATCAATATTATATTATTGACTGGTAATATTAATTGATTCCCCATACCCCAGAAGTATTATTATTATTTATTATTATTCTTTATTTATATGGCGCCACAAGGTGTCCGCAGCGCCGTACAATATACAGTACAGACAAAATACAGGGGTATGACAGTACAGAGTAGAACAAGTATCACCAAGACTTCAATATCTCCAAGCAAAGCAACTAGAGTGGTGTAGGAGAAGAAGAAATGGTATTGAGACAGAAGGGAAGAGGGCCCTGCTCAAAGGAGCTTACATACTAAGGGGAGGGGAGACGGACAGCAGGCACAAGGGGAGTCAGAGGGGATCAAGTACAAGAGTAGACGGGAAAGTGGGAGGAGATGAGAACGATAAGGTTAAGTGGAAGGTTGGAAGGCCTTAAGGAACAGATGGGTTTTGAGAGCCCGCTTGAAGGAGCCAAGATTAGTACCATTGCTACAGCAGATACAGTGTTAGCACTACAGGGTAAAAGGCAGAGTGTAAGAAAAGTCTGTAGAGCCCCCTTTCTACATTTACCCCATGAAGTAGCCCCTTGGAAAGACCCATACCACGAGGGTGGGTCACTGCAAGGTGCAATGTGGCTATTTGGGAGTGGAACTGTGCAGGAGAAGCAGACTGTAATGCAGAGGAGTCCCTGGATGAGGGGATGTTTGCATCTCACAAAAGAAGATTGGGATGGAGGTCCTGAGCATCTGTGAGGTGGTCGTCTGCATGCCTCCAATCGGATGAGCTGTATAATATGCAAAGCCTGTTGGATGTGCCTATGATCTGTGACTGTGGAACTACTGCTTCCAGCAGTGGCGGATGGTTTGTTACGGCTGTTACTATCTAAGTACTGTGCAGGAGTGTGTTGAGAGGAGAAAGCAATACAGTCTGCTTAAAAATGTATAAAGGGAGAAGATGTTTTAAGACAAGAACCGTTTTGCAACCATAATGCTTTTCTGTGCTGGAGGAAGAAGGCGTTTTGATAATGCTTGTTTCATGTTTGATCTGAGATGACCTGGCACACAATATTATTGTTATTGCACAACGCTCACACTAATATCCATTCCACATAGTGACTGTGTTAAACACCTGTGTATTCTGGGGAGGGGGGGTACTCTGGTATTGGTTGTCCATACTCATCACATCAGTTAGTTGCAGCAGAAAGTACTGCATGTAATTGTAGCTTAGACCAACAGCGGCACCATTGACTGTGACATTGCAAAAGTCCCGTAGCAATTTTGAGGGGAAAAATAAGTTGGAACAAAATCCAACCCCTTCTGTTTGGGAGATGTTGAGTTAAACTTTAAAGACGTATTTATATATATAGTTGGAGCTGCATCCTTTTTGTGTTATCTTACTTATATATAGATATATAAAGTGACCAGAGGCACAAAAATATATATGAGCAATCTCTGACATTGCCCACAATATAAGTTTACTACCATCTGTATATATTAATGTACTATAATAGTGTTAAGTACATTAACAGCATAAGCTTGTCATACTGCCTGTCTGCTGCAGTCAGTATCAACTGTGAGCAACTGTATATATGTAAATATCATCTGTTACAACAAGTTCTGAAATAAACCAACAAATTAGTTAAGTCTAAAAGCTTCTTGTGGTTTAACATCTATCACCAATGCCGCTGACACCTATTACATGTAACAGCACAAGTACCCTGATAATAGTTTCTCTGCCAATAAAATCATACTGTTGAACAGAAAACTTATTGAACTAGGTGTACCAAAAGAAAACCCCTATGTTTTTTCAAGGCTGTGAGCACTGTGAGCACCAACCCCTATCAGAAGGTTTGACTGTCCGAGTAAGTTTGCAACTGCAAGTGGAGGAAACCAACCTGATCACCTCACCTCAACTAAACTAAGAAAGCATGTCGACACACTAATAAAGATAAACTTAGATGACAACAAATTAGATTAAGTCATCAAGTTTATAGGACAGGACATCAGAGTACACATAGGGTAGTACCGTCAGAAAACAATTTACAGTTGGCCAAAATCAGCAAATTGCTAATTGCCTTGGACAGGGAGTTGATGTATTTAAACGAAACACCTTGAAGAGCTGGACAGTTCTACAGAAGGTTTTTTTATTTTTATTTTTTTTCAAGTGTACTACCAAACTTCTCATTCAATTAGATTATAATCTCATTAAACACACTGCATAACAATGACCTCCATCTATTTTCTGTTTTAAGAGGTATAGTCTAGTGAAGAAGACTTTCTAAACTCAAATACAGATATTGAAAGCAGCTCAGTTACTTCCTCAATTGTGGAACTGCTGCACAAGTAGAAAGACAGTGACAGGTAAGTCTCACAGCACAAGGTTGTGTGAAGCTCCTTAGCCCTGGTGTATATTACGATCAAACCCCACAAGTGGGTTACAAAGGCAATATCGGATTTTAAGCAAAAACATGCTGCAGTTAAAAGTTTATCTCACTGATGAAGGTCCTTAGAAAGAGAGACTGTGATACATGCAAAGTGGCTGGACTGCACATTCTACACAACAGGAGTTGAAGGGACATTTAGAATTATCTGTACAAAAGAGTCAAACAGAAGGACAAGTGTTAAATAAAGGCAAGAGGGGAGTTGGAAGGTGAGATAAGTGGGTAGAAAGGGAGGACAGAATGAAATGAGAGATGAGTTGGGCTGGCAAGACTTGAGTTAGGGAACAGGAGAGATTATGGCTGCGCCCTGTACCAGTAACTGTGGGGGTTAGTTTGGCATATTAGGATTAGATTGAAATTCCCTGTATAATAAGAAGTTGGGCTACTCACGACCAGTAATAGCTGAGCAATAAGACAAAAGCGGAAAAGTAGCAACAGATTTAGCTTTTACAAGGTTGGTTGAAGGTTGGTTTCCCATAACTTTCTCTCAAATATGAAACATATTCAACAAACAGTATTTGAAGAACCTTTGCAGTGTGTAATGGTTTCATAATAAAACAAGTGATCATCTTTAATGTTTGCCAGTACAATGTTGTCTATATTTATAGCCCTTTTGTTTAAAGTATCATAATGATTTGCACAGCATTTCTGACATTTGTGAAATCCTTCAAAATTGTGCTTTAAATTCATCCTTTCAAGAATGCCAGTTCCTGCTCACATTTAATTTCTCAAGCCTGGCTTGTCAACAGCTTCCATTGTGCTACATTTGACCTTGATATTAGAAAGTGTCAGCTCTTTCTAAAGTCTTTTCATGGGGAATACAGTAGCTCATATAGATGCAGGAGATCACAACTGATTGGTTGGTAGAGTCCTACAAAGATCAAGGTCACGATGATCAAGATGATAGCTGAAAACAACTGAAAATACAAATTAATCTCACATATCTCTTCCTTCCTCCCGGAGTGACCTGGAAAGCAGTTTAAAGATAGTACTGTAAGCTGGAGATAGATGTCTCAGTCTTTTCTTATGAAAGCTGAATATTTGCTTTAAAGGGGGCTCCGCCCAATTTTTTTTCCAAATCATATAATACAATTGATAAGATGATTTTCAAATGTTTGCTTTAACTTGTCTGCTGTTTTCTGATAGTTAATGTTGTTTCTAAACTATTTGTGTGTGTAAGGTAGAACGCACT